>NC_133576.1:27600972-27924873 GCF_964106895.1 Numenius arquata
TTTTCTGTCCCTTTGTGAGGGTTAATTTCAGCTCATGTTAAAGAAAGAAAAAAAAAAAGAAATTATTTTTTTTATATATATATATGTGTATAAAACTTAAAAAATCCAACCCACAACTACAATGTCCCCACCTCTTTGCAGGGCAAAGAGAAAACAGATGGTGGCTTTTCTAGCAATAAACTAGGTAATCCATATTCCCTTCTAGAGATGCTAGCCTTGTACTTTCTATGTTTCCTTTTATCTGGCACATTAGCTGCGATATCATCCTGTTTTTACCACCAGTTCTCCAGCCAATTAACCACTAATGTTTGGCTTACTTCTTTGTGAATTAAATGCAAAATTAGATGGTTTATCGTGTCTTGTGCAACTCTGTACTACATCACTGCTGGGATTTTCCTGAAGAGCATCTGAGCAGTGTTATCTTATTAGTTTCAGCCTTACACGTCAAAGTGAAAGCTTTAAAGAAAGTCTTCAGAAAATTTTACCACTGTTTATGGAAACAGACCAGAATGGGCTAATCAACCGAGTTCAGTAAATAACTGATAGAACAACAAAGAGCAACAATAATGAATCAAACAAATGTCTATGTTAATTGATTCTGCCAAGAGCCTTTTCATTAATAACAGGTCATACTTCTAGAGTATGTCAATAAGTATATGCAATATACAGCCTTCAAGAAAGAGCAATCACTTCTTCTAAGCAGCAGATCGTTCTAATGATCACTTGTTTGCTTAAACATTTTGATAAAATGCCCCACCACTGAAACAGGAAAAATGCCTCTTCATTTCACTGGCTCTCTCTTACCTGCTCTGCCTAACATTAAGCTGCAGGGCAGGAACAGTCTGCGGTACTCTCTGGAGTGTCCTCCATGGTCACTGACATCCACGAGGCTGGCCAATTCTCATGAGAATATGGCATGCAAAAGCGGGAAAAGACGAAAGAGGAGGACTGAAGTGTGCCTCTAACTTGGGAGTCAGGGCACATGCTTAAATCCAGAGTCAGGCAAGTGTTTCTGGGTGCCAGAGTGGAGCCCAGCTCTAGCTGCCTGGAGTTGAGTGGTGTGAATGTACTTACTGCTTTTCTCACTGACCTTTTGAAAGGATTAGATAGTTAATATTTTAAAACCTTTAAAAGATTAAAAAGTTGCAAAAGATTTGCAAAGTGACCTTGCAAGTTTTAGTTGTTTACAAACCTTACTTAATGAACTCGATTTGTTTATATTTACAGGTGTGACAAAGCTATACTTCAGTCTTCAGAAATTAAGATGCATATTATATTTGTCCCCTCAAATATTGTAAATCTATAATACTACTACACGCATAAAGAATACTTAAACAGAACTTCATTTTCTGATCAAAATCTAATTTCATGCCCAGCATTTTTATTTGCTTTTGCCAGTACTATAGTAGAATCAATATGTCCATAGACCGAGTAGCCCCACAGTTTGAAGTTAAATGGAAAAAAAAAATATATATGCAGATTTTCATTTATTTAATCACAAATAAAATCCAGTGTATTTTACTGCAGTCTGGAACTGTACAATGTTACCTTATCATCAACAGAAGGCAAAAATCTATTTAACAAATGTTTCAAAAAAGCACTCAAAATGTAGATTTCAATGTGCTGACTAAAGCTGGAGCAAACCGCTAAGCAAATAAAACAACTGAACCTTTGTTATTGATAGAGAGCACTCAGACAGACCCAGGTTTCAGCAGCATACTAAACAGATTACTGGAACCGCAACCAACAAAACTCACAACTGGTGTCGATTTAATTTTCAGAATTTTATAGAAGATGGAAACTTCTATTATTTTTCAAAGAGGTATAGCTCATAAATGAGTTATCACAAAGGCTTTTTCCCCTGCATTTTCTTCTCTAGGTTCTGTTAGCTATTTCACAAAATTGTACATGTAACAAAAAGTCCTTACAATTAAAAGCCTCGATGGATGCTACATGTACAGATCCCATCAGAGATGACGGATCAGAGATCAGAGGAGAGACTTTCGGTTCCTTCTCATTTAAGCAACAGAGCTATAATAGGAGATGTTCTCTTTTGAGGCTGCATTTCATACATAACATTGCTATATAAACTGCTTTAAGATAAAATAATAGTTACTGTTCAGCCAGATCAATTTTCCAATATAATCCACCTTTAGTTTCACAAACAATTAATGTAGCAAATGTTGTCCAGGCTATCACCACCTTTTCAAACATGCTCACTGAATGCAGAGCTTCAAAATCAATGCAAATGCTTTTCCAACATGAGCTGCTTGGCTATGTCCAGAGCAAGTAGTGTGGGCCAACTGGAAGCAGATACGTAAGAATAAACAGCTGGCGAAGAAGATCTGCTGTCCATGTTTCACACATTTCCACAACAAATCCTGCCTCTTTTCAGCTAATAAAGCTGGAAAATCACACTGAGCACTACTAAAGTAATGATGATTTAATTTACAGATCTGTGTTACTGTAACTCTCCTTAAACTTCAACTGGTTAGAAAGATTCTTTCGAACAAATGAGTAGTTTATAAAATATTTATGTGATAGATTCCTAACATAAGTGGGCTGATTTACTGTAGTGGATAAAAAAGAGTTACAAATTAGGAGGATCCAGAATCCCCCAAAGAAGTGATACTTTTGTGGAGTTCTGTGAGAGAAAATAGTCAGTCTGAAAACCACCCTTTAACAAAATGAAAAGAACAGTGAGAAGTGCTACTTCCATAAAGCAAATCATGTTGACAGCATGTATGTGCAAGCAATTACGACAAAATACATCCAGAGGACAAAAGATTCATTTTGCCACCCTGTCAGCAGCAAAACAAACAGATCATGTTTTTGTATATTTACAAAAAGAACGAAAGACCACAACTTTAATGACTCAAGTTTGTTGTATGACACCAGAGCTGTCTTTAGACCTCTCCATGAGAGGAAAAAAAATTTTTTTTGCTCTTTTAAAGTCAGAATGGAGAAACCCCTACAACCAGATGTAAACTTCATGGTTTGCACATAGCTTCATGCTCTAACTGTATTCCATTCTTCTTAAGAAGGAAGGCATCACCTTAACTTAGTTTTAAAAAGGTTAGTTAGTTAGTTTTAAAAAGTTAGTTTTAACTTTTTTAAAGTTAAGTTTTAACCTTTTTTTTTTTTTAACTTCTCAGACAGCTGGCATTAACATACCGCTATTCCAGCTGAAAACAAAGTAGAATTTTATTTAAATCAAAATTAGGTCTCAAATGGAAGAAATTATTAAATTAAACTATGAATGTGCTTATAATCATTTATACTCTTATATAATACTTGAGCCTCCAAAACATCAGGTTATTTTTCCAAAGTCTAAATACAAATTTTAGACAGATGCAGCATCTGAAAGGAAGTAACAGATCAGTAACAGGAAGGAAGTTACACTGACACAGTTCAAGTGGTGGGAGATATTGTTTTAAATACAAATTAAAAGACTTGTATCTTTATACACTGCATACTGAAATTTCCAAAAGCAGCAGTTCTTTAGTTTTCAAAGTGATCAGTTTTAAGAAAAAAAAACTATTTCTTTAAGAATTTAGTAGCACGTACATCACGTAACCATGACTCAGTCAGCATTTATTCTGATATAGAAAGTTTATATTTCACATACAGAAATATCAAATCTTTGAGATCTGAAGATGCTTATTTGCTGCTGTACGTGCACTAAATTGGTTTCACTCCCAGAGGTATTCAATGCTACTGTATTTTCCATTATTTATTTGTGATTTGATACATTATTTAAGATTATGCCAGATATTTGCCATTGGTACCTGAGGAATAATAACTTACTAACGTGCCTGTATTCAGTATTAGCTTAAATGATCATATTTAATAGCTGCAACATTCAAGCAATGTGGCCTTTAGAACATCATGTTAGATCCAAAAAAATCAGGAAGAAGGAAGAAAACCCATAAACAACTAATCTGTCATTTTATGGCTGTTCCCCACTGCAGCATTTACAGGTCCCTGCCCTAACAAACTTAAAAATTTCCAACTTAGCTGTCGATAGCCCAACCCACAGCCCTAGGGGCTCACAGGCTGCTCCAGTTGCCATCATCCTCCCTTGCCACCCCCTCACATGGCTTATGCATATTTGCTTTTCTGTTGATTATCACTCCTACTTTCAGCTTTTTTTCCTACTTAATTGCTTCCAAGTTTCTTCAAGTATGTTAGCCATCTTCCAAAATCTCCTCACAAGATGTAATTGGGCTGCATTTTCTTGAAACTGTAGCTCACTGTGGTACTTCTGCCAGTGTTTCTAATCTCTCTGTAGGCCTTGTATAATTTTTTTTAACTTCCAAGTATTTCTATCGCCTCACAATTTAGTATCACATGCTAATTGTATTAGCATGTTGCTGACACTCTCTCTCAGATCATTAATAAAGATGTTAAAAATGACTGGTTCTTGCAGTGATCCCTGTGGTACCCTCAAGACACCCTTTGTTTGTAGTCTTTCAGCCAGCTTTTAATCCACATGACAGTGCTCTTATCCAAGCCAATTTAAATTAATTTTGCAAGTAAGGCTTAGCAAGGCCACAGCCAACCTTTTGCAAAAATCCAAAATTACTACATTGATTCCTCCCCCACTCCCTCCTCCAAATTTTGTAGGTTTTTTAATCAATTAGAAAAGTAAGCTTTATTTGCCAAATTAATTGACAAGTATGTCCCATGTATTTGTTGTATCATATCCTTTAAATATTGTATACAATTCTTTATACTACGTCTGCTTTCTTTTCAGTATTTTAGATTTCCTTCATAGCTTGTGATATTTCAAAAGTAATAGGCAACGTTGTAACAGAGGCTGCCTTTATAAGTATTGATCTGATGACTAAAAAATGATAAGGAATATAACCTTATACTCTACACAGAAAGTAAAATTAGGTTTATCTTTAAACAAATCCATATGTCCATCGATAGGATTTCAGTATATGTTCTAAGTTGTAGGATATACATTTCTATAAAACTACAGTATCCTACAGCCTCAACTTTTTACTCATGTTTATTGGTCAAATCAAGCTGTTTCCAACATAAGTGAGATCCAGCCTTCACCACAGAAATCCTAAAGGTAAATATCAAAAGTAAGTATCTATATCAATTGCTGAGTAAATAGTAAATAAGGAATAAATACAAGTACATAAATACATACATCTTCCTGTGTGAACTGTATGCATACCCAAAGACATTACTCTATTTCTTGCTTTTTATCAAGAATTAATTTACAGAATTTTAACTTACTTATTGCCTAATTATAAAGGCTTTTTGTCAATTTCCCTTGTTAAAGAGTCCTACTTAACATTGATTTCAGTATCCCAGGCAACTGATCTAATAATAAGATAACTGATCTGATAATATGAAAATGTTTAATTTTTTGTTATTGGAGTCAACAGAAATTATGAAGAAAGAACTAAACACTTCTTCATGAAGTGCTTCCTTTTAGTCATCAGCACACTCAGTAGCACACTATGAAGAAGTTATACTTTGCTGGGAAGTTTGTCTTGGAGGCTGGAGATTTCAAGCTTAATCCATATTTACTTTTGTAAGGTGCCTTTGCTGGGTACTTTTTTGAAGAGGCATGAGCATTCTTAAACAGGGATGCCACTTACTACAAATATTCTTGTTTTAAAATCTCTGCTAAGGTTCTTCGCAAATGATCTGCAGATCATTTACTGTATTTCTGGGCAAAATGGATGAAGAGAAACCACTTAAATTATTGCAAAAATGTATAGTTAAAACACATTTGCAATGGTAATATTTTTGTTCTCATAATTAGCAATTTTTCTTAGTGCTTTTATATCCACTCACATTTGTATATACATTTTCCATTACGTATCCCTATGTAGAATATTTTTATTTCAGTGCTTTATGGGAATCCAATTTTATTCTTTCTTCCCTGCTCCCTCTACTCCCTCTTCCTCCTGTAGTGCTTCCTGATAGCGTGTTCCAAGCCTACATTGCTCGATAGTGCCAAGCGCTACTTTGTCTTCATGATCTTGCACAAATACAGCCAGGTTAAATGGACAGATATAATCCATAAGGAATAGATGAAATCAGCAGCAGAGGACTAGTGGCATGATGCTGAGGGAAGGGCAATCCTCCTGGTCTTGTTCTGGGCCTGATGGCTGTGCTACACCTAAAAGAAGTAACTTGCGTGGGCTGAGAGGTGAGAAGAACAGGATATTCTCGATCTTGCAGATTTTTGTTCTCCATGACTACAGCCACATGCATCTTTCCCACTCACAGAAATGGAGGAAACAAGTAGCCCCCGCTTTTTGTTCTCCAGCATTTGATTCTGATGAATCAGAAACACATATGCAGACTTATCCTTCCGTCTAACAAAATTAAGTAGTTCAAAGCCCTTGATTTCAAAAGTTCCTTTCACTCTTTTTTCCTTGGGTTATTCTGTACCAAGTATATTCTTGTACACTCTTAAAAGCAAATATTACATGATAGAATGTATTACCTGTCGCTCACACTCAATAAGCATTTTTACATAGGTTTTATATTCAAATTTCAGGGATTTTTGTCGAGCAATTTATGTAGGTACAAGCTCCTTAAAGTGTCCTTTGGGCACATCTGTCTTCCCAATTTCATCATTTCAAGTGAATATAATACTAGTGTCCCCAGGTAAAAGTCATGATGCAATTCTATCAGACAGTTGCTGTACTTTGCGCAGTGTGGGTGTGAGAGCTAATTTTGTCCTTAGATTCAGAGGCTTCATTAACAGTCTTACCACATTCACTGCAGCTTTCTAAATCCTTTCAGGCTTTAACACTTAAGCTACTGCAAAGAAAAAATAATAAAAGTTCATAGGAAATGCTATTTCTCTAACCCAAATAAAATAGTCCTTTAGATAATGCTAAATGCCACATTACAGTAACGTCATCCTAGTGAAATGAAATTTATGAAAAATTCATTATAGTTAGTAAAGGCTGTAAAACACTATTTTGGACAATTTATCCTGATATAAAATATGTGAAACTCTGAACTGAGATGTATAAAGGAAAAGAGTGGAAATTAGGTGCCAGTTATACACAGGCACATGAAAGTCAATGTAACGCATATTATACCACTTTGCTGTTATGAGTTATTATTCAGAGAATTTCATTACATGACAATATATTGATCATACTGTTCAGTAATTAAAATATAAATAAAACCCCTTTTTCTTCCCTCAAAGACAGACATTTTTTCCAACTTTAAAATGTTCATGCAGTGGGGTAAATTGTAGCTATTTAAAAAAAAAAAAAAAAACAAACAAAAAACAAAAAACAAAAAACAACAAAAACAACAAACCAAACCCCCAACAAAATCCAACAACAATCTGAAACTTGCAATATTTTTCTACTGTATGTAATTTACAAGATGAGAGAAAAAGATAAGTTAACCCTTTACGTGGTTCATGTGAAGCTTCTAGACACAAGAATATTTTCATTAATTGATACATGTTGCATAGGAAAACATGTCCATTAATTTATTTTTTTCTCTTAAAAGCTATCCGTGGCAACAAATTATAATACTGATAACCAAACGTACACATGCTGCTGTTTGAAAGCTATGAGAACTAAAATTCTGCATGTAAATTATACAGAATGCAGCTACATTTCAAATTAATGTGAAAAGTTATAGCGATCCTTAGAACTTCTGTAAAAAAGGGAAGTTTTACCGTTATCTTGATGTTACTCGCCAATTCATTTGTATTGCTTTTTATGCTTACTAACCCTAACCCAAAGTCTGCTTCTTTTTAATTCTGACTTTATGATTAAAATAATAAAAGAAATTTTGAATTATGGATCAAATTAATTCCAGTAGACATGTTCCATAACATTAGAACAGTTGCAAAATACTTCACATACAACTTTCTTTTCAGCAGCAGTGAGCTGATTGGAGTAAGAATAATTTGTGGAAATTTTGCTTTCCACAGACAAGCATTAATCTAGAGGTGTATCTCCCAATGGTGATTCCTGTTGTTTTCAGACTGATTCAGGCAGCCTTCTATAGAACAAAGGGACCCAAACTGGCTGAAAAACTGAGGCCATTAACTGGACTACATTATGTATGAAAGACTATTAAATTATTCATTTTCATATTTACATCACATATTTAAATTTTTCTAGAAGCTCTCACCTTACTCCTTGGATGCAGCAGGATCCAAAAGCAATTCAACATGAAAGCTAATTTGTTTCAGAATCTAAAGACCCTTGCTTACAGTGAGTCTGGTCCACTCATATGCTTAATTCGCCAATACATTGACAAAGGACAAAACGGTCCCCTTCTGCAAACTACAAGTACTTTGGGGGAAGAAAAAAATATTTGGAAGATAACATGAAGCAACAAAAACAATGCAAAAAGATTGGAAAATTCAGATTCTGTTTTATTAAATAAGCAGAAATATGCAGACAGAGTGGAGAGAAGAGAGACTTAGGAAACTGAGATTCATTTTTCGTGACCTTAAGAACTAAACCTGTCTGGAGCAAAACTTGGGCAGAAGAAAGGAAAATGCTTAATTTTCCTGCAGTCTTAAGGATTTCTGAATCAGTTAGTTCTCATTATCTACTGTCCTCTAAGTTGAAGGAAGATCTATGCTGACCTCTGTCCTGCAAAGTTGGAAAAATACTTCCCCACTCCTTGAGAACCAGGCATCTGGAAGGACAATCTGTTATATGTGACCTGACAGTTCTGGGGATGTACCTGTAGTTCATGTGCAGGGTTTTTATTTCACTGATGGCAGATTTCAACTCAGGAAACAGGTTCTCATATTCTCTCAATCAGCTAAAATGGTCTAAATGTCATTTTTGCCTGCATCTCAGATTTTCCTTTGCCTTATTTTCTTCTCCCCCTCACTAGAGAACTGATAGAAAGGTAGGTTAAAGCTTGACAGAATTTGCTTTGGATGAAGGTTATTAATTCCATGTAACATGAATTTCACTTGAGAAACTAGTATATGCTTAAATAGATTAATATTTTTGAATGTATATAATAAAACACATATTTCTTGAATGGATCTTACACACCTTTTCCCAAATTCACTCAAATTAAATATATTGCCAAAATGACAATAATTTGGGGGATAAACTTTGAAAATATTAAAAACTATTGTATTCTGCATTTTGGTTTTCAATATTTGTTAGGTGTTGGGTCTCAAAATATATGTAACAATTACTGAGCAAACGTTTTACAATAAGGAGTTTCCCCTTCTGCAATGGATTACTGTCCTCTAGCTAGGGTAAACATAGATATGGATGTAACAACGTTTTTTGTGACTATTTTCTCACTTGTATTCATGGAAAAGAAGAATTTAAGAAAAGTTGATAGTTCTCACACTAAGGTAACAGAGAATGTGAACAACAGATACGCTACTACTGCTGGAAAACCTGCCTGTAAGAAATGTAATCCTCTGCTTTATATTACTGAATGACACTATTTTGTTTTAAGTTTTTTCAAGTTTTGAGAAATATTTCTAATGTTGCTTCTTGTGACACATTCTGCAAACACTTTAAATCTCTCCCCATCTCAGCTGGTCTCTGAAAACAGGAAGGCTAAGGTAACAGTTAAAAAAAAAAAAGAGCAAACTATGACTACTTTATTTCAAGAGGGTTTGTTTTTTTTTTTGCTCTAAAACACTTTGTGGGCAAAAGAATCATCTGAAGGCTATGAGCTATATTGTGTTCAGGTAACTCCTTTTACCAACAGCATAGTAAAACATGACAAGTAAATGGCCAAGTGACAGGTTTGCAATGAGCGCTTCTAGCTCTCCACAAAGCAGTAAAGGATGGTAGCCTATCAGTAGATGCAGTACAGTGGTGGGTAAACTAATCTGGTTTACTCCAGAATGCAGAGAAAGACTAGGGAAAAAGTAAATTCACAGTACAGGCTTAAGCCTTGTAGAATATCAAAAGAATTCAGTTACTGAAAAGACATTAATTTGTAGTCTCCATGTGTTTGAAAGCAAAACCACTGTCTAAATCAGAGGATTCAGAGATATTTTTCTCCGTAAAGGACAGCTTTAGTCAGACATGGTGGATCAAGGAGTCAGAGTACAGGAATGTAGAAGAACACGGATGTTGATATGAACTTGATTAACACCCTTTGTGACCTCTGTCATTGGGACACTGCAAGTCTAACTCAGCAATGGTGTTGAAATCTTAATGTGTAGATACATGAAAAAAAATGCAGGGCTTACAGTGATTTGTCAAAAACAAGCATGATAAGGAGAAAAGATACTGATATAGTCACTCTTCAAACTGAAACTGAAGGGGAGAAAACCATGACAGGCAAAAGTGAAGATGAGGCAAATGAGGAAAAAGAACTTTTGGGGACCACCAACCTTTCAGGGGAGAATTATGGGATTAAGTAGCATGGAGAGTTAATTGTTGCTTAAAGGACACAGCTATATGTATTTTAAACACACTTGCAGAGCCTAAAACAAAACTAAGGACTCTTTAAGAGAGGAAAAGTGACAAAAAATAACCACAATATAATCTTCTAAAGAAAACTGTTCAGTGAGGTGGTCCCAGTGTGAGACTGGTTTGCATTTCTCTCAATTTTAGTAACATTGCCTCTGTTTACCAGTAAGTTTGATGGGAAAAGACTGCTGTCCCTTAAGAACTGCAGAGTAAATGCATGTTTTATCCCACAAAACTCACACTGACTTGGCATCAGTAAAGGTGGGTCCATGCGGTCATCTGGATGACTTGGCATGGACCTTGCCCACCTGCCAGCTGGTGTGAGGCTTCCCAGTCTTCTTGATGTGGACATCCTTTATAAGCAGCTTCAATCAAGTTGGACAACTTTCTACCCTTTCCCTTCCTTCTCTGGCAGAAGATAAAGCACATTTGCCAGCTCTTCTCAGAAGTGTTGATTCTTTGCCAAAGGTTTAGCAATATTGAGGGCAAAAGCAATATTGCTTTCTGTTAGTTGCTGTGAAAAGCCTTCTTCACTTTAAAGCTTTTCTAGCATCAGGGCAATGAGAATGACAGCATTCTCATTGAAGTCTCCAGATAAAAAGTGCAAAACGCTCTGAAATGAAAGGTGCTATATGACCATAAAATATTACAGGATGAAATTCCACTTCAGTGGAAGTGGAATATGAAGACAGATGTTTTATGGGGTCATCTTTCAGAAGACTTATTTAGCTCCCTCAGTGTTTGCAGTAACTACGGTCAAGCACTTCCATGAATAATAATTAAAAATATATATATAATCAGTCAACTTGCATGGTAACTAAACAGAACAATCTGTAAAGATTTATCTTCTAGCAATGTTGGTAAGTTAGGAGAACAAGGAAAGAGTAGGAAATGTCTTATAAGGGAATCATGATGTTCAGGATAATCATATCAAATTAAAATAACATAAGGTTAAAATAATGAAGGTTCAACCAATATGGTTAAGATTTTTAAAGAGATAAATCTATATTGACTGTAAAGAATTATGACAGCAAAACTAATATCTAAGAGTAAGACTGTCCAAGAGTATGTAAAGATTTCATAGAAAACTGAAAGCAAGCAAATGATACATATATGAGATTGCCAAAAGTTTATCTGTAAAACAGGAAAAGAGAAGTTCAACATCATTAAGTGATCTAATATTGAAAAACAGACTGGAAAAGCTAGCATTAAATGAAACGTGTGGTCTGACCAGTAGAGCAATACACAGCTAGCATCAGGATCAGGTCTGCAGGCAGCAGCTCAAGTGGAAAAACTGAATTCCTAGGTCTCCCATGTCCTCCTTTTAGAGGTGAGAAGATGCATAGGGTCAGTTGACCAAAAAACACTCTCCTGCTCACTACATACAAACCTGATAGAAATGCAGCTCGTAGTATCACGGCAAATGGTAAAGAAAGTGGGACTCTCCAGCATTAAATTAAAAAGTCACACCTCTATTAGTCCTGAGGCAACACAGCAGACCATCCCTGCCTTTGACTTCAAATCTGATCCCTCCCTCCAAACTAATAAAGACCACAATTAAACTATGTCAAAGTAGAGATGAAATATATTCATTAAGGTGGATGAAATTAACCATTTTGGTGCAACTATGTTAATAGTTATTTAGAGGAGGATGAACAGCCAAAAGAACAGAAGTGGAAAGAATTTCAAGAGAATGAAAATAAACTTCAAGTAACACCAAGAGGGATTACTACTACCTGAAAATCCTCAGTTTTCTATTGTGATTAAAATTTGAGAAATAAGAAGAGGCAATTCAATCTGATTAGTACAGCTCTATAACAATGCAAGAATGATATATGAGGGAAAATAGCGTTTAAAAAGTAAATTAAAGACGACAAGAAACAAAAAAAAAGTTAATTTATCCTTCAAACACTAAACAGCTCCTGTTAGTGAAATGATTTCTAAACTCCAGTCACGTTCATTGCAAACTCAAGTTATCATCTGACATCTGATTATCATTGTATGTAATTTCTTTAACCATTGTGACTCTATTAGCACATGACAGTGACCCTTTCACATTCCCAGACTGATGTAAATTAGTCTTTGAATTGGTATTCACCTCCTATATGCTCATCAAAAAAATACACTTTCCCTGATCATAGAATTTTGATTTCTCTGTGGCTACCCTTCATAGTGCCAAATATTCAGAAAAAATATAAATTTTTTTATGGCAATGACCAACTAAAGATGACATAAAAGAAAGCCATAAAAACATCATAGTGAAGCTGGCAGGACAGTATATTGTGGTTATCTGGAAATAATATCAAATAGTGAACAGTTCTTGCTGTGAGAAATAAAAATTTGCCATATTCTCTCAGAGATGAACATAGTCTGGTATTCAAACACAACCTACATTTGTCCTTAATCACACTGGAGTCTTTTCACCCTTCTGTGCTTCAGTTTTCAGCATTTGTAAAGTTGCGTAATCCTCCTCCAACACAGAATGAGTTATTAAAATAAATAAGTATCTGTAAAACCTCTAGAAGTTGTTTAATGTATGTAGGCATGCTACAGTATTTTAGTGAGCAGTAGTTTTTAAAAAAAAATTACTAGAAATTCAGTGAGCTAGTCATGCACCGGAACTAAATACTCAGAACCCACATTATTAATACCAGTTCCCAATATTTCACTAATCAAAATATTGTACTTACAAAATTAATCATTTCGAACTACAACAAACAAGCTAGAAAAATGTTAGGAATGAAGTTTTATACAATGAGAAAGAATTGTAACATAGACAGAAAAATGAATGGTCTCAGACCCTGGTAACTATAACTGCTTTAAATCCTGAGGCTGTGTGTGAACACTCATTCACCATTGCTAACTGGCTGTGCATTAAGAACATTACTACTGTCAGCAATCATCCCACAGCAGAAAAGATGTCTTAACTCTGAGACCACTTTTTGCCACTTAAAAAAAGTGGTTTTGCCATCAGCAAGTTTGCAGATGACGTCAAGCTGTGTGGTGTTGTCGATACACCGGAGGGATGGGATGTCATTCAGAGGGACCTGGACAGCCTGGAGAGGTGGGCCCAGATGAACCTCATGAGGTTCAACAAAAGCAAGTGCAGGATTCTGCACCTGGGAAGAAACAATCCTCAGTATAAATACAGACTGGGGGATGAGGTATTAGAAAGCAGCCCTGAGGAAAGGGACTTGGGGGTGCTGATTGATGAGAAGCTGGACATGAGCAGGCAATGTGTTCTCGCAGCCCAGAAGGCCAATCACATCCTGGGCTGCATCAAAAGAAGTGTTGCCAGCAGATCCAGAGAGGTGATTCTGCCACTTTACTCTGCTCTGGTGAGACCTCACCTGGAGTACTGTGTGCAGGTCTGGAGCCCTCAATATAGAAAGGACATGGACCTGATGGAGCGGGTCCAGAGGAGGGCCACCAAAATGATCAGGGGGCTGGAGCACCTCTCCTATGAGGACAGACTGAGGGAGCTGGGGTTGTTCAGCTTGGAGAAAAGGAGGCTCCGGGGAGACCTCATAGTGGCCTTCCAGTACCTGAGGGGGGCCTACAGGAAGGCTGGGGAGGGTCTGTTTACAAAGGCCTGCAGTGACAGGACGAGGGGCAATGGTTTTAAGTTGGAGAAGGGGAGATTTAGTTTGGATATTAGGAAAAAATTCTTTACCATGAGGGTGGTGGAACACTGGAACAGGTTGCCCAGGGAGGTGGTTGAGGCCCCTTCCCTTGAGATATTCAAGGTGAAGCTCGACGAGGCCCTGGGCAACCTGGTCTAGTTGGGGGTGTCCCTGCTGACTGCGGGGAGGTCGGACTAGATGACCTTTGGACGTCCCTTCCGGCCTGGACCAATCTATGAATCTATGAATCTATGAATAACAGAAATCCAAGTTGCACGCTGGTAAGGATTTTCTTTGGAGACAATTCTATTAGTGCTTACAAAAAGAGCCATTTCCTTAAACAGCATTAATAAACAAAACTGAATAATTTATACCAGAGAAGGAGCAAAGACATGAGTGGTTTACACCTTAGCTTCACATTCTGATAGTTTTCTTGGTATCTTGGCTTGATCTGATTATTCATATTTTTTGCACAATGAGAAAAAGCTTTCCTAAGTGTTATACATGACAAAAAAAAAAACCTGCAACTATTCAGCCATTCTCAAGCAGACCAGCTAGCTACAGTTTTTAGACAAGCATAACAACCAAGCTAGCATTGGTACCTCATGTTAAGGAAGTTTCATTCACCTCCTGTGTGTCTTCCCCCACCCACCCACTGAGATACCAACTAAATCAGAAAGGCCTCCACAGGGTGGGCCAAGGTCACCCTATCCACAGCATCTCATGCTGAACATACAAAGGAACATCAGAAAGCTTACGCATGACTACAAAGTTGTACTATCTTTGTTAGTCAAGAATACCAGAGATCTTTCTGTGGATGATGTACTCACGAGAAGCCATTTTCAGATCTTTAAAGGTGAAAATATATGCTTTAAAACATATATTCAGAACTCAACTTGAATGTCAGCCTATGAAAATTAAGAACTGCTAGACACCTAAGATCAATATAGGAGCATTAAGTGCATAAATAAGGACCCTAAAAATATTACGTATAAATAGTCGACTTCAAAACTGCTGAAGCAGCTACTACACAAAGTATGGAATAAAAGTAACATCTATCAGTATATCTTTACTGCAGTATCTTCTTGATGTTAATGTCTTTTAACGTTAATCAGGAGCCCACTAAAGATATATTCATTGCAGTAGCAGTATTAGTTACATAGAAGGATATTCTTTTCAATCTTATCTAATTTGAGAGTGTAAATATATGGAATGCAGATGAATTGTCTCTTCAATGGAGAAACAAATGAATTGGAGCACCTCTCCTTTGGTTTCCTGCGGTGTATCCTTTTTCATACAAGGTTTGTCCTAGTCATAACTTTTTCTCTTTATCTCTGTACCTTGATGACACGAGTAAAATCCATCATCAGGCTCTCTGTTGCCATAAACAGAGAGATGAATCTGCCTCATCTTGAATTGCTGTTAAAATATACTTACAGTAAATTAGCTACTCAGGGATGACAGAAATCCTGCCAATTATACAAAATTATTTTAATCTCTTAAGTGTCATCAGATTATTATCGGAATCATTGACACCCTGGACATCAATATTTGAGATTTATAAAGTTTCACTGTGCGTTCTGCTTCTAGAATACCTTGATATACAGCTTCAGCTCTTAATAAATCCAAGTTGTTTCAAAAAGTAAAGATTGTACTGCAAACTGCATGAACGTGGTACAGGATACTGTTGTGGTTTAAACCCCACCCAGCAGCTAGGACCACACAGCCACTTGCACAGTTCTTCCCCTTCCCCCTCAGAAGGGTAGGGAGAAGAGGGAGAAAAGGAGGTAAAATGTGCCCTTGTGGCCAAGAAGACCAATGGTCTCCTGGGGTGCATTAAAAAGAGTATGACCAGAAGGTCGAGAGAGGTCATCCTCTCCCTCTGCTTTGACCTGGTGAGGCCACATCTGGACTACTGTGTCCAGTTCTGGGCTCCCCAGTTCAAGAAGCACAGGGAACTACTGAGAGAGTCCAGCAGAGGGCTACAAAGACAATCAAGGGAATGGAGCACCTCTCTTATGAGGAAAGGCTGAGACACCTGGATCTGTTTAGCCTGGAGAAGAGCAGACTCAGAGGAGATCTCATCAATGCTTATAAATATTTAAAGGACGTGTCAAGAGGATGGGGTCAGGCTGTTCTCAGTGGTGCCTGGTGACAGGACAAGGGGCAACAGACACGAGCTGGAAAACAGGAAGTTCCATATGAACATGTGATAAAACTTCTTTACTTTGAGGGTGACAGAGCACTGGAACAGGCTGCCCAGAGAGGTTGTGGAGTCTCCTTCTCTGGAGATATTCAAAACCCGCCTGGATTTGTTCCTGTCCAGCCTACTCTAGGTGAACCTGCTTTGGCAGGGGGTTGGACTAGATGATCTCTAGAGGTCCCTTCCAATGCCTACCATGCTGTGATTCCGTGAAAGGAAAGGGAAAAAAACCTTATGGGTTGAGAGAAGACAGTTTAATAGAAGAATAACAGAAAAAGGAAAATAACAATAATAATAGTGATAAAATAATATGCAGTATAAAGTAATGCAACAAAAGTCACTCTCTCCACATGGTGAATTGATTGTCCAGCCTGTCCTGAGCAATGATTGTGAATTCCCGTCCCGCCCCCAGCCAACCCCCATTTATATACTAAGCATGACGTCTATGGTACGGACTATTCTGTTGGCCATTTCATAGTTCTGTCTATGCTCCTTCTCAACTTCTATGGGAAGCTGAAAAAATCCTTGACTACTATGAACATCACCTGGCAGCAACTAAAACAATATGCATTATTGACATTCCTTTCATACCAAATCTGACAACGCAGCAACCACTAGAAAGAGAATTAACTCTATCCCAGCTCAAACCAGGACAGATACTTAACTTCTAACCATTAGCATTTTTATCATGCATAGTGTACCACTAAACTGTTACCACTATCAGGATGGGGTTTGCTTCTGGGTAGCTTTTCTCTCTCAAAACATGGCTTTTTTCAAATTCTGAATATCCTTTCTGTGTTACTATTAAATCATTTTGCAATAGCAATATTTCTGAACAAAGCACTCTTATCATAGGGTAACTGACATTGGTGAGGGTTAGATGACCTTGGTGGTGCTGCAACATTTGTAATTCTCCAGCACAATCAATTATCTCACGATAATGTCTTTTGTCAGAGAATAGTGTAATGCAATGAGGACTTGACTTTTTTCTGTGAAAGAAAAGATCTGCTTTGACTGGTATACAGAAATGTTCAGAGATGGGTCACTGACTGACAAGGGAATTGTAAATTACTCAGTAATAAAAAATAATAGTAGACATTTATACAGCACTGTACCTCATACATAATGACCTCTAGGCTCATTATAATAAGTATTATTTGTCAAAAAGAAATTCCAGTGACCATCATATCTTCCAACAGATTTTATATTAAAATGGTACATGAAGAATATGGCAAATTTGAAATCTTATAAGTTATGAGGTAGCCTAGCATATTGCAGCAGCTATACTCACCGCTGTCAGTAAATAAAAGTAAAAATAATGAGAAAAAAAAACAAACAACAATCAAACAAACAAAATTAAGCATCATAAAATAAATTGAAAACTTGGACCAGGAAGCTTTTGTTTTGCTAGACACCTAATGAAGGCTACAGCTACTAGTGTGAAAAAAATTTTATGCATTAAAATATGTTATTCCATAGAATTTGGAAAAAACTTAGAAGTAAAAGTAAGAGAGCCCTTACATGTACTAGATGAAGCATTCCTGCAACTGTAAGCTATTTGCCTTGCTTTTACTGATTGGAGTGCCTATAAGCTTGAATTCCCTAAGAATTTTAGCAACCATCTGACCATGGAGAAGTTTAGAATCACAGGCTAATTAAGTTGGAAGAGACCTTCAGAAGTCATGTGGTCCAAATCTGTGCTTGCGTCAGGGGTGACTGTAGTCATATCGGGAAGTTAAGAGGGCTGGATTTTAAAATAAATCAAAGTGCAATGTTCCTTCTACAAACAGCCATTTCTAGCCATCAGAGTATCAAGCACTGACATTAAAAATTGAAATTAAAAGATTAAATATTTCAACATAATCTAACATTTGATAACGTTCAATCTAAAAATCTTCAGAGCAATAAATTCTATCATCTCACAAGTAGGGCATGACACCAATCAACACTAAGATATCTCTGTAAACATGTCACAATAAACTTTACTGAAAGAGGGTGATAAATAAAAAATGATTGATGACTATACTGTGTAAACTAGAATTTGAGGCAAAACCGGCTTCATTTATCTATACAATCTCAGATTTTGCAATAGTATTTAAGATTTATTGGTACACTGCTTTTTTAAAAATCTATTTAAAATTTGTATTTATTTTCACAGAAGTTATCAAAACACACTAAATATCTGAACAATAATCAATATACATATTAAGTGCATTGGTTCACATTTTATCTCTCCATTAAAACACACTAAAGTTAGGCATAAAAACTCATCAATATCTAGATGAAAACTTAAGACATTCTAACATCCTATTTCAAGGAGTAAGTCTTAAATTTCATTAAGAATAAGGTGGTCTCGGTAAGTACAGTCAACCACAAAATTTCATCTGTGAAAGCTTTAAATCACAGATACTCAGTCATATGGTTTGACGTTTAGTAAGAGTAATAATTTGCTAATATTAACATCTGAAATAATGGAAGACTTTGTCTTTCCAAAAACAGAAGAAAAAAAAAAAAAAAAGAAAGATATATGCACAACCTCAATATTTCCTTTGAAAGCTGATCATCCAGAAATCCAGAAAACACTGCATGACTAATAATTAAATATTGATTTGAGTAATATGAATTATTACCTTCAATTTAACAAGAAAGAGAAAACATTTTTCGCAGTGCTGAGTGTTGCTATAGTTAAAAGACGGTCACATCTGAGAATAATAATGACTAATGAACAAATGTATCCGCTGGATATTTCATGTTTAACTGGCACTGCTTTTGGAGAGTTAGTTCCTAAACCTTTAACATATCTTCTATCACTGAAAATTATCTAGGACCTTACACATAAGATGCTATAGTCAACAGCATAAATGCACAAAGTACAAAAGGAATAGTTCTAGGATCATATTCATATATTGTGAAGACACAGTTTAAGGTTAAAAAAATACTTTCTTCTGAATCCTGCCAGCTATTTAAGCAGTAGGAAACAATAAGTATATGTATGTATGTCTATACACTCAGATGCATGTCTATGCACATGCAGAAAATAACTTTATAATAAACACCACAAAGAGCAAATTATTAAAATGATTTTGAGACTGTTTTAATGCATTTTTTATTTCCTTCTTTCTTTAAACATTGTATGAAGAAACTTAATAAAACCCTATAGCTTAGATATATTTTCTTACAGTAAATCAATTTGAAATCTTTCACACTGTATAAAAAAAGATGAGGGATTGCCATAAAGTTCTCATATGAGATTTCATTCTAAGTAAAAGTCAAACACACAGGTTTATCAAATTAAAAGGAAAGCCTTGGACAAGAAGTCAATGGACTCCAGAAGTCTGGCTTTTCTCCTAAGGACACTGCCTAACAGCACAGAGACATGCTACATCTCCTGGAAGTTCAATATAACTGCAGAAACTCAGTAAGAAAGGACAGGTATTCTCTCTCATCTCTCCAACCCTATAACATTCAGACCTTTGTAATCAAACTATTTGGTTTTTTTTAAAAAAAAAAAAAAAAAAAGAACGTAGCAGCCAATTCCTAAAACATAGCATGGGTAAAATAGCTAGCAACTAAAACTTATAGATACTACTGGGCTGTTCAGCACTTATAATTCTTTTCTTCCACCCTTTTGGCAACTGAGCAAGGGGTATCTCCCTCCTCACTCCCTCCAGAGACCATGAAGCAGTGGGTGACTGCATGACTGCAACCAGAGGCTAGATTACTTCAATCAACCCAGCAAAATCTGTTTATTTAAAACTATAATATTGACTGCTTAATTTCTACCATAATATGAGATACAGATTTAACTGGAAATGCTTCTATTTGCTTGATTGAATGTTATGTCAAAAAATAAAACCATCCAAGTTAGAAACTTGTTAGTCTTAATCTTAGATTGTACTTATTCCACAATAATTATTATTTTCCAGAATCATCAAATTATACGTGAACAAAGGGAGGGGAAAATGTTCTCCATTGTGACAGTGCAGAGATCTGATGACATTCAAACTTACTTGACTAAGTCAATTTTCCCTCATTATAAAATGAAAAACAAAAATAATTTAACTAAATGATTGACTTTGTTATATATTCAGAGATCGTTGAATCTACTCTGCTTAAAGACTTGTAATTCAGGGAACTAACAACAAGCTTTTTCTTGAACTCTCAAAATATACCAAATTTCAACATTATCTGAAGTTAGTTTCTTGACTATAAATATTGCAAAAGCCTCTTTCTCTGTCTGTCACAAGGCAATATGTGTTGTTGTGTAGTTAACAGGCCCCTGCTCCTCTTTCTTTCCCTCTCTCTGCTCTGATCAAGGTCTGGATTCCTCATTTTTTCTTCCTTGGTGTTATGACATTTATTTTAAAGCACCTGATTGCGAGTTTCCCAAACCTGAAAAACTTTCTTTCCCTATAATTTATAACAAAATTAACTCTTTGGGTAGAAAGGATGCAACTCATATCCTCCAAATATGGAGTTAAGTACAACATCAAAAACTTGCACTAGACGTTATCAGTATATTCTTAACCCGTGTTAGGAGCTTTCATACATATGCAAGTACCCTACTACTAGAGCAACTCACTCATCCCTGTGTTTGCATTTTGAATGATTTTACTCTCCTAGCACAAGGGGAAAACTATCACACAAAAATTAGGCAAGTTTGAAAAATAAAAACCAAGACAGTTTGATGTTTTTGTAAAATCTGGCCCTCAGTAATTTACCTAAGATCACAAATGAGTTTTGTGTCAGGAGAAAGATTTCACCCGGCTTCCTCTGAATTATGTACTAATACACTAGTAATTGAACAATTATTTCTAGCTTCTGAAACTTCAATTTTTCTCATGCGTACTTAGAGATTCATCATATTTTGTTGTCTTAGAGAAGATGAACATCTGTAGTATTTTGTACTCCTGCCATCTTTCACTCAAGAATCTCAAAAAGAATTACAATGAGTAAGACTCACTGTCTTATCTTAAACCAGCAGTACGATAAACACTGCTGATGTAAATACCACATGTAAGATCTAAATTATGCAGTTTTAAGTCACCACATAGGATTTCACCTGTATGACTCATAGCACTTAATGGCAGTCACACACTTAAAAACACAGTATGCTATCCTGAACAATGATAAGCAAATTTATATAACAGATCAATAATCAACCAGCATACATTTAAATACTATGGATTTTTTTGGCTTCATCCACAAGGGAGTCAAAATGGTACTGATCAAAGATTTCTCAAATAATCTATAAATTATATACTAAAAGGAAGCATCAAATGCAAATAGAAAACTCCATACAATTCATTCAAGGAACATAACAGGAATCAAAATGCATCTGTCATGCAAGTAGCAAAATGGCCTTCACTTGGGTTTCCTCCAACCCAAATGAAATACATAGAAATAAAAACTATGTAGCAAATCAGCTGGAAACAGAAAAAAGATTGTGAAAACCTGGTAAAGAGTCAAACCCGAATTCCTAATACAGAAATACAACTTTAAAAAAATAATATCTTAAGTATCAGAGTAAAGAGTTTACACATTAGCAAAACAAATACTTTTTAATTTTCAAAACAAAAATAAAAGAGGGCAAACATTTAGGCAAAAACAGATGCCTTCTTTTAATATGCTTAAAAGTAATGATTTATTCAACACACATTTAGACAAATTATATTGTGTATTACTTTTTATTGACCCATAATTGATAATTTTTATTAATAATTTATTAATTTTTATAATTAATTAATTATAATTAATGTTATAATTTAATAATTTATTAATAATTTTATTGACCTGGGGAGACCTCATAGTGGCCTTCCAGTACCTGAGGGGGGCCTACAGGAAGGCTGGGGAGGGTCTGTTTACAAAGGCCTGCAGTGACAGGACGAGGGGAAATGGTTTTAAGTTGGAGAAGGGGAGATTTAGTTTGGATATTAGGAAAAAATTCTTTACCATGAGGGTGGTGGAACACTGGAACAGGTTGCCCAGGGAGGTGGTTGAGGCCCCTTCCCTTGAGATATTCAAGGTGAAGCTCGACGAGGCCCTGGGCAACCTGGTCTAGTTGGGGGTGTCCCTGCTGACTGCGGGGAGGTCGGACTAGATGACCTTTGGAGGTCCCTTCCGGCCTGGACCAATCTATGAATCTATGAATGAATCTATAATATGTTTATAATATCCCACTTTATAATCAGAAGAGTGCTTCCTCTTTACTGACTGAAATTTCTGCAAGCACAATTCAATTAGAGACACGCTGCAATAAAGTTTACCTTTAAACTTACTTTTTATATCATTAATACACAGTTAATACATCTTACCACAAAGTTAGTCATGCATCAGCTGTGTTCTGAACCTATGTGAAAAGCTGTTCCTTTTTGATCCAGATATGAATCACAGAATCATAGAATGGTTTGGGCTGGGAGCGACCTTAAAGATCATCTAGTTCCAAACCCCCTGCCATTGGCAGGGACACCTCCCACTATACCAGCAGAAGGTTAAAATAATTTAACCAAATCTTACTTATTTCCTTCTCCAAATGCTATTATTGAATGAATCTTGTATTCCACCATCCAAATCATGCGATCCACTTTCAAATCTCCCCCTAGTTTCCTAAACCTATTCTTTATCCCTGAAATGGAGTTTTTCATTGTCACCTGTGTTCTGAACTTGGCCTGTACCAGATTTGCATCTCGAATAACTTTCTTTCCACTCTTTTTTTTTTTTTTTTTTTAATGCATTGCCCAAACTTCTAATTTTCTTTACCTATTTTGCCATAAGAGCATTGTTGTATGTTTTTAGAAATATCTCTGTCCCCATTCATCAATCCACTTCTTTCCCATTTGGCCCCTAGGGTCAATCTCAGATGTCTTAGAAAAATACTTCCCCTTGTTATTATTACCCCTATCATGCAGCTCTTTTGTTTTGTTCACAAGCTCTTTGTGATGGGATGGAGCAAATTCTGCTATTACTTCAAGTATCTTTCAAAACCACTAATAGACTTTTAAAGGCATTTATTGGTTCTATGTAAATGTGCATTAATGAAAACAAGATGTTGCTCTGCACTGAAGCACAGAATGAAATATACCATTGTTGTGAATCACTTAGGTTAGATGCATCAATAATTTAAAAACATTGACAACCTATAACTATTAATATTTCTTCAAAGAATACTCTAATGTAGAAAATATTTAATGCATTATGTTTTCATTCTAAATAGTAAAACGTACAAGAAATACTGCCCTTGGCTTAGCATGAATTTTAAGTATACATGCAAACTAAAATTGCTTCATTGGTTTGATTGCAGTATAGCGCAGAAATATCAAGTTCCTATGCAATGGGATTAAAAATTAATAAACCCCTATATTATGAGACTATTTAATGACAAAAGTTCACCAATAAAATTTCCTGTTTCCATGTTCTAGTAAGAAAAAAATAAAATAAAAAAGTGGGAAGGGAAAAGAAGGAAGACAAAGAAAGAAAAGGTCTGGAAGAAGGAAGACACACAAAGAAAATTTAAGTTACTGCTTCCAAATTCATACACAGTTGCACTAAGATTTATCCAAGGGATCTTAAGGAGTTAAACACCAAATGCTCTTCACATTTAAATGTTGGTTTAGAAAACCTTGATGTTATAGCACTATGTATTCATCCTTTTATTTATGACTACATAATTATATTGCTAAACATTAAAGTTAATACTTTAAATTTCTGTAATGAGAAAAATGCACCAAATATATCAAGTGATGGCAGAAAGACAGACACAAATCCATTTCTTAGACATACAAGGATTAAAACCATGTGCTGAGTTAGCAGTAACCTGTGGGATACAAAATTGTGGAGAAAAGATAAACCATAACAGATAATCATTACGATAGGTATAACTTCTATTTACAATGGTATTTTTCTTTTCCAGAAGTATGTTCTGATTTCTAAGAGTTGTCACAAGTTTTGATTTAGAGGGTACTTAGAGCTATCTAATGAAATATTTGTGGTACTCAAAGTACTAAAAAGGAAAATACAAGTGAATAATGAATTAATATATATGTATCTTGTTGATGCTATTAAAATGTTTATATTAATTTTGTTTGGTTAAATCCTGGGAGCAAGGAATTGGCACACAACTGGTGGTTAGAATTTAACCACCTTGTACGAACAGGGAGGGATATCACCATTAAGATCAAACCTAATCCAAAAGTGTGGAAAAGAGGACTGTTCTCAACTGAAATGATCCTGGCCTTTATCTTCCAAGAAGATAACTAGTATATACCACCCAGTGTGTACCCCGATACAGACATTGACTCATACTCTTCACTTTATAACAGAGGGGAGGAAATTCCTTACTCCTCTTTCCACTGTTTTTGTCTCCAACGAAGAAAAGGATTTGATAGCAGAATGATACATTAGACATCTGATGAGTCTGTTCCAGCTGTCCTTGTCAGAACTCCAAGGTAGCTACATTTAAATATCAATTGAAATCTGGTGAACTTCTGCTACCACTTCTTTAACCATCACTGAGCAAGATAATGGGGGTAAGGGAAAAACAATAAACTGTTCTCTAATCAAATCAGAACCAATAAAACCTCTTTTAGAACAAAAACTGAAGAGCCCCTCCACCCAAAAAAACCACAGAATCACTTTATACCCATGAAAAACACAGGTTCGTGGTGTATCCTAGATGTTCTTTGATAGTTGACTCTTAGGTAAATACAAAAGGAAATGATTGCACAACTATATAGAGCACAAGGTGCAATTAAGGATTTATTGGCATTTAATTGTTATTAATTGTGCTACTTTTTCTCATAAATCACCAACTACACACAATATGCTGTGCTTAATAGATTTACATAAAACCTGTGTGTGTTTGAGTATATACGCATGCATACATACTTACATTCACAAAAATAACTATTTTTCCCCTCATAATTCTTAATTAAAACTGAAATAAAAACAACTATGAAAATTAATTTCCCATTTTATTTAAAGAAATGTGGAAGATATTCTTCCAATTGGGTATTTTGATGAAGGAATTAATATTTTCATAACTACAAGGTTATCTTGCTCCCCCTTCACTGTTTATTTTTTGAAAAGGAAAGTCAGTTCTGCTGAAGATCATGAAACTGACATTCCTGGAAACCAAAAACCCCTCTTGATCCTCTGGGCAGCTAGAGCTTGGGAAACTGTGGAAGTTTCCTCAGACAATGACCCCGTAATGCCTCGGCATTATGCCCTGGAATGTCCTGGAACACTGGATTGTCCTTGACCTGTTGCAGAGACTACTGAAACCAGTGCCAATTACTGTCAGTTTTCTTGGTTTATTCTGCAGTGTAGACACCTGTAGACCATGAAATGGAACAAGATTGCAATTGCTTTCAAACAGGTCATCGTGCAGCCATCAGCTGGTTACAACTGTCACTCATTACCTACTGAAAATGTAATCAGATTGACAGCAGAGAGATGAAAGTCACTGTTTTTCCTCCTCATGAATCTGAAGTATCCACTCCTTCTCTTCTGAAGAAGTTTATATTGTTAGCCAAATATACTAATAAAGGCCATAAAAACATGTCTATAGTATATTAAGCAAGTAGAAACACAAAGTAATTTGTCTATGGCAATTAATGTTCTCAATCCACTTGTTCCTCAATATTGAATGAAAAAAGTATGTACATGTGCTGGGCAGGAGGAAATAGGGAGAAGAGAAAGGAGAGAGTGATTTTTGCAGTGTTCTGGCAGCCTAATCTATTTGGATGCTAGTGGAGTAATGACAGGAAAAAGCTCTAAGTCAGATGTCCCTCACAATTGCATCCTGCTATCAGCATCTTCCTAGTTATTTTAAGAGGGCTGTATCTCAGCCACCTCTGCCAATATGAGATCCAGAAATACGTAAGTAGAGCAGCAATTTTTTAGGCAATCAGACTTTATGTAAACTGATAAAAAAATAACAAGTCCTATGAAGGGAGTATTCTGCTGTCTAATCTTCAAATAACAAGTATGTGGACCATGCTGATAAGATGTTCCCCCAGAAAGAGAATTTCAATGCCCACCAAGACATGGTGGCGAGGAGCACTTGTGCAAGTCACAAATAACACAAGATCTGACAACATACTGCACTGAAAATCAATGTTGAACTTCAGTAATTTCCTCTTACCATCATTTCATCATTTGTCAGGAAATTATTATACCTGCTGCTTATTACTAGCTAACAGGCAGATAGCTCTCTCCAAATCCTAAGCTCACATAAAGAGCTTTCTTTTGATCTACTGCCCCAGGAGAGGCCAACAGATAAGGACAGAGACAGATCTTTTCAGCCTCCTGAAAATGTTTCCCATGCTGTCTCTCCTAGCTTCCTTAGCAAGAGCGAAACATTCAGACAAAACATTAGATAGTCTAATAAAGATAACAGTAGCCCAATAAAAGTCTAATACAAGAAGATAGTCTAGTAGAAGAAGATAATCCAAAAAAAAAATAAAAATCTCATAGTTAAAAAACATCAAAACAAGCCAAGTGATCACAAAGGAAAAAACAAATGAGATGTTGAGGAGGTCATCTTCTAAGGCAACAAATGTATTTTTCACCCAATTCCTGCCTTACAAACAGATAAAGCTCACAAATCTCAAAGAATCAAATGATTGTCAGTGGGACCTTCCTTCAAACCAAGGAAGAGGAGATGTTTTAGCAGTGAGAAACATGGTATCAAGTTGATAATCCTCAACAACAGATTTTAACAATAGATTCTGTAACTGTTAATAGTCCTTTGCTGACCTCTGAAAAAAACAAACAAACAAACAAACAAAAAACACAAAACAAAACCAAAAAAAAGCCTCCTTGATCAAAAATGAACTCAGTACTCCCCTGCTCTGGGCAAAACTAGGCAAAATGGAGAATTTGATGTCTGTCTTCCTTTTTCCGTATTTCAAAACTTTCTTTTTTTTCTTTTTACCTATGCAAAAGGTATTTAATTTGTTCCCCCATTCAGGTTTACTTTAAGACTGCGATACTTGTTCTGGTCATCACAAATAATAGACACATTGTATTCAGACTCTTATCACAATACATTATGTCTGCCAATGAAAGTCATTAAAATGATGAAAAAGCTAATACTGCTACAAAAACAAAATCTTACTTCTCCCCTCTGCCCCCCAAATCAGACAATTAAATACTTTACAAGAAATCAAGATGGTTGAAATCTTTCGGAAAGGAGGTTCAACATTTGTTATGAATAGCTGTTCACATTTAAATATTTGGAAGTCATGAATTTTTATGATATTGCATAACCTTTGTCATTTTACTTCTTCACAATATGAAACTCATTTTAGTACGTGGATGCCTTATCTGAACAATGCTACAGGGTTGCAATTTTAGGATTGCCCTTGAAAATAAGACAAATTTGTTATTTAACAAATCTAGTAGCACAGTATCACAAAATGGATTAATGTACTGTTTTCATTTCACTTGTGTTCAGTTATTTAATAAGAGCTTTTAATTCTAATATTATCCAGATTTATCTAGTGTTTGAAATTAACAAAATAAAATATGGAGTAAGAACGAAGAAGTAATAGCGGTTTCTTTCTTACTGTTATTAACTACAGTAATTCTTGAATGGCTATTAAAAATGGCAAGTCACCCCAGTTGCGGCTTGCACACTGAAGAATTCCAGTAAATTGATTTTTTTGTATTTCAAGTTGATCAACATGAGGTGAGGTGTCTCATCCAACATTACTTTTCTAGTATGCTGTACCTTTCAGTGTATCTCAGTATTTCTACTATATTAACAGACAACATTAATGGAAACTTTATGAAACATTTCAGGGAAACTATTCAATAAAAACACCTGAAATATGAACTATCCAGTATTCTTTACTATATTTAATGAGGAATTAATACCTCTTCCACAAATTAGATTTATATAAAGATGAACCTTATGAATTTCCTGCAGAGTAGCATTTACTGTAGAAAGGACACTTTACCAAAACAGCACCAAAAGATATAATAATCAGAAATGTAAGAAGGTATTAAAAAAAAAAAAATAATCAATGATAGTGGATACTCCTGGCTAATATACTAGTTATCAATACTATACTGCCACATATTTAGCATTCATACCAAATTGTCAACAAATATTTTGTTTCATAGCCATGATTCATTACAATGCCAAAATAGTTTCAGTTTCTCGGTTCTTGTTTTACACTCTCAATAATTTCTTCTCAAATAGATGTTAGATACAGTAAGTAATTAGATTTAAGCTACTAATTTCTTTAATTTCACACACATCCACAACCATATAGCAAACAGATACGCTAGCATACAACAAAATACTAATTAATGGAACTGCACAGTGAATATTTTTTTTTTATACATAATGGTTATATCTATGCAATGATTTAAGAGACCTGAAAATTTTAAACAAATGTGTAAGGACACACACAAATTCTATTCACACAAAACAAATGTAATAGTAAGTTGTTTGTACTTATCAGTGTGAATTTCAACCAGTCAGGTTAGTCACTGTGATACAAAGCATGTATTACCTCGCACTAAATTCCAGTGTAGTTCCTGAGAACATATCATCTCTGCATTCAGTATCATCTTATTACCACTATAATAATTCTAATTCTAAGATATAGAAAGAAACAACTGTGGTTTTTTGTTGGGGTTTTTTGTTGGGTTTTTTGTTTGTTTGTTTTTTTAAATTCTGGCTCCATTTAGGTATAAAGAATAACCATAAATGTTGTCTTCAGTTCTGAGACAACAAAAAGAATGTTGAGAGACAGTTTTTTACCAATATAACTAGTTCTGTAAAAATGAGAGATTTTAATAGAAAATTCCTTCCTTCTCACATTTGCATTTACAGGCTATATTGTAAATACTGCTTGTTTGCTTGAGCCTGAATCTTATCAGAAATATTATAATTTTCAATTAAAATTAAGAGAAGGAACCCTAGAAGTCAAAACATGAAAACAAATGTTGCAAAGCTGAAGAACAAATATTGACAGTTATAAGGAAAATGCCAGTGTACAAATAAGACAGAGCCCAAATCTTTTTCACTTAAAGCCCTTTAGCCAAAATTAGGCAAATGAATACTCGGAATTTCATTTTTAGGAGGGCAACAATAGTTTGAAGCATGCTATCAAAATCAGATTGACCCAAATAACATGTTTTCCAATTAAGTTGTTGGTTAAAGAAGAAAAGACAGTCATGAAACTTCTCTGACCATCCACTTCTCTAGCTTACCTCTTCCAACATCAGAGTAAAACAAATAGCATACAAATAGATCTACCAGTGAACATACCAAGAAACTGAATTATGGAAAATTTTGGTATCTTCTACAGGTTTTTAAAATCTTTTTACCCATATGAGGAGAACAATGAGAGAAAAGGAAAAGAAAGACCATAAAAGACCAGCTGAAATGTTTCCACTAAAAAAACAGTCCAGAATAAATTAGAAAATCTGAATTATTTCAATGGATATTTCACCCTCAGAGTAATAACACTGATGAAAATTTCCCATGTGTGGATTTCTTCTTTTATGGTTTACAACCTTCTCAGTTTAAAGCCAGTTTTTGGTGTAAAAACATCTCTCTTCTCACTAGCTGCAATCTTGTCTTCTAATCTTGTTTCTGCCCTCTCCCCCTTAGTAAAAAAAGGCAAACGAGTGGGGTTTGGTTTCTTCGTTGTTGTTGTTGGGTTTACTTTTTTGGTTGGTGGGGTTTTTTTTTGCTTGTTTGTTTGTTTTTCGTAATACTGAGGTGGCTTTCTGTTCTATTTATACACCAACTCACACATTCATTCTTCTACAGCAAATAGTTCTGAAACTGATGAATATCTGAAGCCTGTGACTCACATAAGTTCTAATTTATTCTCAGCTACAGCAGTCACCACTGCTTTTATTATAATGAACATTCTTGACCCCAGGCTAATAAATACACTGTCAATTAATAGCAATTTAATATTTTCAAAATTATGGAAGCAGATGGAAGAATAGTCAATATTTATATTATTTTTACTTCAGTTTTTGATGCAGGACCAGCAAATTCTTGTATAAGTTACAACAGCAGTTGTTCTCATTGCTTTCTTCTATGTCATTTGCTTTCAGTTGATGCGACTTTAAGTCTCTGTTCCTACATTCTCGTAGAAAGTCTTGCAAAATCCAGTCTTCTGGACAACTCTAAACTATAAATAATGAATACCAAAGCATCAGGAAAAGTGAATATAAAATTCCAAGCAGGCCACCATAATGACACTACTCTAAAATTACAGTATGTTAAAACTTCAGAAGGTTGCACAATAAAATTCCTAAATGATTAATTTAATATACTAATCATTGCAATGATGATTGCAGAGGCAAGGTACTAACAGGCACAGAATACCTAAGTGTCTTCTGACTGATACAGCCAAGTGTGAAGAAAATTTAAGTGAATCCCAATATATCCCAAACAAAGAACAGTATGAACTATGACAACTGAAATCTAGGTTTATTTTATTGCCTTTGTTTCCTTGCAATAAGGTCAAATGAGAAATGTGGAACCATATGTTTTTTATGGGACCATTTATTCCACTACACACTAAATGCTTTACTTTTCATCAGCACTACTGCTGGCAGTTTATTCTTTTGTATATCACCATGATAGTTATCACCTACAGTTAATTTCCATATTAAATATTTTCATAATTTATCTGCACCAAAGGGTAAGCTTCTTCTAACTCCATTTTCCAAAGTGGATCTCCACATTTGTTCAACTTTCTCTTTATTATGTGCAAGTTCTGATCTAAGCCTAAAGCATGAAGGCAATCAATGCTGATGAATGACTAGAAATGGTTTCTTTATTCCACTCCTCACTGAATAGAAAGTTTCCATTATCTCCCTCAACATCTTCACTCTATCAATTTGACAGGGGCATGCGGTTCTACACTCCACTGACTTCACTCTAGAACTGTATACAGCTTTTCTATCTTTTTCTAATATAAAAGAAAAATGATAAATGATAGTCTAGTGAAAACTTCTTGTCTTCTCTCATCAGTGTTATCTTCCTTTTCTTTTAATTGTTCTATACTTTGTTAAAAAGCATATGAGAGTGAATATCCAGTGTCAGTCAAAACACATATGCATAAAATACAAAATCTTACTTGGACAAGCAGAAAAACAAATCATTACAGCACAATAAATGGTAATCTAGTTAAGGTAGTATGTAAGGCACCTGTGACAAAATTTATATTATAACATCCTAGTGTTTTTTGACTGATCATTGTACCTGAAAAATATTTGTCTCACAAAGAAGCATTATTTAAGATGCATTGCTCAAATATAATTGGAACAAAATGACAAATAGAAAACTGTTCATTCAACTAAACAGGATTTTATCCAGCCTCAGTAAGACAACACACTGCTAATTGTAAAAGCAAAGTACACCAAACATCCAGGAAAGCACTCAAAACTGACAATATTATAAAAAAGGGAGTTCCCTGCGTTCACCCAGGTGGGTTCTGGCAGAACCGATCCTTCCCTGCCGTGTGGTGTTTGGTCCTTTCTAAGATGATCCCTGATTACCTAACAAGGATCCTGTTTCTGCAGGAACCCGAGATAGCAATGATGGACTTTTTTTACTCTTGTTTTCTCCTTACTGTCCCATTACAATTCTGGCTTTCAGGCTTTAATGGAGACATAAAGTTCATTGTGGACTGTTGATGAGCTGTGGTATTGTTTGGTTACATGTTCTGTCAACTCTTGTAGACCTGTCACCTTTTACATCTTTGCTCATTATGAGTCCCTTGAAGACCTAAGTTTCCCATATCAAAGTTTGTGCAAACTCAAAAACTATACTTTTTAAATTTTTATATATATTTTTTTTTATTTCATAATAGCTCACAGAATTGAATCATACATCTTGATAATAAGAAATCTTCTGGAGAAGTTCTGAAGGAGAAACAGATGTGGCTCTAACCCCCCTCAGGGGGGTCTTCTGCCCAGTGGAAAAGGAATGATGAAGGTGAGAGCTTCACCAAACGCTGTACAGAACAATAAAGCTGATAATCTTTCCTACCACTCACCTCTCCTCACCACCAGATTCCGTATTCCAACCCACCGCCTCTACTTTCCCCCTTCCCACCCTGGGAGTCACAGTCCTTATAAACACATGACAGCCTTAGTGCTACATGGCACTGTGGAAAAGACACTGCAACAACAGCCACAGGCAGGCAATGACGTGAGAGCATGGTATCCATCTCCAGCCTCTTGCTACCTCCCCCATTTTTGCAAATGAGAAGCTGCTGCAGTAATTACTGCAGGTTGGACTGTGGGGAAAAAAGAACAAGGCATAAATACTAGATGCTGCCAGACAGTGGCAATTTAGGTCCAGGATTAGCACTGCAGTTATCTTAAAACCGCAGTGACAATCAAAATTATTAGGTGATAATAAAATATACTTTTAGAATTATGATACTACAGTGTGATTACTATGTGGCCCAGTGCTTTATGAAATGGAGAATAAAACAGATCTCTTTATATTATTAAATTATCCCCCTAAATGTGAACTCAATTTATATCAGCTTCTGTTATTTCATTATAAAAAGTAAAAAAAATGTAGCACAAGCCTCTTCCTCTTGCTCTATGTTCTATCAAGCCATTCTACAAGTACAAGTTTTCAAACAGAAAACAGAGTTTAGAAACTCATTTTTTCTAGTATTCTGCAGACATCCAACTGAAATCTTGCCTGGTCATGTTGAAGAGCTTAAAGAACTTTGGCTTTACATATCATAAATGTTTTTTAATGAGTAGAAGATTATTTTGTAACTGATTATAAATTGAAATACTTTATCTGCTAATCAGCTAACAAATTCTGCAAAGCAAGCGCTTTCTCTTGTAGTTTCAGTTGGCTACTTTGTTTACCTTTAATAGAAGCCTCAGACAATGGGCAGTGAAAGCACTCATGAACAAACTATCTCCAAAAAACACTATCCTGTGGCCTTAGTTTATCTACGCTGCAAACTCACTTTGTCTACTTACTGGTACTGTCTAATACCCTAAGTATTCAACTCATATCAGTTACTTAAAGCACTCGCTGAGTTACATAATAACTGGACTGAAAAACTCAGAAGAGATGAAAGAAGATATACAAGAAAGTAAGACATATTCAATGTCTGATTTATGGAAGAAGTTATTTCTCATAATTTTGTAAATAAATACATGAAGTTTAAGTTCATTTTTGCTGTCACCATTGTTCTCAGTAAAAGTGTTCAGTACATCTTTGCATGTCTTACATTTGTCATATCAAACCCAGGACTTATTTGGTAGAGTTACTTGCTCAAAAACTAACAGGATCTAAATTGATTTTAATTTAAAAATATATATAATTGAGCTTCAAAATATAGGTTGGAATCAGAAAATAAAGAAAAATATTTTTTTCTCTTGTATAACAAAACATGATACAGTTTTACAATAAAGCTTTTTTTTCTCCATGGGAAATTATTTAACAGGGCTGGTGCTCCTAGAGGTGGCCAGTGTTTGTGTAATTATTCCGTTTTCTTTTCATCCTTGGGCTTTATTTCTGGAACACCATCATCAAATACCAGGTTACGATGAAAAGTTGTTTCAGTGCCCCAGTGTGGATATCACATTCTCTTATTGAGCTCCCTGCCCTTTCCTATCTGCCCTTCCTCCCTCCCGTCTTCAAATAAGAAGTACAGCTTGATCTTTTCCTTGATCTTTCTGTAAAAAGCAATCTATAATATTGACCTCTAAGAAGCTGCTAGCAATTAAATTTCCCAAAGGGCTACCAGAGTGAAGCCAATGTTAGATGATTCAGGAATTGTAAGTATTCTGGGGACTTTTCTGAATAAAACTTCTTCACCTGGTACAGGTGCAGAAACACATTAGCTAAGCAAGAGAGTCAGTCAGTGGTGCTAGTTTCCAAATTACTTTCCCCTTCAACTCAGACCACTGCTCTCTGTGTTGCAAGCTGTCAGCCCATTCCGGAGGAGCCCTTAATTCCTGCAGGCATTACCCCTCAGCCAAAATTTCCACTGCTCATAAAAGCTTTGTATGTCTCGTATACCATACATCTCCTATAGACACATGATGATTTTAAGTCTTCCTTTGTCTTTTGTATTGATAAAAATGTGGATGGTTAAAAAAGACCACCGACACACGGGTCTCAAAGAAACAGAGAAAGTGCAGGCAGATAGAGTCCTGCATACTATCTGTGCAGAGAGGTCATTTTCATTATTCAATAAAAACATTAATTATTCTTTAGAATAAATGCTCTCAGCCACTTCATTGTTTTACTAAAAATTCTTACTTATACTTTTATAACCTCTTCTTTATGAACAATTATTTACAATATAGTATCTCTTAGGAGCTTAAAACTACCATTCAGTAGCCAACAGGAGTAAATACTTGAGAAGTTTCTGACTTGAAAATTAATTTCCCTACATACTCAAGTCTTGCTATTCCTTTATAAATTGCTCCAGAAGAATAATATTAATTCGGTTTGTTTTCCCATCTTGGGAGGGCAAGCATCAGCCTTAGGGCCAGACTATCTGTTTTCAGATGAATCCTTTTGTTTTGTCTCTGACATTTTATGAGGAGTTTTTCCAAATGATTTTATCTCCCAAATACTGTAACAAAGCCCATTCAGGGAACAGAGTCAGCAAACCTCAGTCTGTCCTAATATCCCCTTTCTTTTGATAAGCTGAACCATAGGCCACTGAAGTATAATGAACTTGATACTAAAGGACATCCTGGGCATCTAGAATCAATAAATCAGAGGGATTTCCTGTCTCTGAAATAGATGATCAGGGAAAACGTGGTAAAGTATATTTTCAACCACCAGCATACAAGTCCTTTCATGAGCATTGCAAATAATGCAACATTTTTTAGAATAAAATAGCAGTGATTCATTCAAAATTAAATGTATTCTGAAGTCTCTAAGAAGTCTCCGCCACATATTCGTATACTACATTTTAATTACAGATGGATGTGTCAAACTGCATGTTTGTTTCTGCCTACAAGAGTTCTGCAAGCAACTGCAGCAGTCATTGTGTGCTACACAACCTCCCTGGGTGTAGTGCATGCAAGTGATTTACAGAAGAAAGCGAGACAGTCATTGTGTCCCCAGCTTTTTAAGAAACTGAAAATTCCATTCATGCAGTGGACAGCAATTCTTTAGCGCGACGGAGTGAAAGTACAACTGCTGAAATTTGTAATGTTTAAGTTACAAAAGGAAGTTAGAACTTTTTTTTTTCTTCAATCTTTTCAATACAGTATTTGCAAAACCATCCAACTTCCCTCTCTTTCTCCTTAAATTAAAAAAAAAAAAAGCAAACAAAACAACAAAAAATAGCAGAGCTGTTTTGGTAGCTGCTAGAGTAAAATTAGAACACCAAATTAGGAGTGAAAAAGAAGAGACTGAAAAAGCATCCTTCAAAAAATATGCTTCATTTAACTCGTGTATGTACATACCATGTACATGTGTTCAAAAATAAAAACAAAGGCAAAAAACCCCACACCTGAAGGATCTTTGGTCAGTGATGGACAGGCTAAATTTGTCAATTACCTGAATTAAGAATATCATTTTCCCTCCCATTTCCAAATCTAGTGAAATTGCTAAGTAAAAAGGTACCAGAAAGTTCTTTGATATCTTCCAGTGACAGCTGGTAGTTACACATTCAAAACAGAATACAGGAGCATGCAAATGTATAGGAAACATTCACATAAAATTTAAGGATTAATCATGTCTTGATCATAAAAAGAATATGCAATGTCTTACAAATAGTCCACTTTTATTATAAAAACATCCCAATATAAAAAACCCAATAAAACAGCTGAAAATTTCTTGACAGTACCAACTACTGTATGTTGCTTTAGGGAATTGTTACCAAATGTCTAATCCAAAACAGATTACTGCAGCATAAAAGAATAATCTGCTGAAAGAGTTCATGATAGCATGAAACTCCTCCATCAGCCTCCTTTGACTTTTTTATTTGGAGAATAAATCTTAATATAAAAGAAAAGGAAGGCAAGAGAAAGGTATCATTTCTCCCTGGGATGTCACATGAAATAAATGCACAGCATGGCCTTGTGTTGTCAAAGCTAGTAGATAATGTCACTTTACAGAGTCAGAGATCTGGCACTGCTACTGTTAGCCTGCACTATTCGGTTTGGTATTACTCAAAGTTCTCCATAATAAACAGAAAAAATAATGATAGACTGAATTATTCTATTGAAACCATTGAGTTCAAGATGATAAAATAGTGATGGTAAAAAACCCAGTGTACTACCAGAAATCCATGATCAAAGTATGCAAAAATTGTGGCCTAAGTAGTGAATCACGGGATGAAAGAGTAGGCTGTTTGCACACTGTAAATTTGACATTTTAAACTAGTTGTAAACAGAAAAAATTACTCCACAGTGGCATCAATGAGAACAGAACTAAAATTAGTAAGGAAGATGACCCTTCTTGCCATTCGGTCAGCTTTTGGGATTCAAGGAACAATTGTTTTGTCTTTGGCACCTCTGTCCAGATCAACCAACCATAGAGAGGGATTTTCAAAGCATTTAAAGCTTCTAGTGATTTCTGATGCTTTCTGAAAGTGATCTGGAGTTTGACACCAGCATTTTTGCCCTTTCTCAGATTTTCTTTGATTTATTTCTTTTCTTCTATCTTCTTTTTCTTCATCTTTTCATTCCTTGACTATGCTGCTGAAAAGGACTTCAATTTAGTTAGTCAAGACTTTCTATTGCGACACTCTCATGAGTCAATGAGCAAAAAGCCCGGCAAAATCAATGACTAAGGGCACAGAAAGTTGAATTCTGGCACAGCTAGCTGGAATGATTGAAAACTTACTGCACCAGATGCTCATTATAGACTCTGTTTGGGCATTTCAGCACAAAGTTATTTGGATTTGCTGGGAGCCATACTGTGATTTGAAGAACAGCATTCAGACAACCCATTAATTCAGCTGAAAAGGTGGTAATCACTACTAAAGTGGCAACCATTTTAAACAACTACATTTACTGCTAGAAAAATAATTAGTCTGTACCCTAAAATGGCCTGATGTTGGCAAGTGTGTGCCTTGGCTTTTTGTGGGTAGTAAAATCCACATGCTACTCTAGTGCAACATCTGCAAATAGGTCAGTGCATAAATAAAAGGTACATTTTCTAGTTTTACTTTTCTAGTTTTTATGAATTTGTGTTATTTTGCCTTCAAGGAAAAAATAAATTGTTCATCAGGAGCAGTGGAAGAGTTTTTAGCTCATTTTGACTTTTTTTCCACCCAAAAGACCTTCAAGCAAGACTTTTCTTATATTAAAGAACATTAAAAATGTGAAAATGATCACCTTAACATCCAAAAGTAAGAGGAGAAACTTTCCAAATTAAACTTTACTCGACTTGTCAAGCGTCCTAATGTTTTTGTTGCAACTTAAATATTTTTTTTTTAATTAAAAAAAAAAAGTATAATGGCTGTTCCATTGGACCAAGAAGTTAAGATCACTTTTAACTTCTTTAGTGTTAACATGGTTAATACTTTAGCACTACTTAATCCATGAAATATGTGTAATATTATACAGCTTTATTCCATAGTGTGAGTCACTTCTGCCCTTAAAGAATGAGAGAATTGCTTAGCCTAGAATCAAAGTCTCAATTACTTTTTCCTACTCTCCGGTGAAGCTACAAAGCAGTCAAGAAAATAAAGCTAACAGATATAGAAAAGGAGAAAGGAAAATTAAAATTTGCAGTGAGAACAATGAGGAATAAACAGCATAAAGAGAATTGTTTCAAAGCCTAAAAGAAGACGAAGTGGCAAGAAGCAAACAAGAAAGCTAGAAAAGCATGTCAGAATTTCTAGAGAGAAAAGACAGCAAAAGCAGAAAATATGTTCAGTCAAATATAATTTTCCCATTAAGGGTTCCTATTGATAGATTATGGGCCCTGTAAGAAGCTACAGCATGTGACAAGAAAGTATAATTGCATTACATAAATTTATAATACTGCATCAAGTGCAGTCATTTTATTTTAAGGATCAAAAGGAAATAGTAAATGTCTAATGGAGAGCAATGAAATAGTCTGTAACTAGCATAATTTACCTTACAAGGAGGGCTAATACTAATTTACTTAGAAAAGTACCCCCTCCAACCAATAAGGGTTATAAGTATACGAAGTACAATCATACAAAATAATAATAAACTAGATCTACATGGGGTCACTTACTTGGCTTTTTGCATGTATCTCCGCAAAAACCTCAGAAATTCCTTATGCTGAATCCAGTGCAGTAAATGCATCTGACTGTATGTCAGTGCTTTTATTCAACCAGACTGAGTTCAAAACAATTTGCCTGAATATATTCACAATCAGAGGGTAACATTTTATTAATAAACCATACACAATATCATCAAAAAGGGCATTGGTTTTCCTTCTGTTTAATGGACTATATTACAGAGACCACATTCATGTCTGAAACCTGTTATTACTTCCCTAAAATAGCAGTAAGTGAAATGATCCCATTCATCCAGCTTGTTTAGTAGGAAAAAAGAAAAGTCAGTAAAACCACCTGGCACAATAAAAGAAAAGGAAAAAGACCCAACAAAAACCACCAAACAAAACTCAAGCAAACCTATAACAGAGTAAAACCCTGAATCTGAAACGGGTTCATTATACATAAAAAGTGTAGGCCTCTTATTTTTCTTAATATTATAGAAGCTATATAGTCCTAAACAGTAACTTACATAATAACACAAATGTCATTGATTTGACAATAAAGTAAAGCTCATCTCATTAAGTACAGTTTTACAGGCATAGTTACTAGACCGACTTTAACTTGGTCCTCAGGATAATACACTAACTATCTAACTGCCTGTTAGAAGAGATTATGAATAAGAAATCAGGGACCTGGATGACACTGACCCAACACAATTAAGTTGCTTACAGTTTTCTACTTTTAGCTCATGGGTGCAAGCCAGCAAAAAATAAATCCAATGTAGGTAATTGCAAATGTTATGGAAAAGTCTAAAATATTTTTATAGTCAAAAATATTTAAGAACTGTTCAAATGTTAAAAAGGTAAGAGATAATACAATACTGGACACACTGTATCTATAGTGTAGTAGGACAGGAAGATAAAGCTCCATGTAGAATTTTACTAGAGTTGTTGAAACATGAGAATAGAATCAATCATGAATTTTCCAGGGGAAAAAAACCCAACTCTGAGAACAAAAAGTAACATTTATCAAAGTCTAATAATTTTTACTGCTGTTAATATTATTTTGGAAAATTTAAGAGTTTCGAAAATATGTCTCTAATTCAAACTAGATTTGGCCAATCTCTGGCCGAAAGCACTGAGAACACTACACCATACCAACATTAATGGCAGATTGCTTGCGATCCTCATCTTGAGGATCCATGTTTTGGGTCCTCTTCTGTCTGACATGGAAGCAGCACTTGAATCTCAGGTCTCCACATACACACAAGCTGCCTGCTACTACTGACTATTCCCTGGAAAGCCTCTTTGCTTCCTGCTGAAGCACTTGGCACTTCCCTTGCTAAAACAATATTTGCCTCAAAGTTTCCACACACGGTGCAAATAAGGTAACTAATGAATTATTTCTCTGATCCATCTTTCTGTATGGCCTCACACATTTTATTCTATTTATACAAAAAAAAGAGGAGACTGATACTGAAATTCCTGTACAGAAATAACCAGAGTAAATCTTCTCTCATTCCTTGCAGAAGACATTAATTTGTGCCTCCTTTCTTTTCAAGACAAAGAACTAAATAATACATATTAAGTAAAGCATGGGAGGCAGTTGAGAGGAAGAAAATGGGCTTCCCTAGATGAAAACTATAACACAGCAGAACAGAAAGAGCTTAGAATGTGGGGAAAAACAATAGCTCACTGACAAAAGTCACCATCACTGAAACGGGCACCTAACTAGCACAGTTCTGTAAATCAGTCAATTTTGCTTTGTACTTGTCTCCACTGAAAAAATGTATAAGCCTCATGGAAAAGAGCTTCCCCATAGCCAGAGAGGCTGTCCAAACTGGCAACTTCATGAATTAGTAGTTTTCATTCTATCCCAATTCCCACATAGGACTGGAGTTTATGTCCAAGAACGACAAGCAACTTCAATTCGAGATATTCTGTGGCAGCTCAATTGCTCAGCTGCCTTTCCAGAGCTAACCCAAGTAGAAGGTTACTTTCTGTCTTCTGGAAGATGTGTGTCTTCTGAAGTCAAAAAAACCCAAAGATTTTTGCTTATTTAATTCCTTTAGCATCAAATCAACAGTCTTTATATCAACACATTGTTTTACCTCCCGGTGAATACCATCTCAGTGAGCTCACGTTCTCTCCCTGCCTTCTCTTTATTATCATCTTACTCCTGCACAGCACTGTATCTTGCACGGTGAGTGAAGGATAATATATTTTATTTATATTGGAAGTCACATAGCATATTTTCTGTGCTATAAGTAATAAAACAAAAACATAACAAGATGTTCAATTAAATTGCGGATCATAGACAAAGTACATCGTGCCCCTAGCAACAGCTTCCGTTCACTGCATAGAAGTACGCTGTAGATATGACAAATCTTTGCAAAGTTTCTCATAGTAATTACTCTGCTTAATGCAGGCTGTCATTACATGGTAGCTTTGATATGGAAAAATATTTAGTGCCATATACCTATGCACAAAGCTGCTAGCAACAAACATGAATTCTTTCAGCAAAGCTACCAGAAACCCCACGCTGGATGTTATCCTCCTGAACTCTGCATGCTCTTTGCCCCTGCCTGGCCCACTTGGTCAGCAAGCTGCAGCTCAACCCATGCTGCTGGCCAGAATCAACCTTCCAGAGTAATGAAGGGTAAAAACCACTGGGAGCATGCCAGCTTGCATTCCCAGCCCACCAGGTACACAAAGCTGCCTCACTCCCTGTTTTACATGGGACAGCTCAGCACTTTCTCCCTTTGCCCCTCCTCTGCACTTGCACCCTCAGCCCTGCTCTGTCCAGCTCCGGTGCCCCTTCCTAGCCTGGCTGCTGATGCTCTTCCAGTCTTGCTTACTCCCATTCCTAATGGTGCCATCATGGACCTGCCACCTTTCCAGACCTGAGCCTTGTCCGTCAGCTGACGTATATGCATTTTCATTTGCTATTGCCTCCACTTCAGATCTTCAGTTTGACTAAATGATTCTTCCTAATTTTTTGTTCACAGCAATCTGCTGCACTTCGCTGTCCTACTCTATGTTCTCCATTCCTCCCTGGGCTGCCCTCAAGTCATCTAACTTAATAGCTGATAATAAGCACAGGAAACCCCGAATAGAATCATTTTCACATAAACACAAACAGGTAGGATACCTAATTTAAATGCAGTCTCCATGCCACTTAACTTGCCACTGTAAAGGCTAACTTGCCACCTTCGGAATGCTACAAAATCTGAAATTTGAGGTGTGCTAATCCACACTGTCAATTACCATTGATACTAGGTTCTGTCTAGCAGATGCAGATATTTTATCAAGGTAATAAAAAAGAATTCAAAGAAGAAAACCACACTTGATACACAAACCAGCAATTGATAGGAACAAAATCTGTGATTTTAAGCACATCACACAGAACTTCTTTTGAGTACATAGATACTACCAAAAAAGCATTTAAAGAAAATCACAGAACAGCAGCTTTTGTTTAGGGATACTAAACGTATTTCCATAACTAATGCCAAAAACTGTCCCCTACGAAGTCTATAAGCTAACAAGCTTCAAATTGATCTTAGTTTCACAAGATTTACAGATATTATTAAATAAATGGTTTGATTTGTAATTTGTGAGATGTCAAAAATGCTCCACAAGTAGTAGTTCCGTATACAAGAAATTTAAATCTATCAAGTCTGAAGTGTTAGACTTCCTATTTTATTGTCTCATTCTGAGTTCAATGCAGACATTCTAAAGGACTTATTTGTCCTAGGAATAAAAGGGTATGAAACAGCCTTTGTTTTAAATGAAGAATGCGTGTTTATTTGAAAGGAAAAAAACCAAACCCCCAAAAAACCCAAACCCCCAAACAGACAACCCCCTCACCGCAAAAAAAAAAAAACAACCCACAAAGCAAAGTACAGCTCCAAGAGGAAAAGAATAAGTAACAGATTATCAAAATACTAGACTATTTATTTCTTTAGTTTATTTTGTCTTGAACTAGAATAAACCAAGGCACAATCATAATGCTCAAAAGCCTATTAAATTGAAATTTCATCTCAAACTGAGGCAAATAATGAAGTATTAAAGTTACCTGCAGATGAGGGAAAATCCTTTATCAAGCTATATTTTAAACACACCTTTTTCATTAAAGATGGTCTTGAATGCTCAAATTGTTGAGGTACTCCATAAATTCTGTAGTTTGTACCTTGATTTCATAGCTGCAGGAGAGAGCATGAATGCAACGCCTCTGGGCATTGCATAGGAAGCGCAATGCCTGCTTTTGTGTCAGATGAATTTTAAACCTGTTCATGAAAAGATTTCAGAAGATGCTCCTGTTTTCAGCTGTTACTTTTAGATTCAGGCAGTTTATGGTTCAATTAACACCAGAAGAAAATCTCAAAGGGCTGGGGGGCAGGAAGAGGAGGAATAGTAGGATAGAAGGATTGATATGCTCTTATTTGTTCTTATAGGACTGAAGATCTAATCAGTTTTAACTATAAACTAATGAAGAGTTCATATCAAGTTTTATGTGAGCCAAAAAGAAAGAACCTTCTTTCTCTTTCTTCTTTTTTTTTTAAACAGTACAATAAAACATCTGCAATATTTACAAAAACAAGTGTTTTCCATTACTGCTGTAGTTCATAACACAAGCCTACTCAAAGATATGAAGAATAATTTTAGCATCTAAACAAAGCTGATGTAATTAATCAAGATGTCAGAAGATGTCATTCCTGTAGAAACTTTTTAAGGCAGCTATAATTTTAAAATATAGCTCCTCTTATCTACAGACTTTTATATTTAGAAAATACACTATATTCCTCTACATATTCAGTAGAGTTACTTAATTGTGTAACAATGAAAACAGCATTGATATTTTCAAACTGATTTGTTATTAATACTGTTTATTAACATATCTAAGTTAAAAATTCACTTCATTTTGCTATGCGTTTGAGCTTCATTAAATGCAATTCAGATTCTTTCTATAGAACATATAAGAAGAATACAATCTATTGTATATTCAAGAGATGTAGGTCACCAATATTTCGGGACTATTCTTATACTGTCAAGAGGCTTCTCCTGTAGCTAATTAATGCTGCCATAAAAATGCCAGATTTTTGGAAATACTACTGGTTTTATGTTAGAAATTACTTTGAGAGAAAGGAACTGGTTTTGCATTCCATACTAGTTTTCTTTCTCCTGGATTACATTTTCCAAATCTACGTTTCTAGGTAGAATCCAACCTAGTATTTAAAAGCATGACCTCAATATTTCCTCTTGTGAACCTGCTTTAAGCTTATTTATATATAAAGATATTTGCAGTCGTGAATGGTTCCCAACAACAGAACTGATAGAGAGTGCAGACAATAAACTAAAGTTCATTTACTTCATTTGGTAGGTTTGAATATCAAGGCAGTTGGAACTGAATATGAAATATCTCTGAAGTCTACAAACTACATTCACATTGGAATCAAGTTTGATTCAATCAGTAGCCTATACACTGTAGCTATTATCTAAGGAATCACTGAATGAAAATAATTCAACACTGAATATTTTCACATGGAGTGAATTACTGACCCCCGAAAGTGAGATTTCCCTTCACTTTCATGAGGCTTATCACATTATTCTTTGTATTTCCTTTGAAGTAAATAGTCTGAGATTTGATAGGACAAGCTTTGTAAAAAAGATATTCAAATGAGACTAAAACACTGCTTATTGTTTTCATAAGACATCTGAACCTCAAGTGTGTTTTATTAGTTCTTGAAAAGTTAACTTGCTACCTAAGAATATAAAACCAGACATACCTGAATACACAAAATATCTATCTAACCTTCCTTCCACCTTTTGTAGAGGTTGATTTTTAACATTTAAAGAAAAAGTATAACAGATTTGAGTATAACTTGAAAGTAACAATCAGGGTTTTGACAAACAATGGTATAACCAAAATAAGAAAGCCATAACAAAATGATTGCAAGGCATCCTGAATCAGCCTCATTCACTACATTTTTACTATAAATTTTCTGCCTTGTGGCTTTAAATGCATGATTATTAAGTGTTTCTGCACTCATGTATTCTTCTTTACACATGCAAATAGTACATCATATGGTACTATTCAGCATTCTTTATATGAACTTTTTTTAAAGTTAAAAAAAGTCTCAAAATTCTCATTTCCTAGAAGTATGTTATTTTCACATTGTATGAATATTACTGTAGAAGTATCATTGAATAACCCCATGCTTTTTAGTTTTACCATATAAAGCAGAAAAGCATTACTGGTATCAGGCTTCTAAGAAGATCTAAGAGAACAACGTCTAAGGCATATTTGAAACACTTCCTATCTTCTAAAACTATTTAAATCAACCAGGCATTTGACAATCCAGGCATCCATGTTCACAACACACTGTTACTTTCAGAAAAAAAAGAATCAATAAGTTAACACCACAGGCTTTGAAAATTAACCTCACAAACTAAATATTTTAACTAGCATTTAAATGAATGCCAATTTATGTGAAGTCAGAACTGAGATATTTACAGGTTTAAAGTGTTTTAATGTATTTATGTACAGCTGTGTTTCAATTAGTTTTAAGTTTTGACAGATATGAAAGACATTTCCAATGGAAGCAACTGTGGCCACTGGAGTTGCTGGTTATATTGTTCAATGCATTCCACTAGGGCCGGGATTGCAACAAAAGCCTTCACTTCTTCATACAGACAGTGGCTGATACACCATTCTGTTTAAAAGTCTTTCAGAATTATTTTTTTTCCCAGTTATAACAAACGTATGAAAGATGGAAATGACAACTAATGAGTAAATAACACCTCAGGAGTGTTATACTACAAACAAAAGTTTTCCTAATAACTTCTGCAGAACCAACATAACCCGGAAGCATAACGTTGCCCACTAACAAAATCCAAAATGCAAAATGTTTATTCATTCATGTACTAGCCACAAGCACAAAACAGTTTGGTGTTTTTTTTTAAATCTGTGAAATAGTTTCCCAAATTGCAACTGCATACAATGTACAACTGTGAATTTTAGTCTTTCACGTACGCTTGTTCCTTTAGAAACCAAAACATTTCCACATCTACAAACTTCTCAAAGTTTGCAACTCTAACTTAAATATATAATTTAAATGACAAAAGGACAGAACAGTCAGAAAATTCTATGAAACTGAATAACATCTACCATCCAAGCTTCTCCATATAAAATACCTTTTCAAATCTGCTGCAGGTTTTTACATAGTGTTAATATAGCAGCCGATTATGACACTGATTAAAAGACCATTGCAGAAGTTATTATCAATTATTCATCTTCACTTAAGTGCTCATTTAAAAAAAACCTAAAACCAAACAAAATAATACGTAATATTTTTCTTACTCACCCACAGCCTACCATAGAAAAGCATTAAGCATATGGGACAACCAGGAAATTCTGTTAACCTTCAGTTACTCACCTAGGAAAAAGAAGAAAATGTATAAGTTCTCTTTGTATGGGAAGGAAGAAGGCAGTATTAATTTGTAATGTATGTGATAAGCTTATATGTTTATGAAATTGTTAAAATATTTTATCTTTAAATCCAAGTTAAAAGGAAAGAGCTAGAAATATTTCACAGTGAGGTGGATCACAAAACAGCAGTTAGGTAGAAGTTGCATTTGCATAAAATCCAACAAGTTTGTCCTTCTGTAGCGCAGATACAATACTGTTCTGCTACCGCAAGAGGAGTCTCAAAATCATCTAAAACCAAAATGGATAAAGATTCTTTGTTCAGAATAAACTGCCTAAAGCAACATTTTAACAGAGCACAGTTACAAAACTAATTAACTTTTGTGACTACCATAATCGCTTTCAAGGTTTCCCATGAAGCCTGGTGGGAGATCCAAAGTTTTGCCTGATAAAATTAGACAACTTCTCTCAACTGGCATATTTATATTTTTTTATCTTATTCTCTCTTTAACAGAATAGTGAACGTGCTATGCTTTAGGTAATGCCAAATAAGCATCAACAATGGTATGTTCTAGAGGTTTAATGAATTCAGCATTTATTGAGTAGTGTGAATAGAAAACAATAGTGAGTATCAGAATAAAAGGCTTCTTCATCAATGTATGTGCATAATTCACAACTGTTAAAGGAAAAAAAAATCTCAAGTTTAAAATAAATAGGAAAAAAATCAATAAAAGCAAATGAAAGGAGGATAGTCTTCCTTTACAAAGGAAGACAGTATTTTTTTGTAATATATTAAAAACTGCATTAGCTTTAGGAAAGGCTATGCCTTTTCAAATTCAGATTTTCCCAATGAATTGAACTATAAATGATGTAGTAAAATGGAAGCTGCTAGATATGGAGTATAAATGAAAAAAACTAACTACTTGCTAGTCCTCTACACGAATGAAGAAAATTTATCGCAATGGCAAAAATGTCTATGTAAATAATGTATCTGATACGCAATTTACTTTGTTTTTTTAATGTTGGTATAGAAAGTACTTTGGATTACTCAGGCTCTTGAATGCTGCTAATAGTCATCATCTTCTATTAAGATTTCTGTGTATCTTTCATTACCCAGCCAATGTGTACAGTCATAACCATAAGCAATCTAAAATGCAGTTCTGCAGAGATATAACTCACAAAACCCCAAAGCATCCCAGCTATTATCTCAAGGGTGATACTACTGACACACTGGTACATTTCAGTGCACGGACGGCCAATGATGCATCTCGCAAATCTCACTTTAGTACTCTGAGGACTAGATCCAGACTGCTTAAGTGACACTGAGGTGCAAAGCCATCCAGAATGACTAAGTAGGATGCCTAGTTACCTTGCATAATTCACAAGAACTGTGGTCATTTCTAGTGGCGTGCAGAGGACTATTAAAACTGCTTCTGTTACACCCCTGCCATTCTTCATTGTACAAATATAAAAAACTCAGTTCTCTTACTGAGCTCCTTCAGCAAAAACTTTAAAATATAATAGTAATATATGTCTAGAAGGTTACACAGGCTTACTGTGGATATCTGAATAAAATTTTATAACACGGCATCTCTCAGATGTCATTGTAGGCTCTTGCATGCACCCAAGGTCTGGATGAAGCAGTTTTCTTTTTATTTCATGTTTTTCTACAGCGCAACTGCTTATCTGAACAGGCTTTACACTTTTCTAAGAGAGCACATAACAGTGCTGTAAGAATCTAAAGAGCACATAACACTTTTCAGAACAGAATTTTAAATGCTCCTGCAGGATAATAGCCAGTCTTTATGCTGAAGTTTGATCTGATATGTCTCATGTTCTAGGACCTAAGTACATGACTGCAAGTCTAGCCCGAGATCAGGTCCCCCCTGTCTCACCATTTAGGAAAAGACTGCAGAGGAAATGTATGGCTGAAGGTCCCAAGACAGAGTCATTAGGCAAATAAAATACTTATAGTAAGAAAGACATGAACATCTCACTTTAACGAGAAATCCATTTGGGCACAAAACTTGGCCCTATTCATACTGATAAAGGAATTATTTCTGCCAGTGGCTGCTGGCTGTGGAACTTTGCCATTGTATCAGGTGACCAACCCTGCACCCATAGACCATCTATTATTTTTTTATAACTTGTTTAATACTATATGTAAGAAGTCCTTCGAATGTGGTCAGTACCAGTACAATTGTGATCTTCCGCCAGTTTACATTTCAAAGTAGGAATATTTTGAAACTAAGCTAGCAAGGATAAGGCTTACTTAACTTTAGAAAATGTAAAACTCATGACAGCAACATAAAACATTCCCTAGTGAGACAAAGCTCTTTCCTAAGCAAGTAAGCAAAAATCAGTACCAATAGCATTTAAAATATTAATTTAACATTACTGTGTAGTTTAATGAAATACATCAAATTTCTACTACAAAACAAAAGCATGAAGTATATCTCTACATCCAGTTTCTATAAGGCAAATGACAAAACCACTAGAAAGAAAAAGGTTTGCTAGGTTCTAATACATGTTGCATTGGTTTTGTTGCTGCAATATTATTAATAGGATCTGCTTTTTTAAAATTGTTTTAAAGAATCACTCTTAAAACCAGCTACTATATGGAAGTGAAGTTTAGAGGCCCACAAAACTGCAACTTCTTTCAGCAAGTGCCTCAAATTATATTATTATATACAATTATTTATTATATAGTATTATACAATCTATAATTATATTATAGATTATATTATTATATGTTATTATATCACCATCGCAGTGAAAAACCTTATAAGCAACTGCATTTTCCAACATTAAGCTTTTGTGATTTTCCATTGTCAGACTATTAATATAACAGCAAATTGTAGTCATTAGTCAAAAATGGTGAATAAAATGGTTTACATGCTTAAAGTGACCTTGAGACTGCCTTGTAAAATACTGATAGCCAAAACAATTGCTGTTTCATGATTGCTCACGACTAAATGAAATCATATTTCAGCTGAAAAACTGAACTAAATGTCATTAAAAAAATGTTTAATTCTGCACCAGGTTGTTACTTTCAAATGTATATGGGACTACACAGGAAATCTGAACATAGGTAAGTGTAACCAGTTAGAAATATACCTAAAATTTAAAGATCATCAGTCAAATTTACTATGCTACTGGCATACTGGAACAGTAATTGCATTGGCATAGTGTGGGATAACTATTCACTAAAATTCCTGAGCAAGAAAGAATTGTCCACACAACTATTAACTGGAGTACTGTATAAAAGCCTTGTAATTCCTAAGGCCCTGATCAGAAATGGAAGTCCCACAGTGCTGGGTAAACTTCATGCTTCCATTCTTCTTAACCTGAGATTTTATGTTGGTTTTGTGCCTTAATGTGATATTTTTTTTTATTTTTTTTTTTTTTGGGGGGGGGGGGGGCGGGGGGGAGGAGGGGGACATAAATCACCAATTGTACTTTTTTCCTTTTTTGGAGAAGTGAAAAATAGGCAAATTTGCCAACAATACAATTGTCAGTTGTTTTTTTTTTTTTGACAATACAAAAGCCTGTTAGTGTTACTTTTGGAATCATGACTTCTCTGAAAACTATCCAAAAATTATTTGAGCAGGAACAGTTACTGCTAACTCAAAGATGATTATTATGCATAGAGTTGTTCTCTTTAAAAGCAGCAAACATACTGCTCTGTAGTAATGCAGTACTACTAACATACAGGTAAGGCAAAAAATGCTGAAAATGGACTCTCTTTCTTAATGTTTTCTTTTTTCCTGCCCCGATTCTTTTTCCCTCATTCTGTTTTCCAGTTTTCCCATTCCCCCTCATACACTCATCTCACTGTATGCACACCCTCGGTCTTCTTTCTTCCAGATACTCACCACCCTACTTTTTGAATTTTCCTCAGAGATTTCACACTCTTCCACATTTGATCTATTGATGACAATGAATTTTTAATTGCTTTGCATTTTTGGCTATCTAGTACTTCTCTGTGTGTGCTATACATAAATTATTAAGTAAATACTACAATTAGTTGCCCAATTTCACTGAAGGAAGATACATGCACACTAAATAGCATGCTCTGCTTGGGAATACAAGCCTAGGAAGTAAATAGCTTCATTCCCAATTATAGTGGCATTCAATTGGACTTCTACAGTTAATCTTACTATTGCCATCGTGATAAATCCCACTTCCAAAGATATGCAATTATCTTTCAAATGAAAGGACACATGAAGCAGCTTAAGCCAAATGTATGTGTTTTCTTAAAAGAAAATGAAAATCATTTTACAAAGGTCAGTATTAGCAATTATTGAGCATTTCAAAGGAACATAGAAGATGTTTGTTTTTAATTCTATGGAGCCAGACAGTTCCTTTGAGTTTTACAAGATTACTTTCACCTAAAAGTAAATATATACACAGTGTTAAAGACTAACATTTCAGGTTTTAATAGCAAAAATAAAAAATAAAAAACGCCGTAATCTAAAAGGTTACGATTTTCAGGTTTTGTTGCCTCTAACCATCTTCTAGCTACACTGTCTTACAATAATGCTCAATATCCAGGCTGGAAAAGATAAGGAGTCCTACTATTAGTAAAACTATAGCAGAAAGGTATAATGTACAGAGCAAAGACAATACATAAACATGTCACAGCAAGGCATGTACATCTCCCTCTCTGCTATAACTTAGGCCAAAACTAGACAGTTTTTTCCACAGGTATCAATCTGTAAACCTAAATTTTGCATAAAGCAAAGTGGCAGTTAAAGTCGTCATGAAAGCACTGGGGTACTTTTTGTAAACATCTGTTCAGTGCAAAAGACAGAAAACTACTCAACAGATGAGACAATCTATGTGAAAGTTCAAAGAGAAAATATTCTGTGTTATGTGGTTTCAACAGAGAAAATCTAGAATTAAGGTTGGGGTGTACACCTAAAGCCAGAATTCATCTGTCTATATATGAAAAAGGATGTGAAAATTGCATTTTAATAGCAGAGGTTAATTCCTGAAAACTTTCTAGTCAATTAAGTATTTAAGAAATCATTTAGTTGAAATGAGTTCTTTATAAGACTGCAAAAATTTGTTAAGAGATTTATTTCTTTGCTAATTACCTTTGTACAGACTCTTCAAACTTCCAGTCCAATTAACCTTAATGAAAACTTTAGTGATTTACAGACAAATGAACATCATTTTTGGTTATCCTAGATAGCATATATCCTTCACAAAAGGCTGAGCAGTGATATTCTTCACACCACTTTCCACCAACGGATGCTCTTCCAAAATGGATGAAATTTCTTTGTATCTCATCTTGGGTCAAGCAGAATTTAGCTATTTATTTCATTTGCTTGTAATACTAATTTTTATGGTAATAAGTAGCAAGGATGCATTTTTTTCATTAACTACTGTATATTTTCTGACAAACTTTAAAAATTGGATTTTTTTCTGAGTAAATAACAGGTAGTTGCTATTATAGATGTATTAACTCTTTCATTCATGCAAGAAACCTAGTAAAACACCAGTAAAGACATATAATGGAAGAACTGTCATATAAAATATGATATTCAAAAATCCATCAAATATAGCATCAGCAGGGATGATGGACCACTGCTCTGAGAGGAAACCTCCTCAAATAGGGCTGAGGTATGTATGATTGGGTACCAAAAGCCAGAGACTGCTTGGGACATGACAAACCAGCCTCACCTTGGTGACCTTAGGAAGTAAGCAGCTGGGGACTGAGTAATGACAGAAAAATAAATACAAACTCATTATTTAGCTAACATATTCTCCAGACAATTCAACTAGTTTTTAGAAGGTGGTAGGAGAAATGAACACAAATATAAAACAGAAACTCTATAACTTAACTCGAGTTGAAATCAACTGAGAGTGAGAGTTTTATATTTGAGCTACCTGTAACTCATTTTCTTAACTTAAAAAACTCCCTCCAGTAATTACTTAAAAGCAATCAGAATTATTTAGAATAACAATTTTGTGAATAATTAGGTCCTTATATTTTGCATAATCTTCTTTACAGGTACAAGGCCACTTTTGTGCTGTTACTCTTTTCCAAATACAATGTGCTTCTTTCATCTGTGCGTAATATGGATATGAGTATACTAGAAAGTAATTGCAATTATCAAAAGATCAAATGTATGATAAAATTAAAGTATTGGATCAAAGCTTTCACATTTTTGTCAAATACATTTGGAAACATACTGTATGCTTTAAGAGTATAAAGCAGCTCATGTATATTCAGACAGAGCCAGATGAACACGCACGCACAATACTACGGAGGCACTCTTCAAAACATACTAGATCTGATACTCGAAAGTTTACATTAGTATTCTAAGATCCTCGTAACACTGAACAAACTCTCTCAGTCTAGTGACAATCACAGTAATATCAGCATCACACCAAAATGCACACACAGATTTATCGTTTTCTGCTTTTTGAAAGTTGACAGCGTGTAAATTCACAAAGATTTAAAGGGAGCTCAGGTTTTCTTCCTAAGTTTAGCATTTACCACATAAAATTTCAAATCAAGATATGAAAATAAAACACGCTAAAATTTATGGGTGTTAGCTTAAGTATCATCTTAATGGGTTTGTTTTTTGACACATCTATAACTAAAACAAACATACCTCTTCAGCAAATCCTGTGCTAACTGGAGGCCTGACATGTATGACAACTAAATAAGCTTAGCTGAGCTTCGCCTAGCCATTACTAAAAATCACAGCCAATAAATAGCTTGCAAATGGTATATTAGACCTTTATACTTACTGCCAATCAAAACTGAGACTAGAATCTTAAGATAATGAGATCCTGACATACTGCATCATACTGTGATAATGCTATTGCTATTGCTTCTGAATTACACACTTATAGAATCTATCTTAAATTACATGGGGAAAAGAGGAATTTGCTTCTAACCACGCTAAACAGCTTTCCTTTAGTGGAAAGATATCCACTGATGCCTGGGAATGTTATTTTTAAGTAACATGCAACGTGCTTGTTGTTATAACTTCTCCTAGCACCTGGTGAAATTTGCAGCTGAGAAGACCTAACAATTTAAAAATAACTGAATCACAGCTTATTTTTAATTTCAAATAATATAATCACCTGTATTTAGTATTATACATATTTAGACAAGCTGCCTGTCTCTGTTCCCAGCCATCTCTTTTCCTCTGTCATCTCAAACTTGACATTTTTCAATTTCAAATAACGCAATTTTTTTTTTCCTTGGATGACTTGTCATTACAACTGTCAAAAACTATAATTATTTACGTATACCTATTTATTACTAATCTAGCAAAATCTTAACAAACATCACACAGTTACTGTTTGTTCATGTCACTCTGGTGTCAACCCTGGTTTTCACTGCTGTTGGTTTGATGCCTTTTTGCATACATCAGACCCGCTTCCCTTGATGACCATTTCCATAGCACTGCAGGCCCAGACATACTTGCTGGTTTTTGTTGTGTTTGTTTTCAAACGTTTTATAAGTTTCACACCTAATAAAACATTTTAATATAAGGCATAATAATTATAAAAAACAAGTTACATAATTTTTTTGTATAGATAAGTAGTTTTGCCAGATCAAAGTGTTTTTTTTTTTTTTTCCCATTAACGGGAAAACTGTCCATAACTCAAATTTTGAGGCCCCTACTTTCAAATGGTTTCACATCTAAACATTTCAGCTATGTATACAGTCTTGCAAACGCTTGACTACATGGGTCCACCCAAGGTTTAAATAAGATAAAAAAAATAAGAAAAAAAACCCCCCAAAATCCCTCCTGCCTTTCTGTTAAGTTTCTAGTCTGCACATTTTGGCAAGCCAGCTAATAAAAAAGGCAGTTTTGTCTTCATGCCTTTCACTTTACCTTCCATTCCTTATTCTCCAATTTAAAGCACTGCTGTACCTTTCTAGTTTTCAAATTATTGACATATCTGACATACCCCCCTACAACAAGCCCTCCTTCCTCCCTCCCCCCACCTCTCCATGCTCCTTTTGTTAAAGTTTGGTTCCAAATCACTGGCCAGGATAATTTATTTTTTTTTTAAATGTTGTTCAATTGAAGATCTTAATGGGTGACATGTAAACATAAGTCAAACCAGGTCTTCATTAAGAACCACCACAGATTGTAGGCAATGGTTGTTAGATAAGTCTTCCATCTCCTGTGAATTTTTCAAAATAAATTTTTCACAACATATAAATTGCACTAGTGCAGAAAGATGCAAAGATATCAGGAACATCAGAAAGATTTGCAAATTAAATATATCTTGAATCAAAAGGAATGAACACTTCACTGAAGAAGTGCATAGACTGAAATAAGATTTCCACCAAAAAAAAAAAAAAGGCACAAAATAAGAATGCCCAGATAAATAAACTAAAGCTACTAGAGAATTGAGAAATCTTCTACTCAGGAAGGAGTTTTTGTCTCCCTACTGCCTGTCACAGCTGAAACTTACCACTTAAGGAAGTCCAGAAAGTGAGGAATCCTTTTTTATTTCCTACTTTTCCTTTCCATGTAAATTTATGTGGCATCTAAAGCTTACTATTTTCTTCTGTAAATTTCGTTGTTTCAACCTTGTTTGACACTACCACCAAAATTATCTGCACTATCTCTTAAAGTGACCGTAGGACCTATCCCTTATCTTTCTTGCACCGCAATCGCAGTGACTATTTGGGCCAAACTTCTATTTCCCCCCCCCTCTTTCTTCTTGGGTCAGTCTGCTTCTCACAAAAAGCAGCTCATCTGATACATGGTTTCTTTTATTTTATTTCTGCCACAGCATTTCCCCTTCAAAAATGGAACAATTTTCTTGAACTGGATCTATAATGTATAGTGTCTTCTCCATATTTTTAATAAACAATTAAAAGCCATTATTATAGGAGAAATTAGTTGATTAATAATAGCAAAGTTTCAAGAGTTACGTGAGATCTTTTGCACACAGATCTTATTACCAAAGTCTTAGAACCTTAGATGAAAGCCAATGAAAAGCATGAACCTGCTACTCTGCTTCCTGCTTCTTTTCTACATGCTTTGACTCATGGCTTGTTTATTCTGCTGATAGCTTCCTTTGGGCAGGAGGCGGTGTGGGTTTGGGGCTGGTAGATTTTAGGCTATAGACTTTTAAACCAATTAATGTTTCTTTTTTTTTTTTTTTTTTTCCCCAGTAGCACACACACATCGGGTGAATGGGGGGAGGATCCAAAGCTTTATCATCATGGTAAGTCTTACTAATGCAGTTCAAACACTATACTGCAAGATCCATGTGTCCAGTTGGAAAGTCTTCTATGCTAAATCTGATCAGAGAAGGCTTATATTATTAAGAGCTTATATATTACAGATAAAATGTGACTTGACATAACCTTCAAGTTTCTGCCATGCCAAAGCAAAAAAAAACAAGGGCTGAAGTAATTTTTTTCAGACTTAGTTTTGGAACAGAAAAACTCATTGTGAAAGGTATCAAAAAAAAGAACAAAACAGTAAGCAGATTTTCTAAGCCTAAGATCCTGGGGCATTTTCACATCAAACTGATTAAGGGGATCACTAAAATGTCCATGTGGAAAGACTACTTGGCAAGATGGCTGCCTCAGAAAATAGTAACATACAATCAACAAAATATAAGATGATTTTTAAATAATTACTCTGGACATACTACTCAGGCTTGAAGTACATTCAGTCAGTAGCTGAACTCGCAACAGCCAAGGTACATGACCCAGCAAGCAAAAGAATAGCACAGCTGATCTCATATTCTGAAACTGCTGTTGGATACACAGATCTTTAAATTACATGTGCATTTATTGACACACTGTCTAGTGAACTACTACTTCATTAGATTTCCTAGTGAAGTAAATGTTTATTAGCTTTCCCTTCTATTTTAATGTTATCGCACAAGGTATGATGATTTGATAAATAGTCTTAAGAATTTCAGACTATTGGATTTTCATTAAAGTTAATAAATTGTCTAAGATATTTAAAGAGTTCTAGACAGGCAGATAAATTCTATTCAAGTGGGTTTGAGGTTTTTTCTTGGGTTTTTAATAGGACTGAAAGTTGACCAGAACCTTAAGGTGAAAGTGCCTAGGCATTCTCCTTTACCGAGTTATCCCAAAAGATCAAAATTCAGAGAAACAAGATTTTATTAGAATACAAACTAGGACGGTTAATTTTTTACACAGAATATGCGACCAACTGGAGTATCAATTTTAGTTGATTCAGTGACTTTCTGGGTTGTAACAAAACCTACCCCAGGGCCTTCCTGTCCCCGAGAAGCTTTTTTTTCCAATGCCACAAAGGGTCTAGCTATCTTTTTAATCTCTTCATATGGGCAGTCTGCAAGTGTCTGCCAGAACACTGCACACTCCAGATCCTTTAAGATACTCTCCCCTCTTCTTCCCTCTTTCCTTCTGTCTACCCACCCTGCATTTAGGAGGTGCCTCTTCATCCCCACATTTAATTGCTCTTCACAGGAAGAAGGCAACTTTTTGAGGTATTTTTACCGTATTTCTCCTGTCTTAAAACAATACAGCTTGCAAATTGAGAATAAATAAATGAAATGCATGTTCTGAGTTATAGGGCCAGTTCAGGCTGGAAACTCATTTCAACCTGAAACACGAACAGGACTTCACACATCCCATTATCAGAAGACTTCTTTATGTGGGCCAAAACAGAACTGAAACATGACTCTGGGTCTTTGGGGTGAGTTTCTAAAAACCTGAAGTGTTAAATATACTGAAACAGGTCTCTCATTCCCTCAGTGTGGAAAGCTTCTAAAAGTCTAAAATGGATTTAAAAATCCATTTTATGAATACCTAGCCAACAAGGAGAAAATTGTTTATTGATGAAAGGGAGTTTCCCTTTTTCCACCTATCTTTGTCTAAGTAAGGGCTACAGATAAAGATATGTAAGCACATGCCTGAAAGACTACACTAAGGACCTAGCAAAGCACAAACCTGGAATCATTAAAAAAAGCACTTTGGACCCAACAAAAAGGAAAAAACTGCCTGCAGCGGACCAGCACATCATCTCTGTGGTGCTCTGACAAGAAGCAAGTAGACACAGAGAAAGCCTACACATTCACAGCCTCTGTGACTGTGAAGTCCGAGGGAATAGCTCCAGCAGATGTATTCTATTAGTTCTGATATGTATTGCCTTACATGTATTTTGCTGGGTTTTTTTGTATTTAAATCATTATATTTTGATGTGACTGATCATTTAAATAATATCTTTATCAAGACAGAAGAAAAACTTCAGCATCACCAGCTAAATCAGGCCATCAGAACTACCATATCAGAAATTGGCCCCAGGTCCCACCAATGCATGAGAAAACATGACCCCATGCTTAGGCAGGTAAGACCTCGAAAATGAAAATCTACAAAGGCATGACTTACACAAACCAGAGAGCCAGAGGTGAAGTGTATTTCATCCCTGTGGCAGTTACAGGACATTCTTCAGATTACAATTAGGGTAGCAATTTAAAAACAACCACTCTTCCATTAGAATATTCAAGTATCAATTGCAAGTCATGAATTGCAAGCAAGTCATATGCTGAGGAACGATCTAAGATAGCATAAAGAGATGTCATATACAGATCTGCATCTTTCTGGATAATCTACACACACACACAAGTATACATTATACAAAGTATAACATTTTAATGCTATTTTTTCCAATAGCATTCGTGATCACATCCTACAGTTCTCCAGTTTATGGTCTCCTATGATATGATCACGGCTTTTGCATTCTCAGATGTCAGGATGTTAGTTTTTGTAGTAAAGAAAATCAGTTTGGCTAATTTTTAATTTGGGGCATTTCCCCCCAAGTCATTTATAATATATTGATCCACCAAAAAAAGCATCTACCAAGAACTAAGAATCTACAATTTCAAGAAATACAGAGTAATCTTTAAAACTATCTTGAGACTGCTGAGATATGTGTGTATGTATATATCTAAATATATCTAAATATATATACATAAAACAAGAACGACAAGCTTCCATCCTGAAAAGTCTATGTAGATTTCAAAGACACAGACAGAGAAATAACACTTTTTAAAATCAGATAAGACAGTAAGTTTTTCAACACAGGAAAGATGTCTCTAAATCAGGGTGGAATCATGCTAGCGGAACAGCATGATTTTTGCACTGTATTTATTGAAATTTCCTACAAATTTGAAAAACTGAATTGAAAATTCCCCAACACAATACATATATACACACACAAAATGTAAAGCATCAACTGAATTAATAATTGTCCAGAGTTTCGGGAAAAATAGCATTGGTGCCAACTTTCAATAATCCCAAACAACTCAACCATGAAGTACAGCAATAATTTAATCTCTGTCTTTCCCATTCTCATTTCCTTCCACTATTTGAAAAGAGAAGTCTTAGAAGTAGATGCCATAGGGGAAGGGCCAGCTTTAGACTGAATGAATTTGAATCACTGAATACCAAAAAAATTAATTCAAATGGACCAACAGGAATTCTTTGCCTTTTAGTGGTCAAACCATTCTAGGGTAACTACAAAAACATGGATTTAAAAACTAATTTTTATTCCCAGTTTTGAAAATTTTTCTGTTTACTATTTCTCTAAGCTGTTAAGATTTTCTATGACTCGTAGAACTAATAATCAAACATCTCATTTTTGTTCTTTGACTGATTAAATCTGTGCTGAAAGAAGTCAGTATTTTACACAAAAAATAAATGCTGAAATTAAGGCATATACATATTCTGGGGTTTTAATTCAAAGGTATTAGAGAAAAATGAAAGAAATTGAATCAAAGATATTCAGAAAGTTACTTTCCCATATATATGGTGAATTTTACATTTCTGCTTTTGTCTTCCTAAATACATGTTCCTATTTTACTTTAAATTGGACTTGTAGTGGAACCGGTTTGTTCTACTTATTCAGAGAATTTTCTGTGTTTAGAGTTACATGTCTCAAGGTCTGAACTGAGATGTTCTTCTCTACTATTTACAGAAAGGTAGGAACTATAGAAATACCGTATTCTTAAAAAGTTTCCTCTACAGTTGCAAGTTTGAAAGCTATTTCCTTCTCCAAAAAGGTGAGCTTTTGTTTTCTTCAAAATATTCCAGATATAGATCTGTAGTCTTGTCTACAACTACACAGATTGCTGAAATTACATTTATTTACTGTATTAAAGATGGTGTGTAAGAATTGCAACAGACTTTAACTAACACTGCACACACCTTCTATGCAATTGTGCTTTTCATACAAAGTACCTACCATGCTTAAAAGTTAAAACTCTATGAATATCATTATCACAAACTCTTTATGCCATTTTATATGCATTCATTTAATATATTTCCAGTTTGGTAACTACAACATGTAAGAACAAGCTTCAGTAAACACATTTGTTTGCTTTTAAATTAGAAGTTTAACTACATTAACATACTGATTTGACAAAGATAATTCAGAGGATTATTGTGCTGAAAACTAAATTCATACTCAAATCCTGAGATTTAAAAAATAAAAAATAAATCAGAGTTCTGTGATGAATCATTTAATCTACTACATATGTATGTTTTACACAGAAAGGGAGAAACATGCTACATATTGTATACGTTAGATTCTTACAGGGAACCTTTAAGCCACAAGTATATGCCAGTGTTACTGAGAACATAAAAGTAAAAAGATATAATCTCCAATTTTAACATGAAAATTAACATAGGAAACTTCATAAATGAAATCTGACAATGGATTTCACTTCAGATCATGACACACTATAAACTATTTCGTTAGGACAGTTAAGGAAAAAAGCTGAACTGGAGTTTTATCAAATAACTTTTCTGATGTTTTCCTACTAAATTACACAAATACTGCTATCTTAAAACAAGGACAACATTTTAAATAATCCTGTAATGAGTCTTAAAAAAGATCATGAAAAAAGAATGTCTTTTGTATTTGTATTAAAAATTAATTTCTTAAAACTCATATATGTAAAACACCTCCTGAAATACTTCTAAATAGTGGGTTTTAATTGTATGAGGTTTGGGGGGGGGGGGTGTGTGTGTTTCCTTTTTTTTAAAAAAAAGCTTAAAATTTTGTCATTTCAACTTCTTGCTACTTCTTCCCTATTCATTAATGAAATAAGTAAGAATCCTGCACAGGAATGACAAATGCAGTTTACCTAGATCTTAGCTAAAGAGACTAAAGAGATTTATTTATTCACCATATAAAGCACTAATTAAGTGACACAGAAGTCAGTTCATAAAGAAACCCAAACTATACTTCTCCAAAAAGCTAAAAAGATCTTAACTGTAGTTAATGCAGTTTTGAATTCAAATACTCCTTTAAATTTTTTTACCTAAGAGAAGAATTCTGAGAAGAAATTTTAAACTAGTCAGATCTTGTATTTGTTGACATTTCAAAATAGAACCTGAAATCCTGTAAAATAATTAAAAATAATCCTTAAAAGGATTCAGTAGGATTTTCTCACCTTTTCCGCAACTATCTAAAATATATATTCTTCTATCTGATAGATTAATGAGAAATCTTTGTCAGGGCAAGGATATGAAGCTGAAAACTTCTAGTATATTATACATTTCTACCAAGACCCATCATTAAAATATTATCAATTCTGAGATTATTTGTGCTAATATAATTTGTAAATTATTATGATAGACTTATTACTCAAGACCCTTCCATTAAATTAAAAGCTATAGCATGATTTATGAAGTAAGTTTAATGGGAAAATTTCTTTGCTGAATTTTCTTTCCAGTTTATTTTGAAAACTTTGGTGCTAATAGATTGGGAAGTACTGCACTCATGATGTGTGATTTATTTGATGGCTGGACTCAAAATGTTATCGAGGTAAAATCCATTAATAGGTAGGGCAGAATCCTATTATGTCATTGGGTACTCAAGATCAACCATAGCTTTACCGTTAAAACATTGTATTAGCATGTAAAGGAGGAGTTAATTCCTCCCATGAGCAGATTTCTTCTATATCTGTTGATAATAGAACACAGTTTGTTCATTGTCACTGAAATGGGACACATTTTAAGTGATACCGAATTATTTCTATTGATTAATCTTCTAATAAATAACACATTTTGTATTTGACCAGAATTACTAAAGCTGTATCAAGTTCTGCACTTGGATTCTTTTTGTTACACCAGTACTAATTTCAAAGAGATCCAGAAGATCTTGTATGTAAAGGAAAATTTCTCCCTTTTTGTGAACAATTGAGAATGCTCGTTGGATAGAAGACATTTTGGAGCAGTGCTTCTTTTGGAATCATATTGTGACATAATATTTGACTGAATAGTACAACTATGAACAAACATTTACATACTGAACAAATGTTTTACAGTTTTCCATGTGAGTGACATGGCTATTTATGTGCAATGTTCATTTTAATGAGTGATTCTGTCATGGAAAATAAAAATGTGTTCATGGTTCAATAAATGAGTCTGTTGATTAACCAGACCTGACAGATTTTAACCTCTAATGTTTTAATCCCCTGCCACTGTCAATGATGCAATTTCTACCAGGCTAAATATTTAAATTTGAAAGAGTAATTTTTGTTTACATCATCCGGAAAAAAAGCTTTATGGATTACGTTTTGCAAATTGCATCACATTAAAAATTTATACAACAAATTTGAAACCATGTTTTCCAACTACTAGTTTATATAATTCAACTGAATTAATTTCATATTTTTATACAGGAATGCATTACGCATTCTAATTATCAGGTAAAAAAAAATTAACCTATCTTCAAGAATGCATAAACATTAAAAATATCTACAGTCTTATCAGTGTTATGTGGGAATTTGCATGCATACCAAAAATGCATGCACATAAAAAATTCCTTCATGCTGACAAATATTTTGATTTTTTTTTCCCCCACTTTCCAATTATCACCTTAAAAGTCAGGAAAGAACAACAAGAAAATATTTGTCTATAGTCTACCACATCACATCTGCTACTGCTAGTAAATACTCAAGCAATAGGGCTTTTATTATATTGGAAATACAAAATAAACCTAGCCATTATAAATACAGATTTATTTGTCCTATTAGAATATCAGCACTATCATAAGACTGAGGATGAAACCTTAAGCCTACTCAAACTGGGGAGAGCATTTACCTCTTTGAAGACCTTGAAAATCAGTTAAATATTCAAATCCTTTAATTTATTCCTTCCTCCATTCTCAAAAGAACTTAGCTGTAAGGTTTATTTTACTGTTGTGAATTCTACTAAATTGCATGAGTTTGCTTCTACTATAAGGCAAGCTCATTTTTTAGCATTTGTAGTGAAAAAGGTCTGGTATTTTATTTTCTTTTCAGAGAGAAAATAGACTTTGGCTCTCTTACAGCTGCAAGAATTCAAAAAGTCATACTTCTATTTCTATATTCTTACCATTATTACAGTAACCTAAGCTAACACCACAGATGCTACAACATTAAAAAAAGCACCCCAACTACTTTTATTTAATACTATGCTTCTAGCTAAAGAGTCTTAGACTGTTCCTGTTTTATTAAACTCTCTTTTATCATTTTATAGGGCAAATGTTATTAAGATTTTCATATTCATATATTAGGCATCATAAACATGTTCAGATTAACAAAACACATAATAACATAAAGAACATGTACATCTTTAAAGAAAAAAGAAAAACTATTTTTAAATATTCATGAAAGGTTTCTCAGGATCTCTATAAGCTATCTAAAAATAATATCTAATTCAAAAATGATTATAAATACCTATGTTCCATCAATACTCAAAGTTTCCACTCAGGAATGGAACTTCTTTCTGCTGTGAGCTGTGTTCGGAACCAGCACAGAAAAGCATTTTTGTGTCTACACTGAAGGGCTCTCTATTTTCTTAGTGCTTGAGGTAGGTAACTCAGTGCTTAGATAAGGTACTCACCTTTCAGTTTAGAAAATATTTTGAAGAGCTGATTTCATGAGTAGAAAGATGCAGAGACAATTATGAAAAAGAAAGATTCATAAAGCAGTTAATCTTACTCTGCCTACTATATAAACCTTCAACTCTATCTCAATCATGTAAACGGGTATAGAAGCCAACTACCTCTTTTCACCCGGCAAACTTATTTTCTGAGGCAAACTTATTTCCAGTGATAGTTTTATCTGTTTACAAAATTAATTTTGCAATTTTTCTTCTTACCACAGCATGTGTAAGAACTATAAAAACTACTGAAGATCTATCTAGTACAACAACTGCTATTAAGGCTCATTAAGTAATATTTCGAAGACTGACAGTCCTGCTCAGAAGGTTAACTGAATAATGCTGTTTGCGTTAATCTCCATCAAATATTTTTTTACCCCAGAAGTATTAGAAAAGATGTGCAAGTTGTTCATAAAGATACCTATATTTGCAAGCAGGGTTGTTTTAAGTACTAATCAATTGAGGTTTTTATTGACAAAAATCTGTATATTTACAGAAATATTACTTTTGAGGAAAGATGGTGAATTTCAACTTAAGGATCTGTGGTTTTCTGACTTTGCAATTATAATGTAGTTATCTCTTTCCCATCCTGGTAGAGTTCTGGTCTGCTATCATGTCTGATTTTCCGAAATAGCTTCCCTTTTTTTCCAAAAAAGAGAGATGTCATTTATTCCAAGACAATGATCTATTACATTTGAACATAATTATCTGGAAGACTTGAACTAGAGCTAGTCTATTTAAAACCCAAGGACTTGTAAACATTAACTGTACAATTTAAACCTCAAGTGTTCTGATATTTCTGATTGCCTCAGGTTTTTATACCAAATCTGGATCAAAAAAACCCAAAAGATTTCCTGTCTGACAGCAACAATTTATTCTGGGTCAGCTTTCAAAAACAAATGAGTCATGTTGCCAAATACAGAAGTTTTGTGTCTTTTTAAACATGCTGGTGTACCTTTCAGTTATCTTTATGTCACATCCTAATACAAACATGGAATTAAAAAATATTACTAAACTAATAAATTAATAATAAAAAGTGAGTGCTCCTATATAAATTATTTCATAAAACATAAGGAAAACAATAGAGTGAAAAATTTGTTTCCTGATATATAGTTAATGAAAATTTAAAAAAATAATAAATCTATCTATCTATCCAGGAGATGCTTCATTTCATGTCTTTTCATTCAAGATAAGACCAATATATCCCAAATAGAAAAAAGGGTCTACAGTGGGGGAGAGGAAAGACTGAATACTTGTAAGCAGTCTTCTTTCTATCTCGGAAACAACTTTATGTTATTATTTTGCCTTTTGTCTGAAAAGAAAAAAAAAAAAAAGATGAAAATAATCTAATTTCTAATTAATTTATTACTAACTAGTAATGAAATTTGGTTTACTTTTTAATTTTATTTACATGGACCCTATAACCACAAATTTCTGGAATATAGGAAGGAAGGAGAAAGTTTTCCACCACAAGAGTCTTTCTTTTCTTTTCCTTCCTTTCCTCTCCTCTTCCCAAAATGACACTGCTTTCCAGATTGGCTCAAAGTTCTTATTTCCTGACTTCTTAGCATTTGTACTTGTTTTCAGTAAAAATGCATATCTAGAAGGCTTTTTGAGTTATCTGGAAAGAAGGGAAGCCATTCACTCAGATATGAAACCATAAAAAAGTTCTGTTCAAGTAGGCTAAGAAGAGAGAAAGCTTCCGTACAAACTGAACAGCTATGCTACTACCGTCCTGGGAGAACCCTGAAGACTGAGCTTTTGATTTGGAATTTAACAAGTAAATTCTCGTTAGTTTTCTTGATTTTCCTACATAGAAAATTCAAGCACCACCATTCCACAAAAATTGCAAATATATAATAATAGTAAGGTTTTGCTCTTGAATTGCTTCCAATCTACACTAAGCGGTCAAAGTATGGGTGAAGTGGGAATTTAGAGAAACAGTTATTCTTCTTAAGTAGCTCATTTTCCTCTACAAGGAACATAATACCAGCTGAAAACCAATCTCCATATATTCAATCATGCCTCCAGTGACGGGCAATGAACAAATAAATTAAAAGTACAGGGTTTTTTTATAGCAGAGCGTTGTGAATTATCCCCACTTCCAACAACCTACAGTTTAGGTACTTGGAGTTACACACATGTAATTGGTATGAATGGTCATTCAGTAGATGTGTCTGTTAATTTGTCTAAATAGCTTTCATGGGCAACTGTAGTATTCTAAATCCATGCAGTCCACAGTAATTGTCTGATTTGTGAATAGGCACTTCCTTTTAACTTTAAGCCAGTTTCCCGAGATTTTAATTTTATTATAGTCAAGTTACTGTTTTACGAATAACATTTCTTTGTTCCTCTTTTCCATGTTCTTCGTAGTCGTATACTTCTGTGCTATAACCACCTCAGTTATCTCTCTTCCAGGTCATAGTGCAATACAGTATATGTAATCTCACCTAAAGTGGAAACCTTTCCAAAATTGCCATCTTTGTTATCCTGCTGTGTAACTTCCTTGTTTTTAATTATGACTTTTCAAGATAGTGTAGCTCATGATCTTCAAACTACATACTGATCTTTTCTCTTTTGTTCTTAATTCCGTTTCCCTTCTGAAATTCAATAATAGTAGCTAAACACTAGGTTGACTTTTCCAGATGACTACCCATAATGTCTCCAGGAGGGTTGCTATGTTTTGTTTGGTTTTTTTTTCCCAAGTAGTAGTAGTGGCTAAGACTGTCATTACTACAGTGGCGGATTACTGAGCTTATTTTTGAGATCAATATTAGTTTTTAAACTTGTATCTCAGGAACCCTGTAAGTAGAGACCATATTCAGTAAACCAGACAGCACAGATCACAGGTACAACTGTCAGCCTCTCACAGTCTACAAATCATTCCTACCTGAGACCTATTCGGCAGTTATTCTAAATTATTGTGAAGTAAATAAATTTCTAGGAACTACCTGTCCACATCACAGGGCGTGGTGGGTTGACACCTGATTCCAAGTGCCCACCAAGCCACTCTATCACTCCCCTTCTCCACTGGAAAGGGGAGAGAAAAATATAACATAAGCTCATGAGCCAAGATAAAGACAGGGAGAGATCCCTAACCAATTACCACCATGGGCAAATCAGACTTAACTTGGGGAAATTAATTTAATTTATTGCATTCAAAATAAAACCAAATCTTAAATCTCCCTTCTTCCTGGGCTCAACTTCACTCCTGATTTCTCTACCTCTTTCCCTTGAATGGTACAGGGAGACAGGGAATGGGGGTTGTAGGCAGTTCATCACACGTTGTCTCTGCCACTCTTTCCTCCTCAGGGGCAGGACTCCTCGTACTCTTCCTCTGCTCCAGCATAGAGACCTCCCATGGGAGATAGTTCTCCACAAACTTCTCCAATATGAGTCCTTCCTGTGGGAAGTTCTTCACGAACTGCTGCAGTTCTTCACGAACTGCTCCAGGGTGGGTTCCTTCCTTGGGGTGCAGTCCTTCAGGAACACACTGCTCCAGCATGGGTCCCCCGGGGGATCACAAGTCCTGCAAGCAAACCTGCTCCAGCGTGGGATCCTCTCTCCATGGGACGCCAGGTCCTGCCAGGAGCCAGCTCCAATATGGGCTCTCAGCTTCCTTTAGGCACATCCACCTGCTCTGTGTGGGATCCTCCACAGGCTGCAGGTGAACATCTACTCCACTGTTGACCTCCATGGGCTGCAGCGGGAGAGCCTGCCTCACCATGGTCTTCACGACGGGTTGCAGGTGCCTGGAGCACCTCCTCCTCCTCCTTCTTCTTCGCTGACCTGGGTATCTGCGGAGTTGTTGTTCTCATATATTCTCACTCCTCTCCTCTGGCTGCTGTTGTACAGCCATTTTTAAATATGTTTCTGTTCTTAAATATATTATCACAAAGGTGCAGCCACCGTCACTGATGGCTCATTGCTCAGTGGCAGGTCTGTCTTGGAGCCGGCTGGCACTGGCCCTTTTGGACATGGGGAAAGCTTCTAGCAGCTTCTCACAGAAGCCACCCCTGTAACCTCACCACTACCAAAACCCTTCCACACAAACCAAATAGACAGTCGGGGTGGAAAGAAGTATCATACTTCGCAACTAGAAGTCTCTGTTGGTCCTTTCTGTAGCAAGGCCTGGGGCTAAAGCAGTGTGAAGACTGAACCACTTTCTCAAATGCACAGGTTGTGCTTGAATTTCCTTTATTTGTATGTAGCATCTTTGCATTTATTAAACTTCTGTTTATGTGCAATTCCACTCTATATTGTCAGCTGGAGAATCAGCAACTGAGTGCTCTAAAATTAGGCTTAAGGGCTGCAGGCTCAGAAAAAAAAAAAAAAAAAAGCCTATTGGGCATGTGTTCATTGTTTGTGCATTAGTAACATACTATTTTAAGATTCCTCCAGTCTGATAATTTTGTAGCTTTCATAGTATTTTAACTTCAAGTTAGAATAAAATTGATAAAATACTAAACAATGTTTTCATTTTTGTAAGTTCTGTGTCATGTCCATTTCTTTTGTTATCCAGCCTTCAGGCTTTGCTGGATACCCAAGGTCTCAACACTAGTAGTATTTACTTTATCTTAGAATGAAACAGTTTTCCCCTTAGGCTTCAAAACTGTGGCACTCAGAGAGAAAGTCTCCAGTTAAAAAGATCAGAGCAGTTCTGCCTGTAATTGACCATTTCCCTTGAAGATTACAATTCCAGCACGTTTTGAAAGAGATGCCCCTGGATTTGACACAGTAAGAGTGACAGAAAAATCCCCTCCCAGGACCTCAGATGGAGTCCCATTCAGGGATCCCTGGCACATGCAGGTTACTTCCCACCCACGTTGCCTAAATTCCATCTTGCTGGGAAACAAGTCAAACACTTCTTGGTCTTTTATTTGAGTTGACTGTCGGGGGGATGTATAATGGAGGAATGGACATAAGGAATCTTACTTTTCTGTGTAGCCCTATTTTGCATGAAACCAGCCCTAAAACCCAGGCTTAAGGAAATAGCTTTGTATTTATGAGTTCCCTTCACAATTAAGGGTCCCTTTGGTAAATCTGAAGAAAGAAAATTAGAGGCACTTTTGAATGCCTCTTTTATGAAACCAATTCCTAGGAAATTAAGAATCTCAAAACAAGGAAAATTTAATCTGAAACACATAAAGAAAACATTAATTATGAAGCAGCAAGGAAAAGTCATTCAAAATCAATTCAAGGATGATGAAATAAAAAAAACATGGAAAGTCAATGTTCGCATCAGTGTTGTATGATACTGTTCCAGAATGATTTAATGTAATTAAAAAAAAAAAAGTCTAGTCCCCAAATTAAGTTGCTTTTAAATGAGTGTTATGCTAATGTGCAATAGATTTTTACAGTTCCTGACACAGAACAGCCAAAGAACCACATTTGACTTAAAATAGATAATAAACTCATGTAACACAAGAAAAGCCGAATATTGAATAAATATTATGGCTCCATTTCTGCAGTGACATCTACGCAAGCAGATGCCTGCCACAATTCTACTGATGTCAGTTCTGCTCCCCAGTGGCTCATGGCTGTGACAGAATGATGGAGACCAAATTTGGCATTATCAATCCCTATCATTCCTGTTACCTGAGCACAGAAGAAGATTGATCTAAGAAGTTTTTAACTAGGTGTGGCCAGAACTATTTCAATACCTAGTTACATATTTAATTTGCAATAGTAAGAGATGAACCTGCCTCCTGTATGTTTGAAGTTCAGACTTGGACACATTTTTAAATGGAGCTTAAAAGTGATCTGAATTAACCATCCAGCACAATTTCAGTATTGTGACTGCTGTTCTGGAAATATAGGATGTATCATGAAATTATTTTATTAGCTATGTAAATTCCCCCTGATTCTGGAATATAGACAGAACAGTGTAACACTTTTTTCTGAAACAGGTGAGTTTTCAAAAAGGCACAATAATGAGGGTTTCTTTCTATTTTCCAAAAAGAAAAATGAAAAAGCCATGAACTCAAAATAGGGAGAACACTAATACATCACAACTCCATCCAGAATTCTAATACCTCATTCACTCCTGAGTTAAAAACAAAATCCACAATAATAAAAAAGCCCCAACAACAACAAACCCACAAAAAACTTTTCACACGCCACATAATTTCCATTTCTTGAAACTTCAGGGAAACCAAGTATTACATTTTATATATTCTTATAAAAAGAACAGTACAGCAAACTAAGTTATGAAAACTACAACACTAAAAATTATTATTAAAGAGGCTGACAGAAAAAAAAAATCACTATGTATAACAGTATATGGTTATGTTTCCATTATATCTTATGTACTGCATGAAGCAACAAATATAAGTGCACTTAACTACTGTTCCTGTCTGGTGTGGATTTGGCTGTGTTCCTATTGTACATGTGAAAAGGTTTTCAAAAGATACTGAAAGGAAATAAAGTCAAATAAGATGTACTGTACACTATGAACAAAACAGCTACACAGTTTCTCAAACAAAGCCTATTTGTGTCAGAAATCCTTTTATACTCAGTAAAATACTGTTAATAAATTCAAACCACATAGCTGCAAATGGTTCAATTCAGTCATTGTCTTGAACACTGCACACAGACAGACAGATGCAGTTTAACTTAAATAAGGTACCACATGGAAACAGCAATCAATAAATAGCCTACTGCTAATCCATCCCAGCAAGAATTCTTTCTATCCTTTTCTGCAACTCCTCTGTTCCACTTTGATGGAGGGACTAACAACAGGTCAGCACTAATCCATCCAAAAGTAGTACTAATTTTGTAGTCCTCTACAATCTGACAGTCAAGGGAACACAAAAAGGAGCTGCTGTCCTATTAATATCCATAAAAGGTGCGGCTTCAGTAAAAACAAATTAGCCAAATGGGAATAAAATGTAAAGCGTCATCATACTGTGAGAAGACTTGAGTTTGGGGTTATGAAGAACAGTCCTCCCCCCCCCCGTTAGACTATTAAAGCTCATAGGGTCCAAGGTTTTTCAAAGATCTTCACACATCAAACCCTCATATTATAAAAAGGAGGGGAGGAGAGGGGAAGTAATTTCACTTCCCAACACGTGAACTTCACAACACCTACTGCAAAATCTGAAAGATCTGGTGTCACCCAATTTTACTATGCATGACAGTTAGGAAAGTGTTTTAGAAGGTCTCCTACTGAATTAACAGCAGGTTTGTTTTTTTGTTTTTTTTTTAAAAGGCCTCTGTCCCCAGTGTTAGTATTTTTCCTTAAAACCTTGAGATGGCTTAATATTCAAAATGAAAAAACATGTAGCCTCATTCTGAAAAATCCTCCTGCATGCCATTATAGTCACAAAAATTTAGGCCCATTCCCAACATATTGTTGTGAATTCATAATTATATAAGACATGCTCTACTGGATCAAGCCAATGGCTTACCTAACCCAATTCTATCAGCACAGTGGGACACTTCAGTGAAAGCACACCAACTTGATCGCTTTCCAGAGTTTGTCTCTCTTAACACTCAACTACTCAGTTAAGGACGCTAGAAGGTGTACTAGAAGGTATATCGCTGCCTCATCCTTTTGGTATCCTTTTGTGGCCACTGCCCACAAATTCATCTAATCCTTTTTTGAACACGCTGGTACCCTCTCCCACAAACATCCTGTGGCAGCAACTTCCAGAAGCTCACTACCTAGTGTAAAGAAGTATTTTTCTTTTATCTGTTTTATACAGTTCTGCTCATTTCATCAGATGTCTCTAGTATTGGCATCATTTGCCAATCAGTTCTGCATTTGCCTCACCACTTATATGAATTTGTAAACTTCAGTCACATCCCTCACTCTCTCCTCATCAGACTAAAATGCTGAGGGTCCTCTGATCTCTTTTCATTGGCAGCAGCTCCACACCCTTGATAATATTGCTGGTTTTTCTCTCCATCTTCTCTAATTTCACCAAATACTTCTTGAAATTAAGAGGACAGAACTGCACATTGTGTTCAAGAGGATGTTACAGGAATTTTTTAACATAACCACAAAACAATGGCCTGCGTATTCTTTAAAGAAAAACACTTTCAAAAAGGTAATCTAACTTGGTTACTGTTGTCACTGATTGCCATTGATAACTGGGGACAAAAGAATCAGAGTTCGTATGAACCATGTGATAGAAGAGAAGGTTACTTTAGCTAGATGGCTTTCTTGCTTCCAAGTTCTAGCAGGCAGTAGGCTCTAAGGTTTGGGAGAAGACAGAATACTGTTCTTATTTAAAAAAAGAGCAGGATTAATTTTTTCATTAAAAAATCATAAAAATATAAATTTAATGTAACTTCTCTAGAGCATGTAATCCTGAGAAAATTCTGTCACTCTGAGTTATTTCAGGTCTGCCTTATTTGCTCAAACCAAGATGTCACATACACACTTTGTTAAAATTACAGAATCTCCTACAGAATAAAATCCTAAAATTTAGCCTTTTTAGAATGTGTCACTTTCTGACATATGACGAAGATGCAATTTTATAATCACTGACATCTGTTTTCCATTTGCTACAAGATTCGAAAGGATAAATCTCATGCTTTATGAAGTACACAGTGTTTGAAGTGGCATTGTATATAACTACTTTATAAATTAAGACTTATGGTAAAGTTCTATAGCAAATGGCTTTCTATGTCTATTATACGCCCTAGAAAGATAATGAAGTAGATTGTTTTGGGATAGAATCAACATTACCAGTCCACAACATGTAATACAGGAGATAGTCATTATACTGGTTGTATGCCAATACAATCTCTATTTACCAGATAGGCATACACAGTAACTTATCAGTTGGTTGGTTGGCTTGTTTTTTAATCTTACTCCATGGCAATTTTTTCCAAACACAACTTTGTACACAAAGATTGTTAAAGCTCATAGAACTTCAAAGCTGCATTGAAGATTACCCAGCCTAAAACAATGAAACAGCAAGCAAAAAAATCCTGATTAACCAAAAATAAAATATCTAAAACTACTTCACCAAGGCTTTCTCTTACCTTGAAAAAGAAAAACATAATGAAATATGGTTATGTTTTTTATTAATATGAAAAAGTAAAACATGAAAGTATAAGAAATTATTGTCCTTAATAGCGGTATTTGATGTACCTATACAAACATTTCTCTACAAATCTTTACCTGGAATAGTGGGTGAATGGTAGGTAGTTTGTGCAAGTGAATATTGTAATCCCATTTAAATAATTAGAACTACTCACTGTTGTAAAACTAAGCATATGCTTAGAACCATAGAATGGTTTGGGTTGGAAGGGACCTTAGAGATCATCGAGTTCCAACCCCCCTGCCATGGAGCAGGGACACCTATCCCTGGACCAGGCTGCTCAAAGCCCCATCCAACTTGGCCTTGAACACTGCCAGGGTTGGGACATCCACAACTTCTCTGGGCAACCTGTTCCAGCGCCTCACCACCCTCACAGTAAAGAATTTCTTCCTGAGATCTAATCTAAATCTACCCTCTTTCAGTTTAAAACCATTACGCCTCATCCTATCACTATACTCACTGATAGAGTTCTCATTCAGTATTTTGTTCTCATTCTTATTACTACTACAAAAAGGTTTCATTTCTACAGTGGTTTCAATCAGAAAAGCGGTATCAGGCACCTGTTTCACTGTAGTTTTAATTGTCCGCAAAGCTATAAGGTCCATCACTAGATTTTTCTTTCTTAAATTTAGGCATCACAATTCAAATAGTATATTTTGTCATCAGCAATGCCATCCCATCACTGACAGGAAAATATGCAAAAATGGATAAAACCAGCAAATTCTCTACTTGCTTAAATGCGCCACTGGGCTATCTGGACTAATTCTTGACATGCAGAGGTTTTTTTTAAACACCACAACTTTGGGTATAAATGCATAGGTTAGGTCAAAATAGTTTGGAGTACAGAGGGAATATCAACACAACAATTCATAGAATACTTTTCATGCACAAGTTCTATACGTATTTAAAGCATTATTGTCCAGGTGATAAAAGACAGCAATCACCCTTTGACAGATGGGAAACGGATAAAGATCAAATGGCTTGTTCCAAGTCAAAGAGACAAAATTACCTCCATTTACAACATATGAAATCAGAGTGGCTTTTCTAGATTTAAGATCTTAACATATCTGGGCTACCTATAAATTTGTTTTAATTATTTGTATTAAAATCACAAGCAATAGAACTGAGATGACTGCAAAAGAGACTTTAAATACACAAACAGTTAATGGAAAAGTAAAATCTATTCACTTCCACAAATTTGGTACTGTTTTCAGAAAGTGATGCTGATGTTTCTGTTTATACAATACATAACTTCTAGTGACTTTAAATACAGAATGTGAACCCACTTATATCTGTGGTAATGTCACCTATGTTTATCAAAACCAGAAACTCTTGTCACAGCGACAATATTAGAACAAAACATATTAATTCAACAGCACAACAATGCAGTGACAAGGCTCTTCATACTTTAAGTAGTATGAGTTCACCATGATCTATTACATAACTTTAAAGTTTCCAGACCACATTTTTAAGAAATCATTAAGAAAAACAGGTTAGACCTAAACACTTGCCTGAAAAATTCATTGACACCTGAGATTTTTGTCCTCCTCTCCCCACAGTAAAAATAAAACCCAGAAAACGCTACCTTGTACCATAGTTGACAATCAGTACACTTAAGCATAATTGAGGAGAACATATCCTTGAACATTGCTATGAAGTTCACATCATTTCAATAGATTTGTGACTCATGTTTATATTAGTATAAACATATTGTAGTTAAACTCGGAGCAAATAGAATAGAGTGCTTTCTTTTAAGCTGTCCATGCTATTCACATGCACTCTGTGAATCTCTTGCTGCTATATATTTGTAAGAACTAGGACTGAATAGTCCCAAAGCCTTTATAACGTGCCTGCTGTCATACAGACGTCATAGCTTAACAGAGCTATTTCACAGTAAGTATCAGCCAAGTGTAAAGCACAAAAGTTTAAGCTGAGCAATCAAACTGAATGGAATTCAGCCTTCTCTGGATTTGAATCCTGTATTTCCACCCCAAAAGCCAACATCTTCTTAGCACATGAACTTTTCCACTTTAACACACCTTTACTCCCGCTAACTTCCACATCACCCTTCTCTGTTCCACCACCCGTAATCACACCCTGAGCTGCAGCAACAGCTGCCTGCCACAGTTAATTCAAAAGTATGTGTGTGCTGATGGTTGAATCACCTATGTGATTAGCCAGCCGGCCAAAACCAGCAGGTAACTGTAACCTCTGTTTGTGGTGGCACTAATGGGAGTTTTTCCTTTCCTTTGAATTTATGCCAGTTAGCAAGGTGGTCAAAAAACCAAGCAAGGTGAGGAGGTGAAGTGACTCATAGACGGCTGAATTGTATAAACTTCACTTTCCAAGCCATTGGTAGATGAGACTAAAGAAAAAAAAAAAAGAAAAACCAGAAGTAAAACAAATCTAAAAAGACTCATTAAAAGTTACAAAAAATTTCATCTAGAAAAATAAAGTCTCCGACATTTTCACCTTAAGGGAGCCTGAACATTACCAAAACAAAACAAAAAAACCAAACCTAAACCTAAAAATGTCTGCATTACAGACAGCCAGTGTTGTTCATCTGTTTATTATTTTTGCCTGTTTACTGAATTCGTCTTTATGAGCTACAACCTAACCATAAATACTTAACTAAAAGATTCTCAGAATCACATAGAAAATTATTATTATTACACAAAGCCCCACAACAGTAACTATGCAGAGTGAGGAAATCCTACTTCCTCCCTATTTGGGAAAACCTAATTTATAGCTATTTCTCATTAAAGCAGATGCTATTAAAAGAAGGAAAAAAAAAAAAAAAAAGCCTGTCATCTTATGAAAACCTCCATTTCAGAAAGCTAGGACTCAATTCCCAGCACAAACTCAAACATAATTCAACACTAGATCAGCTTCTCAAATGTAATAGCATTATGACCAAGGGGTAGTTGAATTGATTTTCAATTCAAGTAAGAAATCAAGTTAACCTCAACCTCCCAGCAGACAAATACATTCTAGTAGAGTACAAGAAAATATCTAAAGGTTTCTGTGGTTAACACAAACCCCAGTTGCTAATGTAACCAAAAGAACACCGTGAAAGTCCAATTTTCCATCCAAAAAGTCTCCAAAGATCACCTTTTCCAGGGTGAAAGATAGTGTCCTTTACCACCTGATGAGGATCCAGCAATGATGTGTTTGCCATTTCCAGACTGTAGTACTGTAATTTAGGGAAACTGGAAACAATGTAGTTACTTCTGACTTCTCACAGTACAACCAGCTCCATCCTTGACTGGTTACCTCAACAGAATCACAACACACTGGTCTCGCTCTCAGACAGCGTAACATCCTCATTAGCATCATCAACAAGGTCACAAACATGGCATGCCCTAACTATGATTTAATTTCCCTCCTTGATGTTTCTCTAGGACTCAGCAAGCAAACAACTAAAAGGATGAAAGCCAAAACACACAAAATATTGAGCAACGTGTAAGAAACGCTAGTGTAATAAAGTGTGGCCATGAAGCAAACAATATAAATGAAACCTAATAAATGAAAATTAATTAGTTTCAAAATGCATTAAAGAAACAATCCTTTTGATACAAACTATCCAAAAGGGTGAAAGACTTATAGTACATACTTTTTCCTCTTATATCCACTCAGCTCTTAAGAACAGTATTGGCAGTGAACAGGAACTTCAACTACAGGTCCAATTTACTTAAGTACGAAGATCCCGCCGAAAAATGATAAGTTTTTCTATGCAAAATTATATACACAGAATAAATGCACTTCGATTTCGTAATGGCCCAACAGAGTATGAAAACACTTTGAAGGCCAGGCTATTCAAAATATTAAGGTTCAGAAAATACAAAGTATTAGTGGGCTTTCCAATATATTATTACTATTCCTGTTATTTACCTAAGGGTTTTACTTCTCTTGAGAAAATAAAAAAGTAAGACTGGCTGATCCACTTAAGATTTCCCATGCTGGAAGGTTAAACCTCTGCTCAGAACGAAGGTTTCCACATTGGAAAAAAGTCAGCTAGGAAGAGGACTTGGATTATCAGTAAAATATCTCTGCAGAATTAGCTGAATGTTTCAGAAAGACGTGCTTTCAGAAAATGAATTTCTGAACATAGAAAAATAAAGTAGTTGAAAAGAGTGAGATTAACACACCCTGTTCTTCAGTGAAGGTACAACCACGGACCCTAACTTTAAAGATAAAATAATTGCTGACTATTATAAAGCTTACTAATTTGCCTGATACAATCTAAATACACTTAGGAATAAACACTGTCTCTTCTTCTTATAAATCAAACAACTGATCAAAAAGTGTTTCTTATTATTTGATAGCAATTAAGTTTTAAGAGACTGTCCGTGAATGAACAAGAGCTATACAAATTAATGTAACATTGAGTGTAAGTGTTTTTAAGTAGCATTCTGGGAAGGACTTAATAACTACTCACTGAACAACACACATTCTGGTTCAGAGTGAGAAAACTGGTTAATTATTGAGAAAACACCGTAAAGCACCACTTCTTCCAATATATATATTCAAATGTATATTTTCTTCCTGAAACAAGTATGATCTCTACTAAAATCAGAAACAGTTTCTTGAAAGAGAACATCTGCATTGTAACGTTGTCTACCACACTTCTTAATATACAAAAATACCTTCCAGTGCAAGACAATATTTTTGACCTGACACAGATATCTTTGTGATCACCAGAAATACAGCATTGCTGTATTCTTGGTCAGGGTTTGGAGTTCTTCTTTTTTTAGTCCAATGTATTAATTTTCTAATTATTTAAAGTGGGTGGAAGAGAAGAATATAAATACATAGGATTAATTACTTAAATACTTTTTGCCCCACCTCCCAAACCAAATAGTACAAACCCTAGAAATCCAGTCACAACCAGAGAAACATACTGAACTACAATTAAAAAAAAATAACCCCACAACAGAACGAACAAAACCAAAAAGAACCAAACAAAAAGCCTAAAACAAAATTAAAAAAACAAACAAAAAAATCCGACTGATATGGAACGGCACTGGAACAGGTTGCCCAGAGAAAGGGTTTGGAACTAGATGATCTTCAAGGTCCCTTCCAACTTATAACCATTCTATGATTCTATGAACTGCATCATATTAAAGGCTTCATATTATTTTATGGCATATTTGAATATTGGAGATAAATTCAGCCTTTCCTGTGTTCTAATGCTTATGCAGGAGATTAACTACTTCGTAAGTGTATGGTAATTAGCCAGAACAACTGACGTACTCTCAAATTAGGGAAAAAAAGCCTCTATCTTAATCTATTTTTTCCTCTTCAGGTAAGACTAAGAGGTGTATTGCTACACCAGTACTTATTTATTAACAATCTCCAAAGGTATTATTTGTTTGTTTGTACAAGAATACCTAGAGAAAAGATACAAGGAAACCAGCACTTGCGGGCAGTTTCATTTTCATGCATTTGTATTTGATTCCTGTTACACAGGCTATCTGAAATCATCACACACATTACTGATTATATATGAGCGGACATCTTATCCTTCCATTACAAGTTATAATGACAGTGGACTTGCAACATAAAATTCAAGCACAGAAAAATTAATGAAACCTCACGGGAGTCGACAGCTGAACACAGCATTTATTCAGATTGTTACCTGATGGTTTATTTCACTTCAATGTATTCTATTAGCACTCTTGGCAAAAAGTATCAACAGAAAGATGTATACAAGAAAACAAAATCTATTCTGAAATACTACTTAAAAATTAAAGTTTCGCTTTTTATGAAAAATTCTGAAGCATTTTCTTCCCTGCCACCTAAGGATATCCTCTACTACAAACTATTTTATTTTGAAACAAGAGGCAGGGCTTTTTGCTCTGGCCTGGGTTTTGTAAACATGTACAGCAAGTGTACAAAAATTGCTTCTCCTATTTGCATATACACCTCTTCCATTAAGTGTATAACCAGCACTGTACAATTTTTGTGCATTCCTCTGGGATTATAGAAATTTGGAAAATCTGTTTTACTGCTTTTGTTGACAGTACAACTCTACGTAAAAGCAAGTACACAAACATAGAACTGATTGTTTCTGTGTAATTTCTCCAGTTGGCTTTGCAGGAGATCTCCTTACATTAATCCCTTGAAAGCTGCTTAGGAAAAAAAAAAAAAGCACCCCTCACCTCTAGTTGTTTTAGACAAATACAAATACAAACTATAACTTTGTGGATTTCTACATGAGCAGCCTGATTGTCATCCATTGAATCTCTTGCTGTGATAAGAATATTCCAGTTAAATGTTGTAAATCAGGTCCTTAAAAACGTGGAGCTGATTTCTATTGTGAGCCATACAAGAACTGCTGTACCTTTTGAAATAGTCAATATGCTGCTCAGCAGCAACATAGAAATGTAGCAGAAACAGGATGGCATCTCAGCCTACCACCTTTACAACTACTTTCTAGGTAACCTTGTCTGATAATAGTTTCAACTACCTCATTTTCATCTCTGTGTGATATAGCCTGCAAGACTTTAAAAGGATAAAAAAATTACACGTACTTTTTCACCAAAAATGTATTTTTATCAAAATTGGTTTTGTTCAGAACAGTTTGAAAATGTTTTCTATCTTGCTCGGTTTCAAAACACTTCACTAGGATTTTTCCATTTTGCTAAAACTTTACTTTTCTATTTTTCGCTATATTTCAATCTATCATGTTTTGATTTTTCAAAATCAAATAGGAATGATCCAACATCAGCCAGGCAAAAAGCTTTCAATGCCTTCAATACACTCAAAATGAAACTATTAGGGTGTTATTTCTATGGTAAATGGAGCTTTTGTCCTGAATTGGAGTGAACATTAGATAGCAGAATTTCCTATGGAACGGTAATTGTTTTCCAACTCATTGTGCTAGAAACAAACCAGGAGAAACAGCAAGTTCCTTTTATGCCCTCCTAAATCCGCCTCCCAGTCATTCTTTCCTGTCATCTGCATGCCATCTTTGACTACATTCTCTAGATTCTCCGAACCTCCCAGGAGTATCCACATTTTACAATCTGTTATTTTGATCCGTGGCAACCTTCTTCTTAGATCTCTGCGGCTAAATGTTCCGTTATTATCTTTTGTTTCCCCATCCTTAATTAGGTACATGAGACAAAAATTTTGCCATCTTACAAAGTTACATGAACTGATTTTTGGCTATAGCTGAAAGATTTCATGCTAAAGGACCCAAGAGAGTGAAATATCATCTGTTCCTCTACCTAAAAAAACCTCAACAACCAAACCACCACACGATAGAATACAGCCTGTATTAAAGCTATAGCATGGAAGTTGGCACTGATGCTTACCAAACATGTCATTTTAGATACAGGTATAATTAGCACAGAGAAACAAGCAGTTGTCTTGCTTGTCCTCTAGAGAGCACAAAAAAAGATTAAGTAACATTAAAGGGTGCTAAACAAATGTACACAAGACAAGAACAAGAACAACAAAAAATCTAGACAATATATACTGAGGATTTTTCTCTGTTCCTGGAAGAAATTGTAGTTCAGCTGTTACAGCTACATACAATAGCAGCTCTATTTATATGTGCTCAAGGAGCAGAGTTAAACAAATTTCTTAGCAGAAAAACAGTAGCGGTGTTACATGTTGATATGCAGTGTAGTTGCTGATGGGTAATAGAGAGCCACACTCTGTTAATGTGCAGTATAGACATACTTTACATAAAACTACACGGTGAAGTTGAAACTTGGCTTTTTTCCCAGCTCTACCTGAAATGACCTTGCACGAGCTGTCAGTCAAGCCAGGTGAATGATACGTCCCAAGGCAGGAAACCCTGGTTTATAATCAGGATTGTTAACAGCAGTCTGTGGAAGATCTGGGACTACTATGCATAACCTTTAGATGCAAAGTTCACTGAATTTTCCAGTAGGCTACAGTGCACATAAGGAAAAGGGTTGAGTCACCCCCAAAAGCATATGAATACTAGAATACTTTTATGTCTTCGAGATAATTTTTTTGAGAAAGCTTTTGTGACACAAAAGTCCAGAACTGCAGTATGTGCTTAAGATGGCAACACTAAACCCACAACAGACTTCATTTCAGAAGGCTACCTAGCCAAAGCATTCACATTTAGGACTTAATCTTACACATATTCAGCAGTGCACTCCCCTTCAATCACACTTAGAGCCTTTAATTCATATTATGTACCTTTACATTTGACATAAGACATTTTCATAATTAAAAAGGTGGTAGTGAACCACTGGAACAGGTTGCCCAGGGAAGTTGTGGATGCCCCATCCCTGGAAGTGTTTAAGGCCAGGCTGGATGGGGCTTTGAGCAACCTGCTGTAGTGGAGGTGTCCCAGCCCACGGCAGGGGGGTTGGAACTCGATGATCTTTAAGGTCCCTTCCAACTCTAACCATTCTATGATTCTACGAAAAGTCCAGATTCATAGATTCATAGATTCATAGATTGGTCCAGGCCGGAAGGGACCTCCAAAGGTCATCTAGTCCGACCTCCCCACAGTCAGCAGGGACACCCCCTACTAGACCAGGTTGCCCAGGGCCTCGTCGAGCTTCACCTTGAATATCTCAAGGGAAGGGGCCTCAACCACCTCCCTGGGCAACCTGTTCCAGTGTTCCACCACCCTCATGGTAAAGAATTTTTTCCTAATATCCAAACTAAATCTCCCCTTCTCCAACTTAAAACCATTGCCCCTCGTCCTGTCACTGCAGGCCTTTGTAAACAGACCCTCCCCAGCCTTCCTGTAGGCCCCCCTCAGGTACTGGAAGGCCGCTATGAGGTCTCCCCGGAGCCTCCTTTTCTCCAAGCTAAACAACCCCAGCTCCCTCAGTCTGTCCTCATAGGAGAGGTGCTCCAGCCCCCTGATCATTTTGGTGGCCCTCCTCTGGACCCGCTCCATCAGGTCCATGTCCTTTCTATATTGAGGGCTCCAGACCTGCACACAGAGTACTCCAGGTGAGGTCTCACCAGAGCAGAGTAAAGTGGCAGAATCACCTCTCTGGATCTGCTGGCAACACTTCTTTTGATGCAGCCCAGGATGTGATTGGCCTTTTGGGCTGCGAGAGCACATTGCCTGCTCATGTCCAGCTTCTCGTCAATCAGCACCCCCAAGTCCCTTTCCTCAGGGCTGCTTTCTAATACCTCATCCCCCAGTCTGTATTTATACTGAGGATTGTTTCTTCCCAGGTGCAGAATCCTGCACTTGCTTTTGTTGAACCTCATGAGGTTCATCTGGGCCCACCTCTCCAGCCTGTCCAGGTCCCTCTGAACGACATCCCGTCCCTCCGGTGTATCGACAACACCACACAGCTTGGTGTCATCTGCAAACTTGCTGATGGTGCTCTCAATCCCTCTGTCTATGTCTTTGATAAAAATGTTAAACAGTACTGGTCCCAGGACGGACCCTTGAGGGACACCACTAGTCACTGCTCTCCATCTGGACTTAAAGCCATTGAGTACCACCCTCTGGGTGCTACCATTCAGCCAATTCCTTATCCACCGAACCGTCCACCCATCAAATCCGTATCCCTCCAATTTGGCAAGTAGAATGTTGTGAGGAACTGTGTCAAAGGCCTTACAGAAGTCCAGATAGATTACATCCATAGGTCACCCCTTGTCTACTGACCTAGTCACTTTATCATAGAAGGCCACTAGGTTAGTCAGGCAGGACTTGCCCCTAGTAAAGCCATGTTGGCTGTCCTGAATCATCCCCCTGTCCTCCATGTGCCCAAGCATGGCATCCAGAAGGATCTGTTCCATGATCTTCCCAGGCACAGAGGTGAGGCTGACAGGTCGGTAGTTCCCAGGGTCTTCCTTTCTTCCCTTTTTAAAAATGGGTGTGATGTTTCCTTTCTTCCAGTCTGCAGGGACTTCACCTGACTGCCATGACTTTTCGAATATCATGGAAAGTGGTTTTGCAACTTCATCAGCCAGTTCCTTCAGGACTCTGGGATGGATTTCATCAGGTCCCATGGACTTGTATGTCTTTAGATTCCTTAGGTGATCACATACCATGCCTTCAGTTATAGATCTGTCACTCTAAACTCCTGCAGACCACAGGGCATCAAGTTTCACAATGAGAGTGTTTATCAAAAGGCCAAAATGACAGAATGAACAAAAAATTCCAGTACTTCGCAGATTATACCTTCATCACAGCCAGGCCTTAGAGCAGAGCAAGGCACCATCACGCACCTGTCCCCTCAGGCTGAGAAGCCGGTGCCCACATGGGAGCCCATCCATCTTCCCCCTGCCTCATTCTGGTTCCTTCTCTTTTCCCACCTTTACTCCCAGGTCAAATTCACTGTTAGCTGGCCACCAGCACTGCTTTTGCTGATGCTGCATAGCCTGCTATCAGTGGTTTTCATTTGCTGCCTGTGCAGTGGACAGAAAAGTTTATACTTAACTGGTATACTACTTAAGTATACAACTAGTTAAGTTTATACTATACTTAACACTCCTTGGATTCACCCTGGGACTCCAGGCAAAAAAAAAGCCCTCCCAGATCTGAGCAGTTTACAGACTGGTGCAGGCCCCTCGTGAAACAACAGCGTGCTGTGTGTTTGTAAGTTATTACTGAGTTTCACTCCCTCCTACCTCTTTCTTCACATATAAATGTAGAAACCTGGTGCACTGCAGTTCTGTTGCCAGCTGCCATCAGAGCCACTGGTGGCCTGAAGGGCACAAGGACACAGATCGCTCCATCCAGCACACAGGTTCAGACATCTTGTACAACACTCCTGCTTGGAGAAGAATTAAAACTCCATCAGTCGCCCTAGTTCCTACAATCATAGTATTGCACCTATGTGCAGCCATTTATAGATGCTATTTTGCTGTCCTGTCTCCTTTTTGAGGGCATACGCATTTAGTAATTTCACATCTGACACTCAGGCATGGAGCTTCACTGAGGTTAAAGAGATTTTCATACTAACTCTGCAAACGGTTTCCAAACGGTACCTCTGGCTTTCTGCTGCAGACCACAGCTGGACCACAGCTGTAGGGCAGCCAGCGGGCTGGTGAACAAGCAGGGTCCAGCCTCACTCTGCTTCTGTGTCTGGACACCCTGATCCTCTCCAGGGCTGCACTGGAAAGCCCTGCTCTATACGTTACTGCATCTTGCAGGTTTAAGCTCTGACAAGCAAGCCTACCACTGATACTTCACCACATAGGAAAACACAGGAGAGAAAGCTTCTTTCTGCTTGTACATATGAGCTGTTCTTCATCCAACTAAACAAGAACCTAACCTAGCCTAACACTGCCCCATATCAGATCTAACTCAATATATAGCCTCTTTTCATTCTTCCTTTTCTTCTTCAAGGTACTGAGCACACCTAACAACACCTTTCTTCTATTTTCTTTATGAAGGATTTTTTTCCAGTTTTCTTAGCTCGTGTCTAGTGATAAATTGTTATTTATATGCATTGAATGAAGAAAGGACACATACTGGCTAAAATAGGAGCTTGTCATTAGTAGATACTTAGCATGACACTTTGGGCAAGTCACTTAATCTCCTCTTTGTCTCAAAATCCCCACCTGGAAAATATGAATAACAGTGGGAAATGTTTTGACTAGTGTTTATAAACAATTTGAGACTCTCAGCATGCTTGAAGAAAAATGAAAGATGGCATTACTGTTAAAGAAAGAAATGCTGAAAAATGAACATCATATTTAAAATTAAAACAGATCTGATATGAAAGCATAGTAGTGCTTGACTAATCTTGATTTTTCTGGACTGAAATAAGCACATCAGAAAAGGTAATGAGTAAGAGAAACAGCTGCAACACAACAATCCTTGGGCATGTACTTGTGTTGTCCCAAAGCTATTGTGCTATTTATTTAGTATTGTATTTATGGGGGAGGCAGGAGATCTGTTTGAAAGCATTGCTTTCAAGACAGAAAGAAAGGAATAAAGATGATGAGAAATGAAGAGAATTTACCTAGCCTCAGTGTTTGTTGCCCAAAATCCAAAAAATCTATCACTGCAAACTCTTTCAAAGCAGGAAAGTACAAGAACTGATTTTGAAAAGGTTTGCTCTGGTTATCAGACTGGACCTACAGGCAAGCTTAAGTCTGCTTCTTATGAACTGAACACTTCATGCTAGCTCAATGAAAGACTGCATAGGTAGGTAAATTACACTGCCATCTGTACAACAGACATATTTATAGATATTACATTTTTCCTTTAAATCCATTTGATAAGCCTTCAACAATGGAAGAGGCAACCTGGTTTTTGTCCTAGAACTCTATCCCACTTGTAAAAGATCATGGAATGGGCTGAAAGAAGAATGAAATCAAGAGGCATGCTCCTTTCCTTCCATCAGTCTATGAATGTTTGACAACTCTGCACTAAGAAGCAATCTCCTCCTATTTTATTATAAACTTATACCAAGGTTTTATGAACCTGATTTCATGAATTTTGGTATATATGTTGCATAAAATGTGTTTTGAATGAAGGAACTATTCTGTTCATGTTTTCTGGTCCACTAGAACTAGCCTATCTTTTCAACTTCTTATTCAGAGAAAAGAAAATCTTTCTATCTTGAGGTCATTGTCAAAGCAATGCACAGCATAGGAAAGATATAGGCATATGGTCTAAGAGTGAATGCACAGAATCAGAACTTGGCACCAGCTCTGCTGAAGTACTGCTACAGTCTTAGGTTTCCCTCACCTATTTCTACTTCAGTATCCAACACGATAAAAAGAAAGGAATATTTTGCTAATATGGCTGTCTCACAAATGAACTAATTAATGTTCACAAATCCTTTCCAGGATCATAAAATAACAGAATTCAATTAAGCACTTAAAATGCATTGCCGTGTTTGCATATATTCAAACTTCTTCACATGTTTATTCACACATTTGCTACAGTACTTCTGGGATCTTTTACAGCTTCTCAAAATCTGAATACTGAAAGATTCAGCCCTCTTCAAGCAAGAAATTTTGTCATAAATTGATAATACTTAAAAATAAAAAGCAATATACTAGTACCTGTTAATTGTAACAAAGCAATAGTTTTCAGTCATACTAACTTTAGTCAAATCTATAATACTCAAGAATTCACTGAATAACTCCATTATTCAAACAGACAAAAACTCAGACAGAGAACATATTAAGTTCCTAAAGCTAACAAATGTCAAGGCTATTTGTTCATTTTTTAAAATGAAAGCCTGGGAGGAGGTGGGAGAAAGGACATTCTAACTCAGCTAAAAAATTACTTAAAAACTGCCTGGCCCACTTTTCATCAGGATAAGAGCCATGAAGTGTTGTTATTTCTCCTTGTTCACTGTCATTTCTAGTAGCTGTGCCACAGTGGCCACAAGAGACAATCTGGAGCTAACAGACTGCATACAGAAAATTGGAAAAATACAACTATAATATTTCAGCATATTTTAAACTAAAAAAAAACCCAAACCCAAACCAAACAAACATCATACACCAAAAAAAAAAAAAGGCTCCAAACCCCAAACTATTCGAAATGTAGATTTCCATAGACTTGCTTTCTGTAGAATGAATTTTAGATTTGTTACTCCAGAACTGTTGGGTTGTTTTGCTACTCACTGAATCAAAGTTACACATACAACATTTGTGTACCTTTTCAGTATCCTAAGTGGTTTGAATCAACTGCAGAAAGTAACATTACCTTGCAGATACGGCCCTAAAAAGAAAAGAAAAAAAAAAAAAGGAGAGAATAAGGAAATACAGCAGGCTCCTAATTAATCAGGAAACAAAATAGGTGTGCTTGACTGTTTTCAATATTCTAGTACCCAAATTTATGGGGTAAAAACTTCCAAATTTCACTATCTATAAAATTTTATGGGGTAAATGACCAATTCAGTATTCATGCTAAGCATTGGGTATATCTTAGTAGCCACTATTATAAGATTCATACCGTAAGAAAAAAATTCTTTCTTCACCAGTCACTGAACTGAGATAGGACTATTCTTATATATTTTCATCTTTGTGGGCATTTTACAATACTAAGTACTCTCTGAATGAAGAAATATACATCCATTTATTCACGTAGAGATTATGGTAAACTATTAGCAACAGAAGTAGCTGATGATGCCTTCTTCCAATTGATTTTCACTGAATTTCACTGAATTTTTTTTAGAGTTGGAAGGGACCATATAGATCATCTAGTCCAACTCCCCTGCTGAAGCAGGATTGCTTAGAGAATGCTACTCAGGACTGCATCCAGGCGGGTCTTGAAAATCTCCAAAGAAGGGGACTCCACAACCTCCCTGGGCAGCCTGTTCCAGGGCTCTGTCACCCTCACCGTGAAGAAATTCTTCCTCATATTCGAGTGGAACCTCCTATGTTCCAACTTGTGCCCGTTGCCCCTTGTCCTGTCACTGGGAACCACTGAAAAGAGTCTGGCTCCCTCCTCCTTCAACCCACCCTTGAGATACTTATAGGCATTAATAAGGTCTCCCCTCAGCCTTCTCTTCTCCAGACTAAAGAGTCCCAGCTCTCTTAGCCTTTCTTCATAAGGGAGATGCTCCAATCCCTTAATCATCTTTGTTGCCCTTCGCTGGACTCTTTCCAGTAGTTCCCTATCCCTCTTGAATTGGGGAGCCCAGAACTGGATGCAATACTCCAGTTGTGGCCTCACCAGTGCAGAGTAGAGGGGGAGAATGACTTCCCTCGACCTACTAGCCACACTCTTCCCTATGCAGCCCAGGATTCCGTTGGCCTTCCTGGCCACAAGAGCACATTGCTTGCTCATTGTCATTTTGCTGTCTACCAGGACTCCCAGATCTTTCTCTTCGGAGCTTGGCTCCAGCAGGTCCACGCCTAACCTGTATTGGTGCCTGACATTCTTCTTGCCCAGGTGTAGCACCTTACACTTTTCCCTGTTGAACCTCATGAGGTTCTTCCTTGCCCAGCTCTCCAGCCTGTCCAGGTCTCTCTGGATGGCAGCACGGCCCTCCGGGGTGTCAGCCACCCCACCCAACTTGGTATCATCAGCAAACTTGCTGAGGATACACTCTGTCCCCTCGTCCAGGTCACTGATGAATATGTTGAACAGGACTGGACCAAGTATTGACCCCTGGGGGACACCACTGGTTACAGGCCTCCAGCTTGAGCCTGTTCCATTAACCATTACCCTTTGGGTCCTGTCACATAGCCAGTTCTCAATCCACCTCACTGTCTCCTCATCCAGCCCACACTTCCTTAGTTTTCCAATGAGGATGTTATGGGAGACAGTGTCAAAAGCCTTGCTGAAATCAAGGTAGATGATATCTGCTGCCCTCCCCTCATCCAGCCAACCAGTTATGGCATCATAGAAAGCTATCAGATTGGTCAAGCATGATTTACCCTTGGTAAACCCATGTTGCCCACTTCCAATAACCCCCTGCTCTTCAACTTGTTTGGAGATGACATCTAGAATGAGTCTCTCCATTACCTCCATTACCTTCCCAGGGACGGAGGTGAGACTAACTGGTCTGTAGTTCCCAGGGTCCTCCTTCTTGCCCTTTTTGAAGACTGGTGTGATGTTGGCCTTCCTCCAGTCTTCTGGCACCTCTCCTGTTCTCCATGACTTTTCAAATATGATAGAGAGTGGCCCAGCGATAACTTCTGCCAGCTCTCTCAGCACTCGTGGGTGTATCCCATCTGGGCCCATGGACTTATGAATGTCCAGTTTGGCCAAGCGGTCCCGAACCTGGTCCTCCTCTACTGGAGGAAAAACTTCCTCTCTCCATACCCTCCCCCTGGCTTCCAAGGCCAGAGGTTCATGAGGGGCAGCCTTAGCAGTGAAGACTGAAGAAAAGAAGGCATTCAGCAACTCTGCCTTCTTTTCTTCAGGTCTTCATTTTTATTACAAATTCTCATGGGATTAAAAATTCCAATATTCACAAAAGTTTCTAAGATGGAAACAAAGAATTTCCATTTACCAGCTTCAATCTCCGTTTAAAGCTGTTCTTCACTGCAGTCTTGTGCACCTTCCTCCTCAGCTACCTAGGAGTGTTCTTTTTCAGACATAATTAGATCACTATAAATCATATTCTGCTGGTTTAGTACTGCATTGTGAGTCAACGAAAATCCTCTCTCCACCACCTCTGCTTTCTTCTCTCCCCACTCCCTCCCCCCTTTTTTTTTTTAAAGTATCAACCTTTAGGCACTCCCTACATTTCACAGCAGACCAAAACAAATGTATCTTTATGATTTTCTTTGATCATTGCATGCTTCCATGACCAATACAGCATCACAACAGCCTTTCATTTTGTTTTCAAAGACTGCATAACAGAATGTGATGCTTCTCAGATAAATATATGTTTAAGCAGTGTATTATAACAACTTCTTAAAAGATGTTCAACAGTGAAAAGTATTCTTATTTATACATTGTTTTCCCTATACCTCTTCAAGCAAATGACATAGATTAAAATGAGAGTACAGCACAGATAAAAACACCGGAACATGTAACTAACCATGCAAAAGTATGCACTGTTCAGGCCCTTTCCACTTGTATGCATTAGGACTATCTGCTGGGGAAATTACTCTTGCACTAATTTCCTCCTCACGAACTACAGTTCATTACAGAAACAAGAATAAACTTCTAAGTGTGCCTTCCAAAAAAAAAACCCAAACCACACCAAGCAAGCAAACAAACAAACAAACAAAAAAGCCACCAACAAAAAAACCCACCCCAAACCAAAACAAAATCACAAACCAAAAAGCCTGAAAACTAAAACCCAAACTAAACCACCTCCTCCCCTCACCAAGTTTTGTTTTGCTTTATTTGTAGCTTCTGTCCAAACAAAACCCTTTTGATAACCATTACCTTGGATTTCAGCACAATATGTGGAACATGTTCTGTAGAAGATTTTTTTTTTTTTAGTAATCTGAATAAATTCCCTAGGCTGTGATCTTACTGGCAATTCTAGCTTTATACATCATGGACAATGAAAGTCCGACTAAGAATTGGAAATCTGAAATGCTTCTGGTAGTAAAGAAACCAAGCACATACGCTAAGTAGGAAAACTGAATTGACATACTCAGCTTGGTTGTAGATATTACTTAACTATAATGTTTATCTTTTGTCTATACTGTCTAGAGACTGCATTACAGAAAAGTAATTAAATTTACCACATACAGAGGCACAGGACTACAGAAGAATTCAAATTCTTTCTTTATGAAAAAGATGGTCATAGTTGCAAGAATCTGAAAATTGTTTATATTTGCTCAGACCAAGAAGAAACTTAAAGTCTTTTCACCTGATCATAAAATTAATATATTCAAATTTAACATTATGTAACAAAACTGCGTCTGGCTTTTGGTTGTAATAATTAATTTTTAAAATCCACAAAAATAAATTAACACTTAGTAAAAACAGCTTGACAGATGTTCCTAAAGTTCTTAGAAATATCATAAGCTCTTCTTTGTCTAGTTAGAATTATTTATCTGTAACTAAATAATATCAGCCTGAGGTCTGTACAGCGTCACTTAGAAAGTCTTTTGCTTTTTCTACAGAAGACACTGTTCTGCAGAACATGGAGAACATTTGTGGGAGGCTGATAACCAAGGAAGCTGCATACGTTTGACTCATTTAAAACTTCAGATGAGGCATGGTAGTAGATACAAGCGATTTAACAGAGCTTCAGGAAAGCAGCTTTATCCTATGAAGAAAGTAGCAAGGCTGAGGATCATTTTGCTGTCCATTTCTAGCACACCAGCTTTTAAGATATTTCTCTAAGACAAAAAGCAGATAGGCATTTAATTTTTATGCTTGGCTTGCTCCCAGTGCTTTAGGGCAATCTAATCATAAAATGTATTGAGCTTAGTGTTTCAATTTTTTTTTCCTCTCTAAGCACTTCATTTTACTTTCATTTTTAAAGGCATTCCTTTCAGAAGAGCTGCCTGCTGAAAGAGCATCTGTTTTAATGCACAACCGCAGCTGAGAACCCTACCAAAACATGGCCTGCATGTACTTGCTTTGCCTTTTGCTACTCCAAGTGCAACAAGCCTTGTAACTGTTCTTTAAGTTAGGCCACACAGTAGTTTTTTCCAATGGTGATATGGACATAATTCTCCAAATAAGAGAGAAGAGTATCTGTAAGATATGATGATAAGAGTTGCTTTGGAGCTAAAAATAATAATTTAGGAGGGAGACTACACATCAGACTCAAACACCATCATTCTGAGCAAGTTTTCCCTATAATATTTTAACTCTCTCATGTAAAACTAACCAGAAATTCAGGACAGAATACAGAAGCTACAGCAAGCATTTGGAGTAAAGGAAATAAGATGCCCGGGCTCAAAGCCTCCATTGTGAATATCCTGTAACACATGTACCATATAAAAATACATGAATAGTACTTGCAGAAGTACCAAAATGTCTAAGTCGCTTCTGAACTTGGAATTTTCTTTCTTAAGGGTATATTTGCAGGTGCATTTCTGCATCTGGTTATCACATGATGCCATCCAGCTTTATAAAAGACAATTCAGGCCTGGAAATCACAAGACAGAAAGACCATGCCCCAGCTAATTGCTTGCCTTTCCAGAACAGTACATACAGCCCAATGTTATGCTGACCTGACCTGCAGAGCTTCTGGACTGGACTTACGCTCTTTGTGAATGGTTTGTAGTTCAAAAGCAATGGTCTAGATCCATCCATGTTAATCTAAAAGCAAGTCTGTATGAAATCCAACCAAATAGTGTGAAAAAATAAACCTAGAATGGGAGTTTCACAAAGGCAGCACTACCCAGCAGTTTTATGTTCTAATCTTCTCTTTTAAAGCATGATCAAGAGACAGGTAACAAGAAAAAAATACAGTAGCTGACTTTGCAAAAATGTCACGACTTTGCAGACAAACATGCTTTGTTGGCTAATAATACACACTTCTAACACTTCAGGGAGAATTGCTACCTATGCAAAATCCTTGAGATTCAAGATCAACCTAGGAGAAACCCAAATAGTGTTGGCAACAGCACGTGCAGCAATCCAACAAAGGTCACATCACATTGATAATTTCGAAAAAAACATACCTGAAAAGGGAATCTGCAAAAATCAAACAGTACTGAATTTGTGTATGCCAGAGACGCCTAAAGGAAATCAAACAGAAGAAACCAAATAAAAGAAATGCAGCTACAGCATGCAAGTCACCATGTTCCAAAGACCCTGCCAAAAAACATTAATATCTCACTGAAAACTCCAAATTCTAACTAATCATATTAACATAGTCATTAGATGCTGTCAATGGATAATTAAATATATTTGCAGTTTTTGCAGCCTTTAGTGCAAAGAATGGGCATTCATCCAGGTAACCAAATGTTCACAGGGGGAGGCATCAGCCTTTTCACAGAAATATCTTTCAGTGAAATTGTTTAAATGTAGCCAACTACAGTAGCAATTCTTTTTTACTACTTGTTTACTTTGCCACAAGTCCTTGAATCTTTTGCCACCTTGTACAGAAATAAAAAGCTGTTTGGGTAGATGACTTTTTTTTAAAAATAAGACATTTAGATGAGAAAACAAACCAAACTGTGAATGCCGTATTTCCCATGTTCACAGAATGATGTTGCAGTTCTTAAAATTCAGCTAGTTTATTGTATAAAAAAAGCACAGTCATCACATTAATTTTATACAAATTCTTACTTATGACTATGATATTTCAACTGTGAAAAGTATTAAAACATTAGTGTTCTTCCCCATTCCAATATACCATATCTATTATTCTTGAGAGAAAAGACAAGATCTCTTTTCAATATGCACTACAGAACATCATCTGGAAAAAGCTGTCATTATGAGGAAACTAAAATTTGATTAACAAAATAATGGACTTTCCATTTAGATACATCAAGCCCAGCACAATCATCAGGTGTTCAGTATGAATTTTTCACATCAACAACTTTTGAAACAGAATTTACAAAATACATAGTTGGTTTTACAGGCTTTGGTCCCCCATGAAAGGGATTACAAAGAAGGAGGAGCGAGGCTATCAGCTTTCAGTAAAATCAATTCCACTCAAGTAATGAATCTGAAGAGAGGAAATCACTAAGGTGTATATGGGCATTACAGCCAATACAAAACAATCAAACACATTAAAGCTCTCATGAGGACAAGCATATGCAAGAGTATCAGAAAAATACTCAATGGGGACAGGGAGAAGAGATACCTATTGCATCTTGGTATACTAGCTATACAATTGAAAAGCTAACCGAGAAGCATATAAAGACTGTGAAACAAATAGAGTTACTTTAGGCATTACAAACAGATCCTGATCCAGAATTTGGGAAGAAAGGCGAGATATTACCCACCCAACATACACTATAACAAAGTGTGAAAATATTCCTATTCCATGTGCCCTTATTTCACCTATTCACCCATAAGCTCTGCTGGGGCTTTGGCTATGTTTTAATGTGTATCTTTCTGTTCTCTAAAAATATTTTGCAGCTGACTAACAGTAGGTGCTTTTATTGTGGTAAACAGAAGGTAATCTTTCTACAATGTTATAGTTAGCATTCTGGCATAATCTAGAGCTCAATGGCTTGCATAATTTCTCTAAGTTCTCACTGAAGTATACATTTGAGGTGCACCAGTGTTTCTGTTTCAAGGCAGATCTGACCAAACAAGATTTGAAGATCTTAACACCATATAATAAACTTAAAACATTTTACACAGAGAGAAAGATTCATCTACACACCAAGCTCTACAGAAATGTTTATATAGTCCATGGTGCCTACAAGGGAAAGAACAATGATGGGGAACTTGCAATGCAGAAGTTTTACCAAACTTCATAGAAATGCTACAAAAACAAGCCTTACCAGAACCATTGCTCAGAACATTTTCCATTTTGTCTTTGACTGCAGAATGCCACAACTCTTATTTTTATAGTGTAGTAATACTCATTTCAACATGTGACAAGAAGTACTAAGTACAGATAGGCTGTATACTGTTTTCAATAACTTCAGAATAGCAAGGGAAGTCTAAAAATAGACTTTATTTAACTATGTCACACTATTTTCATCCTCAAAATAATATCTTAAATGTAATGTTCCCTTACCCCCCAAGAATGGAGGAAAATGACATTTCTGAAAAAGAAACAAGACTGCAGGAAGTCTAAGAAAATGTAAATAGGTCCACGAAATTAAAAGGGATTTGCTGAACAACAGCCACCTCTAAAAAGTCAACCAGCTTATTGTTAAACAGAAGACATTACAAAAATAAAGGGTATTTCATTTGTAGTTTGTAATGGGACTTAATGTACACACTAGAAAAACACATATAATTAAAATTATTATTAAGATCTATACTTCTGCCCTAAAATAAGTTTTGCCTATAGCACTCTTTGACTTGTCCGCTATTTTCACCTGAAAATACCCTGATTGTTATCTACTACCAGTGATAGTCTATCATTTGCTGTTTCATTTTTAAGCATTTTTATAAGTTTTTTTTGTTATCCAGAAAACCTGCAATTAAGGATTTTTAGATTCCAGCAAAAAGACAGCTTGAAGAACAAGTGACCATAGGCTGTATTAACACACTGTGAGCAGTTCTGAGTGAAAAACAATTAATTAAGCACATTATGTTTGCCAATTTTAGTCAACTAAAATGACATATTACAGTCTGATAAATATACTGTGGATGAGGTAACAAAGGAAAATAACCAAGCTTGAGGCCTTTTGAGGCATTTCAGCATGTTTTGTGCAGCCCCTTCTGTTTTTAAAAGTAATTCACACTTCATCGTTCATGACATTGTCATTCTCAAGCTATTAGTTAGATAGTAACAGCGTTAATTAGAATAGAGTATTTCAGTTGGAAGGGACCAACAACGATCATCTAAGTCCAACTGCCTGACCACTTCAGGGCTAACCAAAACTTAAAGCACATTATTAAGGGAATTGTCCAAATGCTTCTTGAACACTGATAAGGTTGGGGCATCGACCACTTCTCTAGAAAGCCTGTTCCAGCATTAGGCCAATTGATTCCTATTCAGGCAGCCACATTCATGCTTCAAGCTTGGAATACCTTAGCTTCTTTCTCCACAGAGAAAATGGTTAACAATGTTTGCCTAGCTAATTATGCCTATAGATAGAAGGATATAAATTAAAAGATAATGATAATAATAAAAAGTAGGAAAATAATCACACACATATGTAGGATCCTTTATGCAGTTCCCCAAAAAACTTGAAATAAAGAACTTGGGATGAATTTAGAAATTAGATGAACTAAAACACAAAAACATATGCATATATATCATTCATACCATGTGGACATTTTTATTCTTGTTCTTCTCGAAAACTTAAAAGCATTTCCATTCAGCTTCACTTCCTTGGCATCATGGAAGGTTATATTTGAGACTATTCTATTTTATTAGAAAGCAGTGCACTTGGCCCCATTTCCATTGACCTTGTTTCCCAAGTCAGACATTGAAATTCACGTGCTACCAACAAGGAGCCCTCTGAACTTCATAATTTAAGGTCAGAATGATCAGCTTTAAGTCTAGTTTACTGCAAATCAGTTTCTGTTTGGTAAGAGGGAAAGGTGAGATGCAGAGTTTAAAGCTCTAAATAGTAAATGTAAAAGCACGGGGAGATAAGAAATTAAGTTAAATTTCCTGTCAGCTGTTTCAGACCAGGTAAAACCAAAGACAAGCATGAAGTGTAGAAATTACTGGAAATACTAACATTTTTTGGTGTGCACATCATTGTTCTTGGTACTGGCTGTGTTTCTATAGGCAAGGGATGCATTGTTCTGTGCTCCAACATGAAAAAAGGAGCCTGGCCCTGCATAATTGTGTCTCCTCTCTCCTACTGCCTTCGTAGCAAGGATCAGAGCAGCATGACGCTGATCCAGTTCCATCAGAAGATGTGATTAGGACATGGCCTGCAGGAACACTCCAGCATGAGGACTGGCAGAGGCACCATGCCCCAGAGTGCCTCAACCTGAAGTTTAGACAGTGATACCAGGAACTTCTAATATAATCTGTTTTGTATTATTTTGGACCATCTTCATTCTACCTTGGGAAATGCACTTTAAACATTACAAACATTTCCATGCATTTTCCCTTCAGAGGAACCCAAGTTTAAAATAATACAATAAATATTTAGGAAACAGTAACAAAAAACTAGTTTTACATATGTGAAACAATAACTAAAGGTTGTAAAAATAGGCTTTTTAAATGTTAAAGATTTTTAAATTTTTTTTAACTCCCACTTAGAATGATGATTATTCATTCTACAACAGGTTTTGGATACTTCTATTTTGTTACTTTTTTTTCAATGGTCTGAACTTCAGTCAGTCCTTTTTCCTTTTACAGTTAGCTTGTGTTGGATAAAAATTTATATGCCACATGATTTGGCATTTCCACTTAAAGCTCTGTATTTGAAACTGGAGCCTGAAGTTTTGGAAAGGGTTCACCCTACCACTTCTATTACTAGGTATTGGTGAACATATATAAATACGTATAATATAAAATATGAAAGAATACACAGAGTTCATGTATGCAGTTACATTACTGTTTAGTTTCTGCATTAATTCTCTGGTAGTTGAGTCTGAACTTCAACTGAAGCTTTTTTCCACACAGTTAGGGCATTCTAATAATTGTTCACCTTTTAATATATTCTCTGGCATCTAATGAGATGCACAGTTAGGGCATTTGCTCCATCTAGATTGATTTGTACCAAGGTATGAACTCATGCTGAAGCCATTCCCTTCAGTAGGGACACTGACTGAGTGTCAGTTGATTTCTGATTATATCTTTAAGACTTCTAACCCCTTATCCAGTTTAGTTCTGTTTGAAAAAACATTTATTAGTGCCTAGTTTATAAAGAAGGAAACAGTGACAACTTATAAGGGGGAAGGATTTTTTTAGTAACAAGTAAGCCCTTTTACACCTGTTGGTGGATAAAGGGAGCAATTTACAAAGGAGAAGGCTAGGTAACCTTACAAAAACAAACCTTATGAAATCAAAGGATGCACTTGACTGCCTGTTAAGTAGGCAGTGTATGATAGTCCTAAGACAGAAAAATTCAATTTTATATTTGAAGTATCCACTTTCCAGGAATTCATGTATAAACAATATTGAATGAAATAGTATTTGGTTTTAGAGTCAGAACTAAAGTCTTTCAACATCCCATTAAATTAATTACATTTTTTTTCCAAATTTTTTCAGCTTTGCTTCACCAACATAGTTTGATGGCTTAAGGATATTAGCACTCAAAATAAGACACCGCTACTTTTTAATGCCACCCTGTGGTGGTTTTCTCTGGAAAGTTGCTATCACATGGCTGCTGTCACTTACCTGTAGGTATACCAAAAAGAAATTACAGCGCAGCAAGCTTTATCTAACACAAAAAGACATGGTTGAGAATTATTGATTTCTACTTCGAAACTGGTCAATATTTTTCTTAACCTATATTGGTTCACTTTACTCACTGGAAAGAAAAACTCAAACATTTCAACTTCTCTACAATGGAGACATGTTTTTCTTGGTAGAAACTAATTCCTCTTCGGTGGTGCTTGATTTATGTTCAAATATTCTCTTACATTTCACTTTCCTCATAGATTTTCAAGAAATTAAAATAAAAGAAAAATCAGGATATTACTTTAAAAGCTATTCTTTAATATTTAAATCTCCTACTATATTTCTCTTGTCCTCTTCAATATCTGCCATTGTAACATCCACAGAAATCCTTGGCTCTGCTTAAAATGCTCTCAAACCAAGGCTTGTTACATGGCTGGACCCACTTTACCTCATTTTTTTTCTCCCTTCAGAGCCCCGCTAAACATTTAGCAATAATTTTACTTCTTCCCAGTCCATTAATTCTTATACTACTTTTTCTTATTTCTTCATATTCTTCAACTGTCTTTCAATTATGCAATATCTTCATCAACCTTTCCATTAGATAAGATAAATTTGCACAACCCTAAACAGCAAAATCTAAGATTACAAGTTGGCAAGAGCCCTTTCTTTCCTTTACAAGCCTAATTTTTTTCCTCACACCTGACATCACCTCTTTAATACGTTGTTAGATTTTCAGTCTAGTTCATTGCCCCTATGGTAGCAGAATTCTCATGTTATCTACTCACCATTTTAAAAACTTTTCTTTAGCATCAGATTCCTCCTGCCTTCCTGTAAATGAAGGGTGGAAAAAACGAAGGTTCCCCTCTCTTATGGCTCACATTGCTGTAACATTTGAGGACTTCACAATTTTTGCAGGTGCTTTAGTGTTCTTCGGTCTGAACATAAATGATTTGCCAATGATACTCAAGACAACTCATTTTGCAATTGAGCTTAGTCTATACTTTCTTTTGTACAGGAAAACTAAAATTAATTCCCAAATATCATTAACAATAAATGTCAATAACTAGAAATCCTGCACTAAGGTATTTTATTCAGTGAATTAAATGAACTTTTCAAGAATGGAAACAGAAACTGTGAAAAAAATATAAATCCTACTAGTTTCTTCATTATAACCTAAATTTTGGATCACTTGAGCATTAGATATGGGACTACTAAATAACAAAATTTTCAAATATTGATATTATGGTTGAAAAAAGCACATCAGATCAGATTCAACAGGTTGTTACTGGTCTACGTACTAAGTTCTAAATAGAAAATGACCCCCTATCAGACATTTTCAGTAATTTGTAGAAATACTCAAAGAATTTTATGAGGGAAAGACATTAAAAGTTCCATCAGAGTATCACAAGACTGCAAGGATTTGCCAATAATTCAAATATAACTGCAGAAAGGCATGCAAGAAACATTACATCAGATAGATGTTAGCAGAGTGGGGAAAAGAGGAAATCTCATACAAGTCATGTTTTCATATTTGCAGTGACTCAGATGCATATCAGAGCATTAAAAAACCCAATCAAACAAATATCCAAACAGAAATGTGAGAGAAATCTTCCACATTTCATGACTCCTAACACAATAGTAATTGACTGCATTTTTCTTCAAGCTTATTGCTGTTAAGTGTCAAAGCAACTTCTTTAATATTGCTAGAAGTTTCAAATAAGGAACACTGCTTTACCACTGATTTTTTTTTTTTTTTATGTAAATATACCAATTTCAAACTTTCTATGACTCAGTAAAGGCATATGGGAAGCTTACTGCTAACATAAATGTAAACTCATGGGTGGGAATAAGAGGCATAAGGCTCATACACCACTTTGAAATTAAAATGACTAAGACAGGGTTGTATCCATGTTTTCTCAAGTCACAAAGGGATTGAACTATTCTAGTAGAAGACTCATACTTCATTTTGTGCTGCTTTACAGGCATATGATTACAGGGTTCTACAATAACATAAGTTATCCGATATTTTTAGTATATGGGGATGCTGTTACTGTGAGAGGTAGAGAGGACAAAGTTTACCAAAGCTAAACCTAGTCAAATGGCTGTCAAGGTTTGCAGAAATCCATGAAGTATTATGACTGGTTTGAAAGAAACAAGTCATTAACTCCATTTACAGATTGACCAAAGACTGGTTTTTTTCTTGTTTAAGAAAACGCAGAAAGCCTTGAGTAGCACAAGTTAGGTACAGGAAGATAATGTTATTTCCATACAGAAAAATCTTTAAGAGGCTGGCTGAACCACAGCTGAAGAAAGCTCTCACTCTAATCTGAAATGCAAATGCCTAATGCCCTGTGTTATGAAAACAAAACATATGTGGTTTCCCTCCAGATTACTACTTGTATACTCTTATACCTTGGTCAAGTCAACATGTGGACACGGATTCAATACAGTGAGGACACTGTTTTACTCAAGAGCAGCTTTAATCTACATCTTCATAGCCAACAAGTTCAAGAATGTTTTCACTCATCCCCAGTTACTTAAAATGAAGATGCTACTCCACAGCCAAGGATTATGTGCAGTTGTACTCAATCTTACTCTCTGCATTCAGGGATCAGTTACTGTTGTTTGTCTACTACAGGCAGACTCTTCCAGGACTACGGAGAACTAGATGAGTATTCATTCAGCAGCTGGAAAATCAACTACAATAGCTTTAGAAGAATACAACAATCTAAATCCTGGGGAAGCAGTAGTGGCAAAAGTATGCCCAATAATATTCACAAGGTCTTCATGCTTAGGAGCCAACTACAGGACTGGGAAATCAGCATCAAACTAGTGAAGGTCTATTATCTTTTCTTCCATTTTTGTAAAGCTGCTTTATATAAAGGGTAATGAAATACTGAATATACTATATACTGAATACAGCAGCATCAACAAATTGAAAAGCAACCTGATCTAGTTGAAGACATCCCTGCTCATTGCAGGCGGAGTTGGACTAGATGACCTCTAAAAGTCCCTTCCACCCCAAACCATTCTAATATTCTAAGATAAAATGAGTATCAAAACAAAAAATGAGAAAAATCCTACCGTCTCTATGATCAACTAACTCATGAATAATACCTTTTAAAACTGAGTCTACAAGAAAAGGTTACAGCTGGAAAGAGCGATACTCTTGATGTTACACTTAGAGAAGAAAATTGTAGGACTAGAAGAAAAACTAAATGGAAAAATACCTTCACATATCTGATATTTTTAAATTCCATTTAAATCACAAATTGTTAAATTAAAACAAAGCACACACCTAGGGCAAATAGCTAAACACAGACCTAAAAGAGATAATGTCTTACAATCAAACATCCTTCCCACAAATAAATGACACCAAAATAATGGAAAAGAGAATAATTTAAGAGGACCGTTAAAGTAAGACCAATGTTTTGTATTGGGTTTAAAGGAAAAAAAGAAAAAAAAAATTGGCCTTAAATTTCTGGTCTTTTATATTCTCCATAATTACTGAAATGACTAAATGATGACTAAAGTAGTGCTTCATCATTGTTACAAAAACAGTTGCAGGAAGGGTTATCTAAATGTCACAGTCAAAATAATTTCAAGTGTAAAATTTAATCAGCAAGCCTTTGTAAGTATCCATTCATCAGCAAGAAAGAATTTAACCATAGATAATTCTAGTGTTTCATATTTATTTAGAGATTGAGTTTTCCAAATTTGAAACTATTAGTCTATTTGATTATTTTTTTTCTCCTTCACAAGGAAGATTTTATTTTTAAAAGTTATCTGTAACACATTGTATTTATGATGCTTAGTGGGAGATATTTAATAATTTTTAGTTTATTAGTAGCAGCTAACCTGGTTTCTAATTTTCCTGATTTGTTTTCTCCAAAAACATCAACAGCTAATGGTGCTAATGAAAACATCAGTGTGATAAAAAAAATGCAGACTGATAAACAGGCTTTGTATCAATGTAACACTCTATTACAGGTTGTTTTGCTTGTCACACAAAAATAAGATGAGGGAAAAAAATTACTTATCACAAATCAGAGTGCTTCAAAATGTATATTCACATTTACATACATTACATTTGTACAAAAGTCATACTCCTAAAGCTCAGAGAATTTCTCTTCCACTGAACTCATGACTTTTCAATTCACTTTAACTGATACCCAAGAATTTAAGGTAGAATGTGCTATTTAAGTTTGTAGCAAAACAAACAAACAAAAAAGCCATGTGATTTTGGAAGAGTTCTGGGAGGAAAATGAAGGGGGCGGGGGGAAGAAAATATGAGTCAATGAATTCCAGTAAGAGATAGCATAAGCCAAAATATCCATTTATTTTGAAAGAATGAGGAATGATTTGGCAATGTTCAGCATGGTGGACTAAAGCCAGTTCGAAGCAACGAAGCAGACAGGATAAGTATGAAATGCACCATAGATCTGTAAATGACATTTACCCTTATATGAAGTCCAATTAAGCTGTGTTGGGAAAGGACAGCTGAGAACCTCCTTGAGAGCTGTGGCAGTTCCAGAGATTATCATGCAGATGAAAAAGGAAAAGGGAAGTCTAAGTTGAATAATATTTGCAGCTAGACAGATCCTCTTTAAGGATCTGGCGTAATCTCAGTGTTTGACTTCATTGTTTGTGTATGAAATTAAGAGTATTACGTAATAAGAAAGGACTGGTTCCTGGTGCTATAAAGGACTGAAAAATGACCCATTCTCATTTGAAAGAATTTTCAGGGAATTCATTGATTTCTTTTTAAATTAAAGACATAGAAAACAGGGCATCTAACTAACTAGCAAGAATTCAATCACTACAAACAGCAAGTGAAGAAACTGGCTAATAATACTTGGTTCTTAGACAAACTTTTAAGGAGTCATAATACAACAGACAAAGAAAACAAAAAATAGAAAAATAGATACACAATATAATAGCCAACAAACAAAGGAGAAACTGAACTTCAAATACACCTAACCAGAGAATTACTCTGCCTCACAAAGGTAAATGAGATCAGATGAGACAGGACCAAAGAGGGTCCAGTTGATAAATACAGCCATTCTGCCATAGGCCTTTATTCCCTTGAAGTTTACTTCTCCAAAGAAGGGTTTAACTTCCCCTCATCTTGGCAAACTGGCAGTGTCTCAGTGAGTTTTAATCAGCAATTATGATGTTTGGTTCCCACACATACTGTCTATGAAAGCGAAGACCTCCTAAAAGCATTCTGAAAAGTAATAAGCTGTATCAATACCAGAATTAATACTAGCCATGCTTCGCATTTCCTCTGTACTTACACTCTTAGTCAGAAGTGAGATGACTGTGAAATACCTCAGTTACAAGTGCTGTTTAGATATTATTCCACACCTGATTATCTTTTGGTGCTTACAGGTATTATATTTCTTCCAATAATTTTGATGGCTTACATCTTCATGTCTCCCTCCATCCCTGTTTAGTCTCCTGGTGCCTCATAAATTGAATAAAAAAATTACGAATAGCTCCAAATTCTATCATCCTGCTTTAAGTCCCTTTGGATTAAGTTCATCAGAACTAACAGCCTTCAGCAACCTACTCCCTTGGCAGTTTGAGGCTTAGATACTGCTTACTCTTACTGATATTAATCATGATGGTTGATCTTTTTGAACTCCTTTGTTAACTATCCTTTACTAAAAAGCCTCTTCCATCTCCCTGTGATTTTATAGATTAGGCTGGTTGATCACATCACTCAATTACCCTAATAAAACATGTCTATAGTTGGAGGCACCTTTGAGAAAACAGAAGAACTAATGTTCTTCCCCTCTTCGGCTCATGGCTAAACAGAAAACTAGTACCTAAATTTCAAAACAGGCCAGACAGATTTATGAAAGAAGCATCAGGTTTCGTTGACATGCATCTGAAGGCACTTCAGCTTTAAGAATAAGACATACTTTTGAATTTTAGAGTAAGTAACAGACGAATATGCATGTAGGTAAAAAAATATCCATAAACAAAAAAAATAACGTGTGGTTTAAAGTGCCTGTATATTCAGAACCTAAATTCACAATTTGCCTTTTATAGTTTTCTACAGTAAATGTATCAATGTCAGGTAACTCCTATTCAGATTTGCAAGTGATTATTACTGTTGTTGTACAAAAAGCAATGAATCATACATATATTCAAAACAGATATGAAATTTCAAATTTATATGCATACACGACGATAGTTTTATTTGTCAAATTTTAGGAGAATAACCACGCATCTAATATCTCCATGATGCCTGCTTTATTGTTGACATTTTACTATCTCCACACATAAAGCCTACAAAGAAATTACTAAACAAAAACATTCTCTACTTTCTGGTAAGGAAGACAAATTAAAATAGTGAGAACCTTCTTTGATACAGACACTCTTTTTGACAACAGCAATACTGGATGATTTTTTCCCCCCAGGTAATATTACCCAGACTGTGTTCATCTGACAGAAAACTATAAAGTATTAACAAGTGCTCCATTGAGATAAAAATTTAACTTGGTCAGCTCTGTTACTGGTAAAATATTATTCCAATCTAATAGATCTTTGTTAACATGGTATGAGGTAGAACTGTATTAGAGTAATACAGCAGGCTATCTTTCAAGTTTTTTGGTTTAACAACCATTCTTGAGTTAGAAAGGAAAAGTAGCTGAGTGTATATTCATTTTCAATGAAAGCAAAGTTATCTGATAATAAATGACCCATTAGTTTGCTCATAATTCTGTCAGAGTTATTACAGTCTTTAGGTTCTGAATGACTGTAATTTACTATAATTGGTTTGCAGGACAAGAGATAAATTTGACTTGCTCAATTGCAGATTCACTAAAATAATTTTGAACATTAAAATCATTTTAGAACATAAAGGCCATGACAAAAATCTAACAAAACAAAGCATGTTAATAGAAGAAATGTTACAGTTTGATTTTTAAAAGCAGATTGATTACTGAAAATTACCCGTCTGCCTCAAAGTTTAGTCCTAATGTTGTATAGATTTTATCTTGTACATAAATCTTCCCAGAATCAATCTTTGCACTGATGTTTGTAAGGAAAAGGTGGCTGAGAAAAGATATACCTCAGATAGTTCTACACACACCACATGGATGTGCTCAGCTGAACATTTAACCTTCCCCTCAAATACTTACTTTTAGACACTAAAATACTAATACAACACAGGAAATTGAGAAAGTTGAAGTTTCATGGAAACTTTTATGTTATTTCTGTCTTCTTAGACTTCAACATTTATCCAAGTTTCTACCAGTTCAGAAGTCTCCCAAACCTTGAAATTGGAATTGATTTGTTTTTATTGTTTGTTAGTCCTAATGCAAACTATGAAATTGAAAGCCATATGACAACTGTGGTGCAGAGCTTAAGAAGTGTTTTAGAAATCTTTCCCTTAAATTTAATCTTACCACTTTAAAAAAAAACACCTAGTAACTACACTGATCTTTTAAAGTGCAAAATGGGATAACATCTTTGCTGCCTTGACCTCCCTTTGTTTACTTGCTATTCAAAAAGGAAAAGCAGTGTAGTCTCAATGTTTATCTTTCCTTCAGAATCACAAAGCACTTCAGTTCCAATTTTTGTGCTCTAATTGCTCCTAAGATAACACAAATCAAACTGCTATTGTACATTTGAGTATAGTAGCTTTTTTTCTTTGGTGGAATAACCAGTCAAGTCCAGAGCTATAGGTATTAGATGTTTTCTCCTGTGTAGTGCTCTGAACAACATATCCTGGTCTCAGGATCCTTTGGCAAAGGAAGGCACATGTACCAAGTGGCAAGCTCGGTCTTTCACAGGTGTTACAGCAAAAAGGTCAAAATTAAGTTTCAGGTCAAAAATCAGTCTTATATTCATGGATAGTTACAGTCTGCTACTGTGATCAAACTAAAACCTGAAGATGCAGTCTTATCATTGCACTAGGATTTGGTTCACAGTGGATAAGGTTTAAATTAGAAACCACAGTAATATCTTGAATAGGATGTCTGGAAGGAAAAGGAACGGCAAATATATTTTTATAATGATTGATTTCAGCTGGAGCTAAAAGGTCGGTCTTAAATTTCTTTTCCCCCCTACTGATATTCTAAAGCTGAATCAGCCAAAGATGCATCTTCAATAACAGTTTGTTCTTGCAGCAGCTGAGCACTTTCAAAATAACAAGAACAAGGTACCAAATTATTTCTGCAGAAGTAGTAACTAAATAGACTATGACCCTTCAGCCTGGAAGACATGACAGGTCTAGGGAGGACATCACATGATTTTGAGTTTAACATAAAGAATAAATAATAAACTTGCTTTCTTCCCATAAAGAGCTAGGGTGCATAAAATCAGTAAACCATCAAATGAGGAGTCCTTGACAGCTATAAAATGCCAAGCATTTTTTCTCTGGGAGAGTTCTGCAGAAAAATTACAATAAAAATCAGAGCCTACAATACATGTGTCAGCAAGGAAAGTGACACACATCGCTTTTTATCTCGTCAGGAACTGCATCAGAGACTGTTGCGTTAATGAGGAAGCAGATGTTTGAAAAGTCCAGACAAGTGCTTGTGTGGGTGCAGGACTGTGATCTGCACGTACATGATGTCATTATTTTGTCCAGAGTTTCTAGTTACCTGAACTTTGCTGGACTAGCTGTGCTAAAAAGAGCTAAAATACAACAAACCCTCAAGAAGTCATTCTTATACGGACACAGAGAAATTTTTCAGCAAAGACATAGAAAGTCTGAGGGCAGCTATATTTGCTACACATGCATTCAACAGAGCATGTAAATGTATTACTGTTGGGGATGGGGGAGGTGGGGAGAGGAAGGAAATAGGGAAATCCTATGCAAAATTATAGCTCCTTCCCTAGAATCCACTCCATTTAGCAAAACACCATAGTCCCTCCCTTTACTCCCTTCATTTTCCCCAAACTTTTAATGAAGATCACGTTAACATTAACTCTGTGGAAATGTGTTCATTGGTACACAACAGTATTAGCACTTCGAAATAATGGAAGTGATTCAAACAACAGAAATTATTAACGATTAAAAAGAAATCTTAAGAAAAGGTGAAAGGTTAGCTTTGATTTTCACACTCCAAAATATCAGGTTATAAGTGCTCTATAGCTGATTGGAAGAAAACTGAATAGGAACTGGTTAACAACTCAGCTAAAGGTCATTCTCAAGAATTCTAAAACTCTTAATAATCGAGCAATTAGAGATAGTGCAAACATTTTAAAATTCACTTTTCTTTTTCTTTCATTTGCTATTAATCTGCTATTGTCTACCTGCTAACAAAATATTTCAGGAAAACTGAGATTTTTCAGAAGCTGAATTTCTAGAAAAACATGAGTGCAGTAAGGAGGAGGAAAGAATGGAAGACAATGATCAAGAACAAGGCGTTGATGATTCTGAGAAAAAGATTGTGTTCCAGCTCTGTTGAAAACAGTTGAGAATTTTATTTGAAGAAAATAATTTAAATTAAAATTTGCATGTAAATATCCCCAGTTTCTTTATCCCACAAGGCTGGGGGGCAAGGGGGGAGGGAAGAAGGATTACCGTTACTTTTGCTCTTAATTATGTTAAAAAGGAAAAAGAAGACAGTAACATAAAAAGAATGTACAACATTCTGCTAGCGTTCCTTTTACAATAACGGCATATAACCAAGCATAATTACCCACAGTCAAAATTTTACTTTGTCAGCTCAAATTTACAGGAAAATCTTTTGAAAAGGCTTACACTAAGATTTGTTACATTTGACATTAAAAACAGAACACTATCATACTGGAAAATCTTTAAAGTTTATACCATAAAAAAGATGCACTAGTACATTTGAATCCTCTTCATCCTTAAATATGTGTTCTTATGCATTACTTATTGAAAAATGGCTATAATTGCTCTCTGAATTGAGCACTGACGTGTTTTTCACCTTCTTCATCAATCAACTCAGCACTCCGCAAACACTAATTTATTTTTATTAAAAATGTCATTAGGTAAAGGTATATGTTGTCATATCTTTCTTTAAAGATGGGGAAAATAAAACATCACAGTTAATATTAAAGGGTATGTTTTCAGTGGCCCATTAAGATTTCTATAACCTCAAAAGCACCAACTATCCCCCCGACACACACTCCAGAGAACTTATTATTTTCTGTGTTCATAGCAAACCTCTTTTAGGATTTTTTTATTTTTTTTTTCTGAATTATGAATTCTCAACATGTTTGCTGTTGTGTTTGGGTGCAAAAGTACCAGCTTTTCTAACCATGTTTGGTGATAAAAAAAAAAGTAGCTAGACAAAATGCTTTTATGAAGCTGAGTTCAGAGATATCTAACAACAAACTGGCTAGTGACATGATACTTTCCACACATTGATTAAAAAAAAGAATTTTTAAAAAATGGCACTGACTGGTTTAAATACAATGCCATTTCATGAAATGTGAGGTTTACTGTCCACTCTTATTTTTTGTTTCTTCTCACGTTGGGTGATCTGTCAAGTCACAGATAGATTCAACTCAGCTAATATCAGATATGGATTATGAGGAAGGGGATTTTGTCCTTACTTAGCATGGGCACTACTTTATGCCCGGGCAACCTGTGTCCTATAGCTGGAAAGCCCCAGTGTGATTGCATCCATGTTAAGGAACCTATGCTTCAAATGGTCAGTGTTTTTGCTCCAGAGGTAGAGCCAAGAAATGGTGCTAGCTAGCCTTTTGCATTTCTAAACTCAACATAACACTGGCAAGACTAGTCATTCTGTCATCCATCTTGCTTTCATGCCCTTCTATGGTAGACATACTTATTTCACAAATACTACACAATCGTGAAAAAGCTTCTATTATTAAATAAATTGCCCAGTGAATAGGGCCTTAACCAGATGGTGATAAAAGTCGAAGATTTGTTTTTCATTTCCTTCCACTGGATTTATGTGGAAAATGAGCTCAAGCAGAGTGAAACAGACCAGCCTAGAACAACATGGGGTAAAGTACTCTTCTGGGAAATGGAGCAAAGTTGGATTTCCTCCAAAATGATGGGAGAAAAAAAAAAAAAAGTACTAACACAATTCTGGGTTTGAAATCTCTTAAGCCTTCTTCCTTTTTGAAATAGGATATTGATTCTTCAGCTTAAGACTCGCACAGTTTAAGACTCTGATCCCTGGCACAACACAGCATTGCCTGTAGCTATGAATTCTAAGAATTTTCTTTCCTTCAGATTTCAAGCAAGCTAACTTAAGTCATCCTACGTCCTTATTGTGCTGGTGTCTGACAATCTACTCCAAGACATCTACCATGCAAGTGACTAGATATTAAAGTCATTCTCACGAACAATGCTTTCGGGACATATATGAAAAGCTAGTTTAAATAACTTCGACATTAGAAACCATGAGAACAGTAATCTTCAGTACTCTAGAACAGCTTACATTGGAAGACCATAATTTTTCTTCTCCTTCATTTATCTGTTTCGTTCACTACATGACTTTCAATTTCTGCACTAAGTTCCAGCAGAAACCCTAGAGACAACAGCTTCATTAACTATACAACTCTCATTCATTCTCCAAATACTATCTATCCTATGCATTAAATTGAGTAAGAATCCAGTGAAAGACAGTGTGTGAACATGCAATTAAAGACAATTATAATACATACTCACAGGGAGAATGGGGGGCAAATTAAAATTGAAGAAGTAACATGGATTCTGGCATTCCTAACTGATACGAGATTATAACCTACAACAGCTGTGTGAACCAGCAAGAGAGAGAAATGGAGCACACATTTTCTGTTAGTGGATTTCATGGCTACTTGCCAAGATCTAATGAAGTCTGAGACTCAGGAATTCTGGATTCCCTTCCAGGCTCTTCAAGCAGTTCAAGACCTCTTTTGCACCTGCCTCTCCTAATAAAGTTTATCACTCCCAATTAATCTTCTTGGTTCAATTCCTAATGGTTTACTCCCTTCTATATTGTGTTCCCAATTCCCCACTTCAGCTGGGAATAACAGGCCCATTCTTCACCCATATCCAGCCAACTCATTGCGCTAAGATACCCTGTTATACCCTAACTTGGTTTCAAATATTAAAGCATATGTTACACAGTCCCACTTCAGTCCAATTACTTCCTCTGTTGAACATACAGCTCAAATATGGTTGGATTTCTCTACAGCAAAAGGATGTGGCATTTTTCAAGAATTCTAGTACTGTTTAAACATTCGGATCAAGTGAAAAGCCTCATCCCCCCAACCCTCCCCACAAAAGAAGAGAGTGCAGGAAAATAAAACACAGTCTCCTTCCGTGTTTATCTTTCACAATTCATATCACAGCATCTTATTCAATCAAAAAATGGGAGAGAAATGCTTAATCTTTTTTTAACATTACTGGAAAACCTAATGGCACAATAGAAATAAAATTAGAATCTCAGTCCCTAGACTACAGTAAGTATCCTTATTGATGTGGACAATTACAGGAGGACTTCCACTACATTTAGCAGCAGCTGCTCCTTTCCATGTAAGATAAAGTTCATAGAATACAGACCAGGCTCCTACTACAATGCCTACTAAATTAACAAGTAACTACCAAAAAAACCCACCAAAACCCCAAGAGATCATGTCTGAGGAATGAATACAGAGAAAGGGACAGCATGCCAGGCGGAGGTTTCAGTGAAATTTCACAGAAGCTGAGTGAATATGTAATGACTTGAAACAAGTCAAGACTGTTTTTCCAGGAGTCTCTGGCAAAGGATAGTACTTATCTGCAGTTGATAGTAGTACTGTGAAGCAGCTTCCTTATGTTAATGGAGAGCTGCTCACACATCTGAAGAACAGTGAGGGAGAAAGTTTAAAGTGCTAACAAACAGGCAATGGATGCTGGCTTAGTTTAAGGGAGCAAGAGAAATGTTGACAGTGAACAGGACAGCAGCACAGGAAAGAGATCCCTCAGGCATTTTCAAAATCAAAAGCAGATATGCTTAATCTAGTATCACGGGCAGAGACCCATCATGCAAACTGTTTATAAATTACATTGTGACAGTTCTAATTCCAGTTTATCTTTCAGTTCAACCAAAAATTGAGCGAATTTATAAATAGCAGCAAATCTAATTGCACACAAATCACCTTGAAAAGGGGGACAAACAATAAATTGACATGCTTTTTCTGATGATATTATTTTGAATAGGAAGTACAATGGGCAACTGCAAAGAATTGTAGGTAATCTTAGTGAGACTTTGTGACTTACAATAAAATTATACATGAAATTCAGTACAAGTCATGATACATGTGCCAAATATCCTAACTTCATTTTTACATTTATGGAGGCAATGCTGGCTATCACCATTCAGGAGTGAGGCTCTGGTGTAATGCTACATAATGCTATGAAAATCAAGCCAATACTCTGGGGTTATTTTGCCCAAAGTTAATGGAATGCCAGCGATTATTAGGAAAACAACAGAAAAAAAAAAAAACCCAGAGGCCATCATTAGATGACAGTATAAACTCAGTTTATCTGTATCTTGAATACTGTGTTAGGTTCTGATCACCTCATCTAAAAGGATACTGGAAAAAAAAAAAAAAAAAAAAAGGAAAAATTCAAAGAGCAACAGCAATCACAAAATCATGCATCAGCTTACTCAGGCATTTAAAAGCCATGACTACAAAGTCTACATAGCCATCAGTGACACAGAAAGAGCAGTTAAGTATCTCTGTATACTCTAATACACAAGCTAGTAGTTAGTGAATTAGTAGAAGATAGGTTTAAAACAAAAGGAAGTGGTTTGCTTGCAATAGGTGATAAACCTGCTATACTCCTTGCCAAAGGGTAAGTGAAAGAAAAATTACACTGCAGACTGGGCAAGTTCATGGAATAACAATCCAGTGAGGGTAACTACTTATGTAAAACCACACATGTGGCTCCACAAGTTAAACAAATTAAGAGACACAAAGATACTGGAGGTAGTGTTATAAATACTTGTGCTACTCTCTTCACTGCTGGAGACAGGAGAATTGTATATGGCCTGATCCAGGCCAGTCACATGTTCTTACAAATCTGGCCAACAAACCAGTCTTCTATAGTTTGGTTGTTAGGAATCCAAAGCAGGATCAAAAGTTTAAGTTGTATATCAGCATCAGCTCCTGTTTCAAGTGAAATGTTGACTGAATTGCCACTCCAAACCCAAAAACCCAAATTCCCCTACACTAGCTAGAAATGAAAAAAATAAACAATTTTTCTATAGTTTGCCAGTCTTTACAAATCAAGCACTAGCATTTTGTGCACCAAACAGCTGCTTTCTTAAAGTCCTTGTTGACAAATAGAATACCTTGTCCTAATCTGAAAAAAAAAAGAATTTTCTGGTCAAAAAGTTTTGTCTGACATATCCAAAAGACAAAATATAGTTCTATGATGTGAACTACAAGAAAATGGGGTTTGTCAGTTTGCTTGTTTTCTCTTTCAGAAGCTTTCTTTTCAAATGAGTACAGAACTACTACTAAACGTGTTGCTCGTTGAAAGGAAATTTCGTGACTACATGTTCTTCCTCTTGATTATACCTATTTGTATGGCCACTGCCAAGTTATCATGGAGAGAACCAAGGATGTTTATCACAATCTGCTAAGTGGAACCTTATGTCGTATTACATAGGCAACTGATAGTGTGCATAAGTTCAAACATATTTTCCTTACACATTCAAGTATAGGTCTAAAGACTTTTGTCACCTTTACTACTTCAGAAATATTGTGTAAGTTCTCTGGAAGAAATGGAAGGTATAAGATTTCTATGACAATATAAGGTCTTGTTTAAGTCAAAGCTTCATTTAAGAGTTCCTACTTTGCCATCTTCCAAAAGTAGCTCAGCTTAGAATCAGGAGAAAAAAATAACACCAAATTTATTGCTTTGATGAATGTTGCATTTTACAATGTACTTGGACAGAGTCAAAGAAATGTCTTTGTTAGTATACTTACCTTATGTACAAATGACATGTTAACTACTTTCCTGTCAAGCAATGATTCCTAAGTGGGAAATTTTTTTTCAACCTGTTGAAGTTATCTTGAAGAACACAATTCTTAGAAAGATCCGTATTGGTAGATAGAAGATGTGGTGAATTGAAAGAACTAACAGAAAAATCAAAGCTTCCTACAGCCACTGTGTCAACTATTCAATTTTCCCATATGCTTATCTCCATTCTAATTGATTGAAATTGGCTGCAAACATAGACATTAGCAATATCATTGGACTCTTCTTCTCTAGGTAGATATAGAAGGACTACACTGGTTTGACAAAGTTCTGTAATGTGTTGCTGAAGGACTGTAGGATGAACTGCATCTCTGACCCTCAGTTCCAATTGTGGTGCCAGGTTACATAAAAATACAGGAAAAAAGAATTAGAAGATCTCTTCTGTTAAAGGTTCCGACTATTAGCTCAGTATAATAGAAGAAACTTATAGACACCTCAAAAAACAAGTAGGAGAAATGAATCATCATTTTTCAGACAAATCTGTTACAGTATATTTCTAATTTAGTAATCATACTTTAGCTGGTATCAGGATCACATAGATTTAGAAAAAGCATTATTCACTGAATTACTCAAAAACCTGGAAGTCCCCATCCCCAAAAGTGAGGAACAAGCCTAATCAGACAGAATATGGTCAAAGTGAAAGTCTTCTGTTCTCTTGTGAGTATCCTCTGCCAATTAAGTCTATAACTATTATCTAAATAGTATAAATAGTCTAAAATCTTATACACAAGTTTTAAGAACCAAATTTTTGCTGTGAAAGCTGACTTTGTGGAATTGGATCAATTCATTTTTTTCCTCATTTTTAGTTCAGTAAAACCATGTTGTACATGCTATTGTGAAGCTGCTCTCCAGTATCTTGTATCCCATCATCAGAGGCTCTGTTTTACAGAACAACATGCTCACCACTTCCTTGGTGCAACTCACTTAAATTTAAGATGAAGCAGCAAGTCACTGGCTGCCTCCAAGAATCAATTCTGTCAGTATTCACTGTACTTGCCCAACACACTACAGCCAGCACAACTGATCTAATTTTCACTGCAGCACAGATGTACAGATTACACAGAGGATGTTATCTGTACCACTGAGGACTAGATGAAGTTTCTCTGCATTTCTCAACTCTTCTGAGTATTTCCAGTTGCCTTCTAACTACTGTTGCAGTGTAACAGTCAACAAAACCAATGTGTCCCTGAGCCTGAAGAAGTACAGTTAATAACTATAGCTGAAATACTGTTAGTTATCCTTCAGAATTTCAGTATCCACACTGACTGCTACAGTTAAGTCTTAAGGTTCAGACTGGTTATACCTCTAGTTGAAGTGCTCTGTCTTGCTAGACAACGTTCATTATACATTCTTTCACAAGTCTAAATTCTCAGCAACTATCTTCTGTCCCACTGCTTCATGAAAATCATCTCTCATTCAGCATAATATGTCTTTAACAATATCATCTTTGCAGGAAAGTTCATACCTAAGTCATATTTTGAAAACTCTTTATAGCTCTAAACTCCTGGCATTTCCTCTACTGATCCTTGTTATTTCAGTTTGCATCATTTATCTTTTTGCATATAAGAATTTATTTCCAACAATTAAGGCAGCAATTCGCGCATCTGAACATTATACTTCTGAAACAGCTAACATAATTCACCGCATCTTGAACCCTTTATTTTCTTCCCCAACTCACACTTCTTGCTATCTTGCTTGATCCTTCTCTTTTGCACCACTTTATTCCAGTTTCAAAATATTTCTAAATTACAGAAATTAATTTGCATCTTTCCTATTTTTATCTTGTTCATTCCCTTCCCCTTTCTTAATCCTTATACTTAGTCCAGGTCTAGTATTGAAAAGATATGTTTTTATTTTTCCACCATTGATCAAAACCATGTAACTGTATTCTATGCAAAGACACATGATTAATAATATTTATGAGGAACAGTCATGCTATAAAAGGCAGTTATGGAAAGTCAATTTGTCCAGATACAAAACTAAACTGGAATGAAACAAATGTTCCTCTTCTTTTATTTATATTACTGCAACAACATATTCAAGAACTGGCAAATTGTATTATTTTCAAAAAGTTCCTTTATGTCTTGATGAGCTACCGAGAGAAATTCAGATCCACCTGTCACAACTGACAGCAAGCATGTGAATATACGCCTTCAAAATGTCTGCCACAGTATTGGTAGAACATTGTCCTAAATTCGGAGGTACAGCAAGATTCAGATCCACATTTATGTTACTTGAATTCTTTCTTGAAATGTTTGTGCAGTATTCAGGAGTCTGCAATAAAACCATATTTAAATAATGTAACATTCAGTTTTCCAGCATGTATATTAATATTGTTACCTGTCAGGACAGAGGGCTGTTTAAATTTCTGGAACAGATCTCATAATTGGCAAAACTGTTTTGAAACTCCAATTTTTTCTTCTAGAGACTTGACTAGACATTATTCTCTTCCCTTACTTTTATTCTTGCAAAGTGTATTTCGTATAATCTACTATAAGATAAACTATCTGAAAGTATACATATATTGAAATTATACAATGAGTACAGTTGCAAGCACCTCAGTAATCCAGCTGTCTCTGAGTAATGCTGTGCAACAAATATATATAGCTAAAACAACTCAGGAAGTCAAAGAATACACAGAGAGGGCATACTTCCCTTTGCAGAGCAATAAAGAAACCAACAACTTTACAACATATTAAGCAAAGCAGTCAAAGGAACTGGGTCAGTCAGAATAAAAGTGCAAGGTCTTTCCTTGATCGCTGTGTATGCGAAAGCAGATTCCTGCTTGCAGTGTGTCAGTTTGGGCAATTGCCATCTCAGCTGCAGCACCTGAAGCCCTCTCAAGTCTGGCTCTTCAAGCTCAGAAGTAGATCCCTCTTGGGAGCTCAACCTCCCCTCATATTCTGTGGTAAGCATAATGCAGTACCATCAATAACTTCCACAGCCATCAAGGGATTCATTACATTAAATTTGATTAATTTTGCATAATGGTAACAAGCTTAGGGCATTAAAAACCCCAACATTTTAAATCTGTTGTATCAAAATTCATCTGAGAAACACAAGTACCCATAGTTTGTTACAGGTTTCAAGTATTCATTCTTTGGGTGGTTTAAAGAGAAGACACAAACAGTTTGTTCTTTCTTATATCGACATGTCTGTACAATTTACAGAACATCTCTCCATCCTACAAAAAATTTGGGGAAGTTTAAGAGTTTATCAGAATAAAATCACTTTCACACAAGTGTACACAAAGCTCTTCCAGCAAGTGTAAACTTCTTTGTGGTTAAATTTGCTGATGTGTTCCTTGAGTGAGCTAAACTGAAACATTCAGGTTTGAATTGACTTAAGAGCATCTAAACACAAAGACATGCTCCTATGAAGTAACATCTGCTTAAAAATCACACATCGAAATTCAGCCAAATTAGGTTTTGCGAGTGAAGAATGACCAAACCCTCATCAGCTACCCAGTTTGTGTCTGAATTTCTTTTATCTGCTTCATTCTCTTCTCTTCCATCAAATATGGATGTCTGCTGCACTGAACTTCAGTTCTCAAGCTGCTGCTATATGCAATTGCACAAGCTATCCTTTGTTACGTTCATAAATTTGCAATAGATCCTAGAATCACTCAATTCCCTCTGCCTCAGCCCACAAATGCAGCATACAAATTTCAAGATAAATCTCATTAAAACAGCTGCAAGCTGAAAATAGCCATTCATTTAACACACCAAAAACAAATTCAATGTTGCTTTTCTGATACATGAGGGCTACTTGGTTATGTCGATATGGGTAAAGACTTTAAAATTACTTATATTGAGGCTTTTCCTGTATTAATTAGGTAGTTTGGATTATTAGACCGTTAAAAAAAAATTAACAGGACTAATAATAAATTATACATATACTGTATACATACAGTGTGTTCCCTTTTGCCTGTAACAAGACGGAGCACAGCAGAAGTAGGAAAATAAATCCCTTTCAATTTCAACATGATGTGGGTACTTTGGAAAGCTTCACTTCACGGGAAAACGGTGCAGATAAGCCCACCGGCTGTACAAAGGTGATAGTTAAGGATACCTACTGTTCATTGCAAAGCTTGAAATGGGATAGTCATGCAAAGACTTTTACCCCAGACTTCCTTTGGAAGGCTGGAGTTAGAAATGTCATAGTTACATAGTAGTGGAAGCAAACTGCAACCTACAAGGACAGGCGTACCTTCTGTCATGATGTCAGCTCTTGACATGAAGTTTAGACTGAGGTAAAATTTTACAGATTTATGAACTATATCAGATTGTCAGCCATGACAACGACAAACTAGAAAGTTGCGCTCATGTAATAATTGCTCATTTTTCCTTAAGGTTTAAGTCTATTTCAGGATTCAAATAACTATTTAAAAAAATATATCCATTTAGCTAAGTACCAGGACAACAACTGAAGAAATCAAATCAGATTCTCTGATAGAATTCAGCATCTAAGTTAGACCTGTGTTCTACAAACACAACTAAATTTTTGAACTAATTCAGACAGAAGCAGTATCAAAGAGTACCAAAAAAAAAAGGAAAAATTGACCTCAGGTCAATGAAATAAGAAACAATTATCTCATCATGTGTACTCTCTTTTAATGGTATCTTTTAGACTTTTTTTTTTAAATATTCCAAAACTAGAAGCCTTTTCTGCTTAAAAAGACTGTAGCCACCAACAGGCACAAAAGCTTGAATTTTATCACATTTCAAATTGAACTACAAAAGACATTCACTGCTCAATTTAACATTCTGCTTCTTCTGAAGTTAAAAGACGGTTCAAAAACTGCAAGAAGATAAATGGAGCTAACCTCTCCAGGTTAAGCCAAATGTGTTTAACAACCTTTTGTATACATGAGGTAATAACATCTTAACAAGTATTTGGTAAGAAAGAACTTAATGTTCCACACTATCTCAGCATTCCACTTACTGATTATTCCCACAAAACCTCAGAAAGAACCTCTGTCTGATAAGGAGAAAAAAATTTCAGAATGTGCTACATAGATCTACTCAGTATTTATACTTTGGGAATGCTGTAAATACTGTTGGCGAGACTGTGCAGATTAACATTGAACACACGGCTCTTAGCAGAGGGTTACATTTCACAGCTCTAACAAGAATCACCAAAGTCATCAAGAGAAAATAAAATTATGTTATTTAATTTTTCTTTAAAATAAAGTTCCTTAAGGAGCTACCCAGGGACCATAAACAGCATCATGAATTGTGAAAGCCTGTAACCTGAATACACTCTTACAGCAGCTGATGCTCCACGCTATTTAACATAAAACATTAGACACATTTGGGAGTACTTCCTCAACAGCATGGTTCCTTCTCAAATAGCAGCCTACCCGCTTTCATGGAGTTCAAAATTAACAAAGTCCCCATTAATTCTGTAAGGACTGCAGATAACACAGCAGAGTCTCAGCCCCAAATTTAATTATCAATATATTCGGTCTCAAATATAGGAAAACTTGTGAAATTCCAGCAAGTACATCTCTCCGGTAATGCAAGTTAGTACAAATACATTCACTCCGTATTTCAGTATGAAGGTCTGTCAGAGTTAACCATCAAGACAGATGACTTGGCAGTTACCCAGGATCGACCCAAAATATACAAAATGTGGTAAAAAACCATGACAAACTTTTGCCACAAAACCACTCTTATGACAAAATTAATCAGAGGAATACTTTTTAAATCTAAATATGTACATATGAATCTGTTTGTAAAGCATCTAACAGTTTTCTGATATTGCTACACTTTTAGGCTGGAAAATATTTGGTAAGTAGATCAGTGGCCATCAATAAGGAGAGGATGTCACTTGTGCCTCCATTAGTAGATGCTCTTTGCTGGCAGTTGGTATTGGGTTATGAGCATATTTGAATACAACTGCAGACAAATTCCTCCCCAGATCATAACTTTGTGGAAAGTTGTTCCACAAAAGACTTCATCACTCTCTATAACTACTTGAAAGGACATTGTAGAGAGGTTGGTGCTGGTCTCTTCTCAGAAGCAAATAGCGATAGAACAAGAGGGAATGGCTTCAAGTTGCAAGAGGGTGGGTTTAGACTAGACATTAGGAAGAAGTTCTTCACAGTAAGAGTGATCAGACACTGGAACAGGCTGCCCAGGGAGGTGGTTGAGTCACCATCCTCGGATGAGTTTGAGTCGTTTAGATGTGGTGTTGAGGGATATGGTGTAGGAAAAAACTTTGTAGAGTAGGGAAGATGGTTGGACTCGATGATACCAAGGGTCTTTTCCAACCTGAATGATTCTATGATTCCTGATTATGTAGGAAGACAGACTTGTAATGACTGACAGTACCATATCAGCTTCCACTCCAAATAAAATATATTTTAATGACCTTTTCTTCAGGAACTAAAATCCCCATCTTACTGCACACTGATGCAAAGAACACCCCAAAACTTGGAAATCCTCTCAAGTATCCATTTCTCTCCCAGAGGAGGGCTGGCAGAAGAGTGACAAATAAATACTTATTAACTACAGTTCTTATACTTGACTGACAGATCAGACATACTTTTTAAGGCAATTCAGTAAAATTCGGGGGGGGGGGGGGAGGGAGAGAAAAAAGTTATTTGAAGAACTTAAAAGGAAAATTTCTATTTGTCTAAAGAAGTCCTCTAATATGGACAACGTTAGTTCTACATTTACAGAATGGTTCCATTACACAGTAAGTCTGTTGCTGGCACAAAGGAAAAAAGTTTTAACATCAGTGAAACCAATGACTGAAGTATAAGGCATATAAGAAAAGACATATGCATATGGTTTTCTCAAGGCTAGAAATGAGGCAGAATACATGGAAACCTTTTACAAGTGCAGTTTACCAAAACTCTGGAATTTTTTTTGTTTACTTTGGATTTTTTCCCCACTAGTAGTTACTAATAAGTTAACCTATATTTTCTGCATCACCTAATAAGTCAGCTTTTACAGAAGCTGACATAAATTGTATGCATGATTAAAATATTTATCTGTACATTCCTTTTCCCCAAATGTATTAGTAATTCTGAAAAAACAGTTCTCAATAAATTGTAAAATATTAACTTGCATGACTTCTAGTTAAGTAGCTTTTAGACCCAGCCAAAAATAAACACTTATTTCTCAACTACCTGTGAAAGTAATACAGCTGCTCATTTATATTAACTGTATCAGCACAGTTGTATAAGTTCCCTGACAAAAATAGCAATGTGTCAAGTATCTAGAAAGATATTAGTTCCTTTATTTCAAACACTCTAGCAAAATTCATTTTTAAACACCTGAAAATTACAAAAAATGTAATACATTTAACATTCCCTAATGACTTAGCACGCCTTAGAAAGTCAGTGTGTGTGTCAGCTCTCCAGAACTATTCACAAACAAGAGAGACCTTTCACACTAAGGAGCTTGTTTCAAATCCCAGCACTGACAATCTGCCAGAATTGAAAACAGCAGGACAAATAATAATTGGGTATCTGTTTGCATATTAATGACCAATATTCTATCTGCAAAAATGAAACCATGTTATTTCAATCCCAATGGTAGATAAAGATATAGTATGTTTAAAGCCTGACAATTTCAGCAGCTGCAGAACAGCAGACACTACAGAGCATGCCAAAATGGTGTTCTGACTGGCACTGCTGAAGATTACTTTGGAAGCTCATAAAACATTCTTAGATAACGACATATATTTTCTTTCTGCAAGTTCAAACTGCTGGTTCTCACCGATACACAGCTTTGCCAGTGCCGAGTTAAAGAACTCCTACACATAATCACAGGAAACCTCTGCTTTTACCATTCTAGTCAGGAGTAAACAAATAAAAAGAAACACACACACATTTGTGTTTACCTTCCACAAACTAGGCTTTTAAGATTTTCATTTCTTCAATCAGTGTCCCACATTTGCAAACGTGTGCCAACATTTCAATAACAGGAGTATTCTATGGAGTACACTATATAGTTTTCTCCTAATTGAGCCAGAAACTTCATCAACAAGCACTAAAACCGAACAAGCATTAATTTGAAAAGAATCTAAACTTGATCTGTAAATGGGTACTCTATCATTAAAACTAGATATACCAACAGATTAGATCTAGGCAGATAGCATGGTGCTTATTTCGTTATGGACTGGGAGAAGGGATGTCCTGTTTATGGCAAGTTTCACTTGTGTTTCCAGAGTTGAGAGAGGGATGCCTACCAAGGAATCTACCTGTTAATGCCAGAGTAAAACCTAAAGTATATTAATAATCAGGAAAGTATCTTCCAACTGCTATCATCTCTCTGACCATGAGTAATCTGGCAGGAAAAAAAAAAAAAAAGACATTGAATTTACAGGCCTTCACATGGTACACAAATCTCCTTAATTTCCCTTCTATGGTTTTGAGGCTATAAAGGCTACTACTTAAGCTAAATAAATGGTATTTTGCCTTTCCATAATTTTGGATATTATGAATGGTTTCAGAGGAACTGGTGGATGAATATAACTAAATGTTTTAGCAGTGTTTCTTTGTAACTTTGGCAAATTTCTCTTTCGTGGATTTTTTCAGACTGACTTAGTGCAAAGAAAACAAATAGAGAAAAGGGCTTCCTTTCAGACTGTAGAAACTACCATTCTCACCAGGCTGCAATGGGTGTTCTTTCTCACTTATTTAGAGGGAGTAATGTTAAAGTCTGAAATAGGCATTTCACCTTTTCAGTGGGAAACACTCAATTATCTCTTGCCTCTACCATAAACATATCTTGTCCTGCAACTATTTCAGTTTCAATGACATAACAAAGTTCATCTCCACCTCTTTCCTCTGTAATGCAGCATGGGTAAAGAATGCACAAAATTATCTAAATTGTTAGTCAGCACACCAAAAAAGCCTGCATTTCACTGGACATGGTACAAATTAATCTGACAATAAAGGAAAGACATTGAGGAAAGATGTTAGAAACTGAAGCCTAGTTACTCTGGAATTCCTTCTACCTATGCATAGCCAATGCACGCATTGAATCATTTAGCCACAACCAATATACTATGCATAATTCACAGAATAATATGAATGAGAGTGAAAAAGTGAAAATTATGTAGGATCAAACTGTACAAGAATAAATTACTTAGGATAAGATCTATTGCATTCAGTTGTATTTTTTCACACATTGATGTAAGTAACAGCTATAAAACAAGTATTTGAAAAAAAATTCAGTGAAATAAAAGAATCTGGCGATGATAAACTAGATTTAGACTATCTTCCTATCCTCTGCAACTTCTCCTTCCTTCACTACATGGTAAGCTATTAGGAAACTGTGGTCACTATAAGAATAGCAAAAACATCTAAGAACTGATGCAAATGAGTAATAAAGTCCATTGATTCCTATTGCATGCTTATTAGCATTCTAAACAGAGCAGAGGAATCATCAGCATGAGCTGTTCTGTCTTTATAATCCCGTAAAAGAAAGCAGTCACCATTTCACATCTTTCCAAATGCTCAGTTTATAACCAAATATGTCAAATATCTTAACAAATCTTTCAGCTTTGTATGAAAACTCTTCTCAATGGTGCATACAGTAAGTAGAACAAAGACAACAGTTAGGGGTGAAAAGGTTGGTTGTTTGTTTTATTGTCAAGGCAGTAATTTTTTTACTTTTACGAATTTTTTTCTCCCTATGCAAATTAAGTCTATGATCTAAAAGCTAAAGAATCAAAAGCTTCCAATTTTTAAATCAGGTCTTCTTACAAACAGCTGCTTAGAAAAAAAAAAAAAGGCTCTATTTGTTTGACATCATTCAAGTTTTCAAAAGAAAATAGTAACATTTGCTTTCCAAGGTGAATGGGGTAAATAGTTTGGTTACATCATTCTGAGTTTTGGACAGCCAGAAAGACAAGTTTAAAATTAAGAAAGTTTGCCTTAAAGCCTTTGGAAGGTTCAATTAGTGTGGAGACAGAGCACAGCAAAGGTACTGCAATGGCACAATTGTGGCATCAGAGTCAGATTAAGACTCTTGGCCATTGAGATAAAATGCCTCTTTCAACATAATAAGCCAGGACACCAATGTAGTTCCTTAAACCTAGGATATTTTAAATGAATTAATGTTTTCAGTCACATTCTATCTAGGGAAAAACAAAGCAAATTCATGCTATAGCAAAAAATGTGTCTGTAGTTTAAAGGAGATTTGACTATTATTGAAAAGCTATTTCCTTTCCAAAAGGCAAATTGATAAAAGAAAAAAATGAGTATTAATTTTGATATTTACATGATGATGCAGGTGATGCTCTAGTAACTGGATTTAGACAACTAACTCATTTCGTGTAGGCCATTGGACAGATGGTCACAACTTTCAATCAAGTTCAGCCTCATGGCAGTTCAAACTCGTGACCAAGAGGTAAAAAGCTCTGTATGTCATTAATAATCTCCATGCCATCTGTTCTCTGTAAATGGAGACACTCTAGGACAATTCCCAACCTATTTTTTATGATAATATTTATTTCAAATCTTTCCAGAAGCTTAATATCTACCCCATCAAGTTCTTTTCATTTGGCAAACATTAATTTTCCTCATTTGAACTTGCTAAGAAACCACATGAAACCACATTTCTATTTAACAAACTTTATCTGGCATAACACCCAAAAGTGCCTTTTGCACACCTTAAGAACTACATATTACCCAAGAGTTTCTTCAGAATGTAAAAAAAAAAAAAAAAAAAGGGCACATCAAAATATAAATCTTATATATGTGCACAGGAGTGATTTGGCTTCACCTATCATAGTAATGGAATTCAAAAGCTAAAAATCTGAAGTTTGAAAAATTTTGCTGACCTCACGGGCAGTCTACATTTGAATGCACAAATTCTGAAAAAATGCTTTACCAGAATAATAACTGAAAGTCAGTTAAACAACTGAGCTGAATATTCTCAACGGCACACATGGATTTCAGCTTCTCAGTTGCGATGAGCTGACCTTGGCCAGCTGCCAGACACCCGCCCAGCTGCTCTCTCACTGCCCCTTCTCATCAGTGGAAGAAAGGGAGCCGAAGATAAGATGAAAAAGCTTGTGGGTCAAGATAAAGACAGGGAGATCACTTACTAATTACCATCACAGCCAAAACAGACTTTACTTGAGCTAAATTAATTTAATTTATTGCCAATTAAAATAGAGTTGGATAGTGAGAAACAAACACAAAAACTAAAATACCTTCTTCCCCAATGGACATTTTCAGTCTTTCATTGCTGGCTCCTCTATCTCCATCCTCCCTCAGACAGCAGCTTGTGGTCAGTCCTCAGCTCTTCTTTGCTGCTCCTTCATCCTCGCACTTTTCCCCTGCTCCATTGTGGGCCCTTTCCACACGCTGCTGTTCTTTTTCGCTGCAGTTTCTTTTAAGTATCGCTGTAGCCTCTCCAGGGGCTAGACGGGAACCCCTGCTCGGGCAACTGGAGAACCTCCTCCTCCTCCTCTCCCCTCAGTGCTCCCGGGGCTGTTTCTCACACTTTTTCTCTCATGACCGGGCAAGCATTTTGCCCTTTCTGACATGGGCTTTCCCCAAAGCGCTGCCATCATGGCTGTGGGCCTCAGCCGTGCCCTGCGGTGGGTGGGTTGGAGCCGGCTGGAGCCAGCTGTGTCCGGCTCGGGGCAGCCCCAGCCACTGCCCCACAGAGGCCGCCCGGCAGCACCCCCTGACAGCCCGGCCTGGGCACCTGCACCTGGTGTACGCTGCAGTTAAGGTTCAGATGTCTGATGTCACCAGCTCAATCTAGATTTCTTTTTTTTTTTCTTTTCTTTTTTTTCCATAAGATTTAAAACTCATCTCAACAAGAATGAAGTTATATTGAAAGTGCACCGCTGGTTGTTGCCCTTTTCCTTCTTTTTATTTCTCCCCAAGCTTCTGTAGCAATTAGCAACTTGTTCCATGATGAGGAAAAAATATTTTGTGCTGATGCCATCTCTAAATGTGAAGCACGACAGAGGAAGGTAAGTGATGTAAAGTGGTTGAACTTGATGACCTTAAAGGTCTTTTCCAACCTAATTCTAAGATTGTCCTATCTATAGGCAGGCATGGCAGCCGGCCTCCACTCCTCCCGGGAGTACCGCTCCTGGGTCTGGACAAGTGTTCAAATGAGGCAGGATTCTCATTCCACGGTTGCCTTTTGCTCTTTTTGTTTCCTGTCATTCCTTGGGAAGTTATTTTTCAACATACCAAAACCGCTGAAAAATAACAAGCCACTTTAAGAACTGGCAGAAGCTAAAAATCAAACTCCAAAACCTTGCATCCAGTTGCATGTTGCACAATGAAGTACAACAAGGGTGAAAAACTTCCCACTGTTCCTTCCCTCAGCTGCTTCCCAAAGATTTATATCAAATAAAGAAAATTACCTCACTATGACCAAAAGCAACTGTCCAATATCAGTCAACAACTCATGTAAAATGTATCTCTGAGGACTGAAATATACTTTGCCCCCATGCCGTCCAATACTACTCAACCAAAACGGGAAGGAAAATACAGAGCAAGATCTTAAACTTCAATGAAAGTATTTGTTCCCCAACTAACCTTGCCAATTCCAAGTTAAAGTCCCTCACATCCTTTGCTCTACCAGCTTCTCAGAGATCACTTTCATTGAAAGCGCCTGCACGGAACAATGAAGCCGATGCAATCTTGCTTATATGGGAGAGTGGGAAAAAAGGCATTGCCAAAAAGAGCAGAAGTGGTACAACAGTGTGAAGAAAAACACAAACAAGAACCCCCAACAAAAAGACAAAACAAAAACAACAACACCCCCCTGAACTTACTTAGTTCCTTGTAAAGAGACCTAGGTATACGTTTTCACTGAGTTTCAGAGTGAAGCAATATGAAATATAACTGTCTATCACTCAACTTCTTGCATTTTCTGTTAGAGGTTTGATTTTCAGAAAAGCTAATACACAAGATAGATAACCTCAACAATTTGTATGTAAAATTGAGGCTTATTAATTTCTCACTATTTCTACTCCTTTTTTGGAATGGGTAATACAGCTTCTCACAAAAAGCAATATTTAAATTACTTTTCATAATGTTTTAGGAACCGCAGACATTTTCCAAAATGCTGACAAAATACAGAAAAAGACATAGCCACAATACAGACCAGGGACTACAGTGTTGCTACACAGTCAGATGACCTATTACACAGCTGTCTTACGAGGTAGAAGGAATGGAGAAGAGGACCAACACTACATCCTCATTAATCCACCTTCGTATTGTCACTTGATCTTCCAAGCAGCAGCTATGGAAACAGTGAGCCTACTTGTGATCTTCCTTTATATTATAGCTTCAAGTATTCATATCTGGAGTTCCAAAATAATGATTCTATTTTCTAGTAAGTAGTGTGCAGTGCATACTCTCATAGCAGATACATCTCTGGTTCAGAGTCTGTGACAACCTTTTATACAAACAAAAATGTTTTGGGTTTTTTTTGTGCCTTTCCACCACCCTCACCCCCCTTTTATTTTGACTTTCCGCCATTATTATGGTATATCTTTCACGTTCTTACCCTCATGGAACTCTGCTACACAGAATCATGTAAGCTACCAACAGGCTAGGAAAACAACATACCTTATTTCTTGATGTAAGTTCAGACCTAGCAACTCTACCAATACAAATTATTCCAGCAGTTTTATCAAGCTACCACCTTTTTGAAAACATCTGGCCACAGCCGAGCAAATGGCTGCCACACATGATTTGAGCATCTGTGGTACATAGTGAACCTAGAACTTGTGGACATGCTTGTGTAGCATGAGGACTTGCCTCCAAGTAGGCAACACAGAACAACTTAACCAGAACTCCTGTCTCTTTCTTAGTGCTTCCAAAACCATCTTTGAAACAAAGCCACAGGTCAAATATGCAGCACAGGGGCTGTAGTTTATATTCCTTCAGTTTACCTTCTGAATTACAAGTCTCTTCAAAAACAATTAGCAATCTCACTTCCCATCTTCAAAAGTAGTTTTCTGTCTCTACGTGTTTTTTCAAACCATAGATCCTATCTAAACTTTTGATCAAGAGTACAGCTGCATTTGGTATTTTGCATACAAATACAAATTTTCAAATCAACTGCACATGGGAAGGTTCCATTTAGTAATACAGACAGTCAGAAAGCCAGAAAGAAACATGGGGAACACAGGAGTCCAGAATGACAATGAAGTATTTTTCAAGTAAAGACAGCTAGCTAGGAGTGCAAGAACACCTCTGTGCAATATGACTAGTTGGCAGAAGTGCAATGTAGACAATACTAGAAGCCGTATTGTCAACAGTTTATTACAATCAGTTTTAGTCGCAAAACATATATTCTTCACCTGGCATAAACTTATTTCCACGAAGATTGATACAGATATGTACGGAAAAGTATCTTTGCCAGCAAATCTTTAAGGCTAAACAGGGAAAGGAATGAAAAAGGTAGGGAGGCTGATGCTTTCAAGCACGGTCAGCTAGAGAAAAAAAAAAAGACAAGGAAACTATCTGGTAAACTTCTTAAAGTAGTAACACTTCAACAAAGGAAGGAGAAATAGACAAAAGTTTGTCCTAGTTTGAGGTAAAACAGAACTAACTTTCTGTTCAGTAATTTTTCCTTTTTAGCTGGGCCTCTTCTAACTAACTAAACTCTGAAATTAACGGCATATTGTTCAGAAACTGCTCGCTCTCATAGTGATAAGACCTGATTATACCAAGGAATGGTATGCAGAGAGGCCCTTATTGCTATAACAACCAAGGCCAGGTAAATTTGTTATTTGCCCCATTGGAGAGTCGGAAGCAGAAAAGCGTAGAGGGGTCACACCTGTAGGGAGGAGCGGACAGGACAGGTGACCCAAAACTGACCAACAGGGTATTCCCTCCCATCTGCATCACGCTCAGTATAAAAGCTGAGGGATCAAAGGGTCATCTCTCTTCCTTCAATGGCCAACATCTGAGGAAGACCCTGTCTGTTCATCTGCCTTTGATCCTGATCCGAGCAATCCTGACTCCGGATCAGGAATCCAGCTCCTGTCCATCACCGAGTCCAGCCTGGGACTTTCCCCTGTTCCTGCTGGTGACGTGATCATCACCCTGGGAGCTTGATATGGTTTTGTATATACTGTATACTTTCCCCCCCCCCTTTTTTTTTTATTATTTATTATTTCATTATTTATTAATATTTTCATTAAAGTAGGTTAGTTTTCCCTAAACTCATAAAGCTCTTTGGTCTCTTCCTCTCCTCTCTTTTCCTTAGAGGGGGGAGGGAGGGGGCATCTGTCATTCTGATTGGTCAATCTGGTCAAAACCACGACAAAGTTCAATACTAAGGATGCCTGAATGTTAACCTCATCTTAAATGCTGCGTATACTAGCTGTTCCTAGGCTTGTAAACTATGAATTATTTACAATTTGAAGAAAGTTAACTCTTCTGCTAGCAAGCAGCACTTTAATTTTCCACCTGGCATAGAGAACATGAACCAGCAGCTACTGTTGTTCTCTTCAGTCTGATGTACAAGCTTACATTTTCCAAGGACTCCAGGACAGAAGCATCACATCACTTCAGAAAAGCCTGAAACACCTTTTGGTTAAAAAAAAAAGCCCACACAAGAAAAAAAAAACAAAACAAACAAAAAACCCAAAACCAACACAACAAAACAAAACACCAACAAAGCCATCCACACACCCCTAAGTTTAAATGTTATCTTAGTATAATGTGAAAATTTCCAGATGTTCCAATTCCTTCCATTACTCAGTAAGATACAATACAAAATCCTAGCTGCCATCCTGTTTAACGATGCTTTCAAGTAACTGAACAGTTTTTTAGGTTGTATAAAGCCTGCAAAATCCAGCTCTCCAGTCCTGTTCTTAGTCAGGCAACATTATCATCACTGATAGGATAGTAAAAGGCAAAGCTTCTCTCAAGACAGAAATTCAAAAGGGCACAAGGAGCACAGATTGACTTGGGAGATAAGGCCTCACCATCAATGCATAGTGCAGCATTTGCAGCCCTACTTCAGAAGACAACACCCTTATGTTCTAGGGAAAAGATGCAAATCAAAGAAAGACTAGTTTTGGATGGTGCCTACATCATAGTCTTAAGGACTGGAATTATATAATCTAAACAAAGTCAGTGAATTTAAAATATGATTACTAACTAAAATGTAATGGGTTGTGACATCAGGGAGATCAAACTAGGGGATTTAGTGTTCCCTTCCAGTCTGAAGCTGCAGCTACACAGCCAGTTACCTAAATGGCATGGATTGCTAAGGGAACTTGAAATGGGCCACTTCCATAGACCTGCAGACAAAACATTCTTGAGCGTGCTGAGTACCATGGTAGGAATACCCACTAGAATAAATGAAACTGAAGTTTTCCAGCTATTAAATCTTTTCTGATTCAGCCTGTGTAAATACTAAAGCACATTAGTACTGGAATTAACTAATCGTAGCTTTCCTCCTGTGGCATATTTGCCAGATACTCTTCTGGAAACATCCACTCCTCCCTTATGTCCACTAATTGTGGGAAAAAATAGAAGTAATCTTTCATCTTACACAGGTAGGACAGGTGCTGCCTACAGGTAGAGTCTGCCAGAGACTGTCCTTATATTTAGCAATCTAGATAATTACAACTACAACTACTACAATACTAAGGTTTTTTGTTACTTAGAGACAAGGCTGTATTAAAACTATTCAGTCACAGGGTAAAAGTGCAGGAAACAGAAGAGATGGTCATAGTGTCCATTCAAAATTTGTGGCATAAAGCATTATTAAAAAAAAAAAAACAACCCTACAGTTATCATGTATGAGATCAAGGTTTTTTTTTTTTTTTTAAACAGAATCACCAGTAAAATTTATGTCCAGATAATCTTCTTTTGAATTCTACATTAATGTGTAATCTCAGGTTTTACTTTCTATAATTTTATTCAAGCCTAACAATTGAAATGATATTTGTCTTTCCATTTAAATTGGTCTATGCTTAAGTCTGACCTGTTTGAGAAAAAAAGAATTCCCCAGAACTAGAGAGTAAAAGTGAAATATTGTCAGCCAGACAAAACAAAAGGCAAATAAACTGTTTAGAAAAGTCTTGTATTTCATTTCAGTTTACATGACACAACAAACCTTCAAGGCTTTAAACCATGATAAAAAGTAATTTTTTTGTAGAACAGCTACCTTAACAACACTTTATCTTAACCTAAAAAGGGTACTGTCATTAACACTGAGGAACCACAGGCAAAATCCACCCTGTATTAGAAAGAGAAATGATTTCACAACTCACTGGATACAAGGAACTAAACCATTAGACACTATACATCACATGATCTCTAAGTTCCCTTTGGACTGTATAAAACTCACAATACCTACTGGATGGAAACCAAACACATCCCATTTAACGTATTTATCCATGGCCTGAAAGTGCATTCTCATCAGGTTTCATGACAACACCAAACTGAGGTGATACCATCGGTGCATTCAAGGACATGGTTGCTATTCAGAGAGACCTAGAGATGCTGCAGGAATGGGCCAACAGGAACCTTGGGAAGTTCAACAAGGGCAATTACCAAATCCTGCCCCTGGGACAGACTAACCCTCTGCATCAGTACCAGTTGGGGTATCTCTACTGGAAAGACCCTGGGACTGTGGGACAAGCTGAGCCAGCAGCCTGCCCTGGCAGCAGAGATGGCCAGTAGTATCCTTGTTTGGATCAAGGTGGTAGATCAAGGGAAGGGACTATCCCCCTCGGCAGTCACTAAATAACACCAAAAAAAAAAAACCCGCATTCTTATATTGGTGGACCAAAACTACAAGATGTTGAGCAACTGGAGCAAGTTCAAAAGAGTACCTGACCTGTCAGGGGAGGCTGAGGGACCGGGACTTGCTCTGCCTTGAGGAAGAGACAGCTTACAGCGTAGAGACTACCCAGCAGCCTCCCAGTGCCTATGAGAAGGTCATCAAGGAGATGGACCCAGAGACCTCAGTGGGACATGGTGGAAGCACGAGAGACAACAGGTGTAAACCAAACCATGGAAGGTTCAGTCTAGCTATACAGAGAAACTTCCTCCTCATGAGGGCAGGCAGGCTGCAGTGGAGACTGCTCAGAAAGCCTGGGCAATCTCAGTCCTTGAAGTCTTTCAAGACCCAGCTGGATCAAGACTTGAGCAACCTGGTCTCACCTTGCAGCTGACCCTGCTTTAAGAGCAGTAGGATGGATTAGAAACCTCCCAAGGTGCCTTCCAACTGGAATTATCCTCTCCCTATCCTGTGCTGGAATTTTACAAGTGGCATGTATAAAAGATCTTTTTCTCAACTGAGTATCATTTATCCATCAACTTGCAGTTAAGTCTCTTGCAATACCTGTGAAGCAGGACACAGTAAGTTTGAGTAAATACAGTAATTTCTTATGTAGGAGTATTAAATAAACCGAAATTACTCACTGAAGGAGAATACACTCTCTCCAAGTTAGTCTCATTGAAGTGGTGAAAAATAATAGCATCTCTTCAAAATGGATCATGAACAAGAATTATTTACTCTTCTTTTTATATTTTCTAAATCTAGATTTTTTTTTTTAAAATCAACGTATTTACAAATAAATATAACCAGGCCAACTTAAACTTCAGATTTCCCAAACCTTAAAATCAATTAAGTATTTTTTGTAATTAAACAGATTACAGTAGAAACATCTGCTTCAACTGGATGTTTTCCAAAGTATTTACAATTCAAATTTGGCTGCATTGTTGAAAAAAAAAAAAAAAAGTAGAAATAATAAAATAAAAAATCCCAAACCAGTAATCAGAGGAGAACATGACCAAGTCTTTGCTTATGCCTGAGCAAATGAAAAACTAATTTAACTGCAAGAAGGTATTAGCTGTTGAAATAACATCTTCAGCTGATGTTTGAAGTTCAAAATTGTCAGCTGCCCTTTCAAGAGAAAAATTAAGTATTTTTTCAAAATCTCCAAGAGCAGAAAGAAATAAAGTTATAAGGTGAAATGTAAGCCATTATCATACTTCAAAAGTATTGAGATGGCAGATAATCCCCTTTCAGATTGACTCCTCTGTCCCCATTACTTTCTATTTTCACATCAACTTAAACACTGGAAGTAACTCCATCTCTCCCTGTATTCCCATATCACTTATTTCTGCTGCTGTGCCACCTATGCTCTTACTGCTGGCCTCTGGACTGTGGAAGGGATCCGAACACAAAATAACCCTACAGAATGACTAGTTTTAATCTACAAATTCCTAAGCCCCATGTCACTACAAAAACACTTTTTCCAGACTTGTTGTCAGAGCAGTAACCAAAAATTGTTCAGAAAAAAAACCCACACTTTGATTTAAAAAAAAAATATGTTTTTTGAGTGTAGAAAAAAAAAAAGGAAGCAGCTTTATAGCTAATATTTTGCAAGATTTCATGTTATATTTGAACTCAGTATATATTTGAATGGCATTTGGTTTCTTCCAAGGAATATGAGAAAACAAGAAACAAACTATTTTTTTACATGTTTAAAGTATATACAAAGTAGTCAATTTTCTCATCCAATATTTGATGCTCAAATATTTCAGTCATCATGCTTATACAGTCTAACAGATCTAAAACAAGTGTCTTGAAATCAAAGAAACTACTGAAACAAACAGCAGTGATAGGTTTAAAGACCTCCAGAGAAACATTCAAGCCAAAGGGAAGAACTGTACAGGTAACCATGCAGTTAACACAGAGAGAGACACAATCTTCAAAGAGTAACTTACACCTCAACACTACAATGACAGCAAAGACACAAGTAAATATGAAAAAAAACTTCATATAAGATAATTTTTCTTCAAGGCAAGGCTGCTAGATTCTAAACATAAGTATAAAAAAACCTAAACCCTGTACCAAAGTCAAATATGCACCTAAATGAGGCTCAGGAGCAACATATGTCATATATAAGTCATAATTATACAGTTACAGTATTAGGACATTTGAAGGTCTGAGACAGATACGATCTACAGCTTTCACTACAGGAATGAAGCAGTCTGTATTACTGCATGCCTCCATGAATATTCTGAATTGTACAAGGTTTTACTATACGTGTACTGAAATATCCACCATTCAAGAGAAAAGTTTAACACAAGATCACAAATAATACATTTATATATATATAAAAATAACAAATACAGCTTCATTGAGCATTGACTGTACATAGAGTTTACTCGTAAGCTGAAATAATGACTACCATTGCTTTAAACCTAAAGAGTTTGGAGAGCAAAAATATTTGGCAATATAATGCAATATTTTCAGAATCCTTATCTCCAATTATTGAAAAAAAAAAAAAAGTAGAAGATTTCCTTGAGACAGGATTTCTCTACGGCTGTAAGGAGGAAGAAAAGAGGGTAGATGATAGTAAAAAGGGGTTTATGATACAGTAAATTAAGAGAGTTCTTTGCAACTCTGTGTAATTAAAGAAGTCACTCTTTCATTTTCTACTGAAGTTTTCTGAATCTTCCATGGCCTTTTATCAGAACATCAACATTTAGTTTGGTGAATGACTGGTAGCAACACTAGTTTAACTTTGGTTCCTGCTGGCAACTCGTTTTTACAAGTAGAAACAGACCTTCCTTAAATTTGCAATGAGTTTTAATGCTATTTCATATTTGTTTTAAAACATTTCAGAATATTTATGTTTATTCCCAGTTTATGGTTTATTAATTTCCTCTAAATTCAGGCAAAGTACAGTCTCATGTGAGAATTTTTGAAAAAAGAAAGTCCACTTTTTTAATGTTACAGTTAATTCTTATAGCAGTTTTCTGACACCCTTCCAAACTTCGTTCTTTTCAAAGAGATCAACAGTGAGCTGAACACAAAACTCAATTATTGAAGGCATCGACCTTAAAAAATGGTAATGATATAAGGCTGTACTAACCTAGACTGATTTATTATCTTTAAGAACAACATAAGGAGCTTGCACAGTTTACAAGAAAAGATTAAGTTATTTTTAGCTTGCAATCCCACAAACTTAAACCTGGATATTCAGTTAGTAGTATTCTGCATTATTCACTGCAAAAAGTTCCTACAGAGAAACTATTTTCCTGCTGCTGCCTGTGAAACCTCGTTCTACATTAAGCTTCTTCAAACACAACTCAACAGGCGCGCCACTGATGCTCACATTCAGCTGGTAATAGGCGTAGAATGCTATTTACACAGATACAGCTTTTAGTTGGTAGAGAGAGCAGTATCACAGAAGCAGCCAAGGAAGAATCTTGGTACCGAGATGAAGTAGCAGATTCATCCTGAAATGAAGTAGGCCTAGTTAGGCCTTTGAGAATTCAGGCAAAAGTTTAACCCAGTTAAACACTAAAAATAAAAGAAATAGGTAAAAGGGAATGCCATCTTTCAGTTTATCTATCTTCAGTGGCTTTAATTACCTTTAATTCTGCATTAATTCAATTACCATTATGTTTGTGCATCTAAGCTGCTTAAAGCAGCACACTTGTGTGTTTTAAGCAGCAGCAGCAGCAACTTTTTTTCTTTGCACCTGTACACTCTAGCATTTTCTGAGCATGCATCTATCACAACACAAACCCAAGCTTTTTTTAATTACTGCAAAGTACAGAAAATTATTCTCTTACTAACTGTGTACTGTCAACTTTTACAAACACTTTAAAACAGTCAAGTCTACAATGGATTTCTGTAGGCAGATGTGAGCAAACTATTTGCTCTGACAAGGTAAGCTCTGACCATTGAACACATGGACAATGTTGAACCCAGAGCTGTAATTCTTGCTGAAAGACAGAATGCATTAGTTTAAACGCACATTGCTTACAGCTGACTTTAAGAACAGAAAGCATCTGTCTCATGTCTGCCCATAATGTATCATATAACTTAAAAAAGCTAAATGAAGAAGAAAAAAGCATGAAATTTACATCTAGAATATAACTGTCTTTCTTCACCAAATTATCAGAAGAGCTTTTTCATCTAGGTAACAACCAAAAGCTGCAAAAATAGAGAAAGAAAAAGAAAGAAAGAAAGAAAGAAAGAAAGAAAGAAAGAAAGAAAGAAAGAAAGAAAGAAAGAAAGAAAGAAAGAAAGAAAGAAAGAAAGAAAGAAAGAAAGAAAGAAAGAAAGAAAGAAAGAAAGAAAGAAAGAAAGAAAGAAAGAAAGAAAGAAAGAAAGAAAGAAAGAAAGAAAGAAAGACGAGAGACTGAAAACAATAAATTCGTTGACAATGAAGCATCACCTGTAACACAGAGTATCTAAATCATAATGTATTGGAGAGTGGAGTAATACTCCAGGGAAGTTTCACCAAAGATCTTCATCTTAGGGTTACTTTCTTTCGGCATCTTTTTTTTTTTTTTTTTTGATTACTGTTGTGGGCACAGTCAGTCTTACATTCCATGGAAAAAACACCTACAGATTACGACTAGAAATTCACATCAGCTGGAGCAGCATGAATTCCCAAGTGACTAAGCATTAAGCTCAGCTAGAAACATGCATGCTGTTTTAAGAAAAAACAAAAGTCTCACATTGGGTGAGGCAGGCACCTAACTGCACTGAGACTCTGCTTTTGCAACACATACAGAACTTCAAATTACTCACATCATTTGGCTATTTATCAAATTCATTTAGACTCAATTTAAACTATATATTAGCAGAGAGGTCACATCAAATTAATGGACACAGCTGTTATAGCTACTATATATATAAAACTGTTTTTGCTGTATTATTTTGTGACAAGTTCTACACTGTGAAGATGACTGCCTCTGTGTTGCTTGAATTGTCTGTGATAACCTTTTTCTGATCTCTGCATAGTCAGCACATCATGAACTTTCTTTTTTAAAGCAGACTTTTTTTCCTCCATGGGTCACTTCAATTGGGTAATTGCAGCACACATTTCACTGTGTTATACGTTAAGCCAATTGAAATAGCCTAAAGATACTAAATTAGGTAGTGGACTACTTTTTACGAGTCATATTTTGCCAAAAACATATAAACGTTCTGATCAGCACCAGCAATTGATAATGGACCCTCAAGGCAGCCTCAACCATATTCTTCAGTTTAAAAAAAAAAAAAAACCAAAAAACCACAAACCTTTACATTGGTTGGGATCTGTCCCCTCAACACAATATACTCCTTGCTGCACAACCGCAATACTTCACAACTGGCACAGAATGACAGCATGGTAGGGGTTGGAAGGGACCTCTGGAGATCATCTAGTTCAACCCCCTGCCAAAGCAGGTTCACCTAGAGCAGGTTGCACAGGATTGCATCCAGGTGGGTTTTGAATATCTCCAGAGAAGGAGACTCTACCACCTCTCTGGGCAGCCTGTTCCAGTGCTCGGCCACCCTCAAAGCAAAAAAGTTTTTTGTCATGTTCAGCAGGAATTTCCTGTTTTCCAGCTTGTGTCCATTGCCCCTTGTCCTGTCACTGGCCACCACTGAGAAGAGCCTGACTCCATCCTCTTGATACCCACCCTTTAGATATTTATAAGCATTGATAAGATGTCCTCTGAGTCTGCTCTTCTCCAGGCTAAACAGACCCAGGTCTCAGCCTTTCCTCGTAAGAGAGGTGCTCCATTCCCTTGATCATCTTTGTAGCCCTCCACTGGATTGTGTCCAGTGGTTCCCTGTGCTTCTTGAACTGGGGAGCCCAGAACTGGACACAGTACTCCAGATGTGGCCTCACCAGGGCAGAGTAGAGGGGGAGGATGACTTCCCTCGACTGGCTGGCCACACTTTTTAATGCACCCCAGAAGACCATTGGCCTTCTTGGCCACAAGGGCACATTGCTGCCTCACGGTCAACTTGTTATCTACCAGGACTCCCAAGTCTCTCTCTGCAGAGCTGCCTTCCAGCAGGTTGGCTCCTAATCTATACCAGCGGATGGAGTTATTCCTCCCCAGGTGTAGGACCCTACATTTGCTCTTGTTGAATTTCATAAGCTTCCTCTCCACCCGACTCTCTAAGGCCTGTCCAGGTCTCACTGTACGGCAGCACAGCCTGATGCACGTTAAACTTGTATTTAAAATTACCTTCTTATCTATGAAGTGGAAACAACAGTTGTTTTAGAAAAATAATTTTTAAAAAAGCTTCCTGATCTTTACATTGGGCAAAATTGCAGGGACCATAACAGAGAGTAGAGTTAGTAGAATGTGTGGATAAACACGATTTACATTGGAAGAGTCAACATGGCTCTTTTGAAGAGAAGCCTGGAAATGTATTGCAGTTCTGTGAGGAACAACAAGCACATGGTTAATGATGTTCCATCTAGGGAATTTACAAAGATTTGCAAAAACCTTTCAAAGAAAGCCAAAATCATTCACTATGTTTTTTGGGTTTGTTTTGTTTTAAAAGGAAATCAGGCAACCACCTGAGATAACAAGAAAGGCATAAGCCATAGATTGTAAATCCTTGCGATTCATTTCAAAACATGTAAAAAAGGTCAATCAGGAGCAGTCAACATGGATTTACAAAAAGCAAATCATGCTTGACCAACCTAATTTCTCCCTGTGACAAAATGACTGTCTATGCAGATAAGAGAAGCATAGTGAATGCAATATACATTGACTTTTGGGAAGCTTTTGACCATCTCACACAGCATTCAGATTTGAAAGCTGAGGAAGCCTTCCAGATGATGAGTAAAAACACTGAATTAAGTGACTCACAAGAGATTCCTCTGGCATTATGAATAAAGCATAGAGGCATGGAAAGTATTCTCTGCTATTTGAACAATGCATTTATTACTTTAGATACAACATAAAAACATTCTGAACTTTAAATACATACTATAAAGATGCACAGTGGCTCAATGGCAAAAAGTATACACATGGCAGAGAGAAAAGCAAATAACTAGATATTAGCTTGAGCATTAAAAGGCAGCTCCAGAACTGCAATCTAATTCAGGAATTAGATCAACAGTCATTATCTCTCTCTCCTGTCTAAAATCCTTCTTTTCACTTATTAGCAGGATCTCTTCAGGAAAGCTACATGAAATTGAGGTAGTTCAGTAAATCTCAATTTGGTGGGGTTTTTTGTTTGTCTGTTTGAAGTGTTACCTAATTCTCTGGAGTTAAGCAAGAACATGGTTGGGTGGTTCCATCTGACAATTTACATGAACCAAGGAAGCCTCAGTAAGAATCATGTCTAGCAAGCCAACTACATCAAATAGTAAGCAACCTGATTACCAATCTTTAATAAAGGTTAAAACCAATCTATCAGGAGGGCATATTTATCAAAACAAAGTGTTTTGAGAGATCTGAAATATGTTTTGAGAATTTGTCTCTCGGGCATTTTTCATTTTCATCTGAAATGGAAAAAATAAAAACAACACTTTCCAATAGGGTAAAAAACCATAAGCTTTGGTTGGATCTCTAAACAGATTACTCAGCAATGAAGAAAAAACACTGTATCTGATATCTTACATCTCCTACTTCACTACTGTCAAAAGGAAGTTAGATGGGAATATACTAGTATTCCCAGAAGAGAAATTATCTGTACCACTTGCCCAGCAGTCCCTCTGAAGCTCCATTTCAAGCACTTTCATTGATCCCAATTGTCTAGACAAACTGGTGTACTGGTGTCTGATAGCCAATTCCCGCATGTCATCCTTCTCATAGCCATTCTGCTTTGTTTCCATGTAAGTTAATTGTTTACACATAATATTGGCCTTTTCTGGTATTAAGCACAGTTCCTATTTTCACAGCTAAATAGAGTTATTCTAGGCTGTGCCAAGAAGCTACAGTATGCTATTCAGTAAAATTAGAACAAACAGGAAAATTTGTCATCACATAAAATGCAGCACTAATTCATTTTTCATGACTGGAAAAATGTAATTATAGAACATTTCCAATATAAAAGACTTTGCTGCATAAACTTAACACACATTTTGCAAGTTCCAACTAATTAAAAAATATTTTAAAAGTGAATGGTTTTAGAATATTGTATGAATTAAGAATGTGAAAAGAGCATCAGAATATTCATTCATACTTATTTTTAATCAACCAAGTGGGATACAAAAATATTGTTTGTGAGGTTTCTGAATATATCAAGATCAAATGGAATTAAATAACATAAATGACAAAATAAATATCATTCTAAAGCTATTTTAGTAAATTACTGAGTCAGCAGTATGAACACCTAACAAGGCTAGAGTTAAGATTCAGTTAAATTATCTGAATTGAAACATAAATACTTACTGACAATTAAGTAGTCTTCGCTGAAAGCATAGGAAACAGAACAATAATGAAAATATCCTTTAATCAGCCCTCTGGGTTTAGTTCAGAAGCCCATTGACTGCTGCTTTTATCTAAATGCCTTGGCTAGAGAGGGGTTTGGGGTTTTTTTGTAATTGGCAGTCTAGAAGACTCAATGTGGTAAGAAGAGGAAGAATAATTCCCAAAGATGGGAATTTCTTCCTCTCAGTGGAAGTTCGCATGAACTCCTCTTTCTCCCTCATTTAAGCAATTTCAGCTCAACATTTTTCCACTGTGCCCAAACCAGAGTGGACAGCTAACCTGTACAGAATTCAGGTATGGAACCATGAAGTCTTTCACAGAAGTCTTAGTTAAAACTGTTCTGCTATGTTTAGGCTGCTAATACCTATTTTTTAAATACCTCTACAAGCAAATTTATCAAAACTATTATATTCAAATGAGTTAATCATGCAGCAACATAAGCCTGGAACATTCACTTTCATGGTCAGAAGAAAAGGTTTGTACTCTTAGGGAAGGCTATATACAGAATTAATTTGTTTTTCACAATACATCCCAGCTGTGGACTGAATTTTCAAATGTCATTCACAACTGCCAATATTATCATTCCTAATTTCTCTTGTTGTTTCTCTCATTGTACTAATATTACATGAGGTTTGCATTTAACTGAGCCAATTATTTATTCTAGCAGCAATGAGTAATCATAGCACTTTACTTGGCAGGTATTAGCTTTTTCAGGAAAAAAAAAATTTGGAGACTGTATAATTTTGAGAAAACTATGAAGACAAGGCAAAGAACTTCAGAAATTATGAAGAACTTCTTTATTTCAAACAAAAGAAAACCGTTAAAACTTGCAAAAGCCATCTTTAATAGAGTCAGATAAACTATGGTACTTCAGAGCAATGACACTCAGTGTTTACACTGCAATTATTTAACAGCGTGGAGTCCAAGTCAAGAGTAAGGGTTCAGCTTGCATACAGCATTCACAGAAAAGAGCAATTTAAGAGCAGATGATGCAATTTAAGCATACTAAGCAGGAAAATATGCAAATTGGATGAAAGTGAACACCTGATTTCACTCCACAGGTCTCAGGTTTAAGCACCTAACTTAAGAATCTAACATTATCAGATAAACAGGTCAGAAATTTGCCATAATTAGAAATGGAATTGTAAAATAAGGAACCTTCTTGTCTTTCAGAAGACCATCGGGGAAAGCCAAAGGGAATAGGGTATTGTTGTTCCTCTACCATTTAAGTAGGATGCATAGAATCCCAAAAGCGCAGTGGCTTGAATGATAAAAAATGAAGTACAAACTCACTACCCAGACAGAAGAGTTTTAATCCATCCTGTCTCACCAAGGGAATTTTAAGCTTTTTTAGCAAGTGAAATAAGTTATTTTACTTCACACTCTTCCTATCAGAATTGTAATACTGTGTAGCAAACACTTTATAACCAGATGGACTAGAGAGGGAATTCCTGAAGCTGTATTCTCCAAGCCCTCTAGTTAGAGGGCTTATCTGAGACAGGTGACATCTATCTATCAATCAGCCACCGAAGGCATAGATGGGAGTCTCTTCTCTGATTTGACTTGAAAGAGATGCTAAGATATTCAAGTGGTGGTCCTTTTTCATGTACCATGAGAGATCTCTTGGAAGTTTATTTAGTACACACTGATTTTCATTCATATCTAGACTCCTAGACAAGTAACTGAAGATCACCCTTCAGATCTCTTATTTCCTTCACCAGTGTCGTTCTGGCAGTCTGGGCTTTAGTTTCTTGCCCAGAACAAGAAGACAGCAGGTTAAACCAAAAGTATACTCATGATTTCCTGATGGCTTTCACCATTCAAGAAAGATATTTACCCAATCCAGACAGTCAAGATTTTCTATAACATCATGTAACGAGACATCAAAAGATGTTGGCTATCATTCTCCCCTCTACATTAACTTTTTGGAAAAGTAGCAGTAAATAGGGTTCACAATAGCAACTTAGCATTCATACACTTTACAAACACAAAAGACTGATTATGACAGCAAACTATCAGTCTCTAAAGCCAAAATGCAAGTGTAATGCAGAAAATATAGGAAAAAAAAAAGCAAATTCCTTTTTTGCCTTATGAAGATCCCCAACATTATACTTTTAGAACTTAGCTGCCCTCTATCAAACTAGATACTCTGTTACTGCACTCCTGTTATTTTCTCCCTCATGTCAATTCAGCAAGAAACTCAAAATGTTGGAGGAGGGGCAGAGGGGAAGAAAAAAAAAAAAGAAAAAAAAGAAAAAAAAAGAAAGAAAAAAACAAAAAAAAGGAAAAATAAAAGTAGAAAAAAAGGAAAAAAAGAAAAAAGAAAAATAGAAAAAAGGAAAAAAGAAAAAAAGAAAAAAGAAAAAAGAAAGAAAAAAGGGGGAGGGGAAGGGAGGGGAAGGGAGGGGAAGGGAGGGGAAGGGAGGGGAAGGGAGGGGAAGGGAGGGGAAGGGAGGGGAAGGGAGGGGAAGGGAGGGGAAGGGAGGGGAAGGGAGGGGAAGGGAGGGGAAGGGAGGGGAAGGGAGGGGAAGGGAGGGGAAGGGAGGGGAAGGGGAATCAGAAAACAGAAAACAAAAGAAAAAAAACAAAACAGAAAACAAGAAAACAAAACAGAAAACAAGAAAACAAAACAGAAAACAAGAAAAAAAAAACAGAAAACAAGAAAAAAAAACAGAAAACAAGAAAAAAAACAGAAAACAAGAAAAAGAGGGAGAAGGAGGGAGAAGGAGGGAGAAGGAGGGAGAAGGAGGGAGAAGGAGGGAGAAGGAGGGAGAAGGAGGGAGAAGGAGGGAGAAGGAGGGAGAAGGAGGGAGAAGGAGGGAGAAGGAGGGAGAAGGAGGGAGGAAAAAGAAAACAGAAAAAAGAAAGAAAAAACGAAAAAAGAAAAGGAAAAAGGAAAAAAAAGAAAAAGGAAGAAGGAGGAAGGAGGAAGGAGGAAGGAGGAAGGAGGAAGGAGGAAGGAGGAAGGAGGAAGGAGGAAGGAGGAAGGAGGAAGGAGGAAGGAGGAAGGAGGAAGGAGGAAGGAGGAAGGAGGAAGGAGGAAGGAGGAAGGAGGAAGGAGGAAGAAAAAAAAGAAAAAAAAGAAAAAAAAGAAAAAAAGAAAAAAGAAAAAAGAAAAAAGAAAAAAGAAAAAAAGAAAAAAGAAAAAAGAAAAAAAGAAAAAAAGAAAAAAAGAAAAAAAGAAAAAAAGAAAAAAAGAAAAAAAGAAAAAAAGAAAAAAAGAAAAAAAGAAAAAAAGAAAAAAAGAAAAAAAGAAAAAAAGAAAAAAGAAAAAAAGAAAAAAAGAAAAAAAGAAAAAAAGAAAAAAAGAAAAAAAGAAAAAAGAAAAAAGAAAAAAGAAAAAAGAAAAAAGAAAAGAAAAAAAGAAAAAAAGAAAAAAGAAAAAAGAAAAAAGAAAAAAGAAAAAAGAAAAAAAAGAAAAAAGAAAAAAGAAAAAAAAGAAAAAAGAAAAAAAGAAAAAAGAAAAAAGAAAAAAAGAAAAAAAGAAAAAAAGAAAAAAAGAAAAAAAAGAAAAAAGAAAAAAGAAAAAAGAAAAAAGAAAAAAGAAAAAAGAAAAAAGAAAAAGAAAAAAGAAAAAAGAAAAAAGAAAAAAGAAAAAAGAAAAAAGAAAAAAGAAAAAAGAAAAAAGAAAAAAGAAAAAAGAAAAAAGAAAAAAGAAAAAAGAAAAAAGAAAAAAGAAAAAAGAAAAAAAGAAAAGAAAAAAAAAGAGAGAAAAAGGAGCCACTTTATTTTCTAATCTATCAAGCCAAACAACAATGGAGCTGTCCAGCTGGGCTTTTTTCCCCCCTTCCCTCTTTTCTTGGAAAGCTCTTTAGCCCTTTCAGCTTCTAAAATACAGATCATTACAAACAGTGAATGGCTGTTAAAGTTACTAAATAAGAAACTTAATACTCAATGAAACAAAGTTTTGGACTTACCTTTTTTTAAGGGAGATTAGGAATACAGACTATATGGATACTAATATACAAAACTTCAATTCTTACTTCTCTGTAAGAACAAGAAATATCTTTGTGATCCATTACACAACATACGCTTTTTGTAACTACGGCATATGTTAGTTTCTTTCAGACAGTAATGAAAAAATGTAATATAAATTATATTCCATTTTGGAGAGACTGATTATTATATCATTTTAAATAGCTGTAATATGCTGCATTTTCAATATTGGTTCTTATATAGAGCTAGTTATTTTCTAATGGAATTCTGGAAAATGCTAAATATTATCAAAATGTCTCGGAGGTGATTAACCTTTTACGAAAATCAGAAATTTGAGGACACACTACCTGGGGAGGTTAGCTTCAGCTGTCTGCAACTTCAGGACAGATTGCCATCATATCAGCAATTGCATAACCACTTCAGTGAACAGGCCAGGAACAGCCTTTCTGTGCCCAGGTTTCCATGTCTCCTTTCTCTGGAACAGGGAGCCTGAATGCCATTTGGAGTACAGATTCCAAGGAGAAATCTAAGAGTACCTCTGCCCAAGAGCAGATGAAAGCTCTGAGCTGGAGCCTGCTCTATGAAGGCTTCCAGCTGCTGGCTGAAGAACAGGGAGCTTTCTAGAGTGTAGATAACTATGACCAAACTGCTTTAAAAATCTATAAATGCTTCAGCACGTCTCTTTCATCTCAAGTGCTGCACAACTGCTATTTATTAAAATACTGATTGCTATTAGCAATGTGAAACAGGCAACAGAAGGAAGTTCTATCACTAGTTTCTGACATCCTACAAGTTTGGTGTTTTGCATCTTTTTTGTTTGTTTGGGTTTTTGTTGGTTTGTTGGGGTTTTTTTTTTAAGTATTCAGGTATTTCCATAATATTTTTTCAATTATTTTTGGGGTTTTTTTAACCTAAAAGTAAACATGGGAAAAATTGTTTTACCCCAAATTAGAAAAACAAAACCAAACCACAAAAGCTTTTAAAATCAACTATTTATAGTTTTTCACATATTTCCTGTGAATTAGAAACAAAGATGCTACTCTGCTTTCATGAGACCCCACCTGGAGTACTGCATCCAGCTCTGGAGCCCCCAACATAAGGACATGGACCTGCTGAAGCGAGTCCAGAGGAGGGTCACAAAGGTAATCAGAGGGCTGGAGCACCTCTGCTTCGAAGACAGACTGAGGGAGTTGGGGTTGTTCAGCCTGGAGAAGAGAAGGCTCCGGGGAGACCTTATAGCAGCCTTCCAGTAAGTAAAGGGGGCCTACAGGAGAGATGGGGAGGGACTCTTTATCAGGGAGTGTAGCAATAGGATGAGGGGTAATGGTTTTAAACTGAAAGAGGGGAGATTTAGATTCGATATTAGGAAGAAATTCTTTACTGTGAGGGTGGTGAGGCACTGGAACAGGTTGCCCGGGAAAGTTGTAGATGCCCCATCCCTGGAAATGCTCAAGGCCAGGCTGGATGGTGCTTTGAGCAACCTGGTCTAGTGGGAGGTGTCCCTGCCCATGGCAGGGGGGTCGGAACTAGATGATCTTTAAGGTCCCTTCCAAATCTAACCATTCTATAATTCCGTGCTAACCTGAAACTAGCACCCAACATCTTTGATGAGACACGGTGAAGTAGTTTAATGTTTTTGTAGAAAAAGCAATCCTGAGATCTTTGCCTTTCCCCACCCTTGTTCCCCCAAGCCGAAGACAGGAAACTTTGTTTACCTCTTCACTGTCTGTACTGTCTGTACTACTGTTCGGCACCTTTTTGGACCAGGACATGGAAGCCTTTCTGGCCTGGGTGGAAACATGGTTAGCCTGTTATCCATAAAACCTGTCTGCATCCTAAATGACTCTCCACTATGCTCTATCCAAGAGATTAATGAGACAGATTTCCTCTCTGTCTGCTGCTCTGCATGTTTGCGTTCCATGCTGAAATCATGAAGAGCTTCAGGGCAGAATTAATAAAAATTGATTAAAACAAACTAGATCTCTATTTTTCTTCATTTGTGCCTGGAAAATATGTTCATACATTACATTAAATTTCATTAGCAAGAGGAACAATTAAGGATGTATTAAATATCGTGATCACTATTTTTTCTTTGAGTATCTTGTATTCTTAATCTAAGATGCAGATCAACTTTTTTTTTTTTTCCTAGGAATTCTAATAATAACTACACATTTTCTTAATACGCTTAGTACTGAAAGCATAAGGACAAATAAAGGACTGGTAAGGAGCCTTCCATTGGGAAGGCTCAAAAAATTTAGCTTTGCTCATTGAATGGCATAAGCATTCAATTCATCAACTGAAAAGATGAAGTAATGAATAAAGTACACACAAAGATAAAAATCATAAAAATCCAGAATCTTGAGAAGGTGGGGAGAGACAGAAGGAAAACCGTAGTCATATTTCTAAGTTCGCAGAGCACAGAATTGCAGAGTTCAAGCTGAAGTGATGGCTTATACTTTCACTCAGATTTGTGAGATCAGATTTAAATCTGCTTTACTGATTTCCCCAAGGACTCCCAAAACCCAGCAGCAGCCATAAGGTGCAGTTGGGATTCTTGGCACATCTCATTCTGACCAAAGGGATTTTTAAGAACTCCAGTCTTCTGAGGTCTTCTGACTTCATGGCCTCTAAGACAGGTATGCTGTGGGAATATGTGTTTACAGCCATTCTTTTTCTAACAAGGTACCTTTTTCCCCAAACAAAGATTTATTTTCTCCAAGCTTGATGTTAATCTTAAGTCCAGGATAATGTTTGTTTTCCACTTCAGGGCCCCAAAATATACACAAATTTCTTCCAAAAAAGTACTCTTTAATAAAGGAACTAGCCAGAAGAAAAGTGATTCTAAATAAATTACAATTTCTATTTCACCTTAAGAGTAGACACATCCAACCATTAAAAGCATTCAAAATCTAAAAAAACCACAAAACAAACAACCACAAAACACAAAACAAAAAACCACAAACCACAAAACAAAAACCAATCCAATAAAATTTAGTCCAACAGCAGACCTATTTAGTTATCCAATATACAAAACCTATTTGCTACAACATCAGACATATGCGGAAATAATAGCATTCTTTCCATTTAGTTTTCAAATGCCTTGGAGATGAAAACACACACCTGTCAGGATGATCTCCCCATTGTGAATGCCCATTTTGTGGAACATAACTGTTTGCACTAAAGATTCTAAAACAGTTTTTCAGGGTCATGAGAGATATCAGGGCAAAAAGCTACATTCACTTCATCTGAATAAACAACAAAGAATAGAAATCCATTAACACAGCAAGAAGACCCTCAATACATTGGTTTTAAGTAGACTTGACTAATCTAGACATCATTTCTATAACTGGATATTCTCCATTTTATTGAAGAAATAAATGGCAGAACAGACAGAACCATGTTTAGATTTGCATTGTCACAGACAAAAAAAAAAAGTTCGTCAAACTGCAGAAGAAATAACGATTAAGTAAGAAAAACTACCAACAAATTAAGTTGCTAGGATACTGAGCACTAAATGTGAAATCAGATATAGCAATTAAAGTAAAACTATACTTTCAGGATGTAAGAACAAAATCATTTATTAGTCTAAGTAATTAAATGGAATATTGAAAACAGAAGTAAATGAAAGCAAGCCGTTCAAAATGCTACATAGTCAATTTGATATCAGAAGCTTGAAAGGTCAATTGATACACCATTACAAAGACAGATATCAATTTGACAGTACAAATTGGAGCCCATGTTTTCACTTATACCACCAACATGATCTTCTATTTTGGAAAGCTGTAGTTCAAAAATTTTCTCAGTATTACTGAGAAGCTAGTGGTAACACAGAAGAGTAAAAGCCAAGTGCTCAAACCACAAAAAAAAACCAAACACCAAAACCAAACAATCCAAACAAACAAAAAACCAAATAAATAACCAAAACAACTGAAACCTGCTTGGCATCTACCTGCAAAATTACTGTAGGACTCTTCCAGTAGAGCTGCCTGGTTAAAAACAAAATACTCCATCAGAAGAATTCTGTAACAGGGAGAAGTAAATTTAGTCCCTGCTTCTTCAGAGTTTTAATCTCCTTTTATTTTCTAAACTAAACTCAGCTTAGATCTCTAAATCAGTACTCAGATCTCCCTCCATCTTATTAGGATATATAACAGTACGTGAACTCTCCTTCATTAACAGTACCAAACTAATGCTCATTCAGCAATGAATTTGGATACAGATGTACCTCATACAACTATGAGGTACAGAGTGACTATGAGAACCCTCAGCAAATTACCAAAAGTATCAATACATTCACTACTATTTTGCATAATACTTTTTATCTCCAACATATTTCATGATCTCAATCAATCATTCTCAGAATACACCTTAAGACATTATTTCTGTCTTGTCTGGAAAAAAAAGGAATATTTTCAAAATGAGGAAGTCCTCAAAAGGAAAGTTTCTTTCTTTCACTTTAGTTTTCCACTTTTATTTTTGTCCACTTGTATCTTTGCCTATACACTGGAAGTGAGAGATCTAACTATTTGGGAAGTGGATCAAAGAAACTGGTTTGTACACAAAACTTCAAGTGAGCCTCTGCAAAGCGTTCCTTTTAGTTAGCTTTTATCTGCCTAAATACTATAGCTATGTGACAACAAATTCCTCTAAAGAGTGAAACTAATTAAATAACAACAACAACAAATCAATAAAATTAAGGGAATTATTGAAATAAAGAATTTGCTTCAACCTGTAGATGAAACAAGCACGTTGGCTTAAAGCAATGATTTTTCTAGACTCTAGTAGCGTCAAGCCTGCTTTTGTATGAATATGCAAATTGTTCTTGCCACATTTTCATTCAATCAAGATTTACAAATTCAGCCATGAATACGAGAAATCAGTGCATCTGCTAGTACGCAACAATAAATCCTTGACATATTTCTTTAGGCACCTGTGATTTCTTCAGGTTAGGGAAATGTCGGCTTCTGCATCCAAGACATCTTAGGTATACAAGTTCCACATTTCCACTAACTTAACCGAATTCACTTATCTATATTTTGTATTTTATTTGACCCACTGATAGCACGTTGGAGCACTTTTTAAGGGCGGCGAGACTCAAAATCGTGAAAGCTTCAACTGAAGCTAAATAGTGAACTAAATACAAAAGCTACGTGTCCAAAAAGATCGTCTACAACCACAGTGGCCCAATAACAAAGCTAATAGTGTTCATTGTCAATATACTGAATATATAGGTAATATATTGACGAATTATTACAAGTTTTAACTTCAAAATAGAACTTCCTGCCTTGACTCTTTTAAATAACTTTTTTTGGAAGACTCACTGACATACAGACACAACTTCTCGCTCCAGTTTCACTATGACTTTGTCTTTAAGGTACAAATGAAATTAAAACTAACAAATTTGCTTTCTCTCTTCCGTTACTTCATAAACAATGCAGTTCAATATGGATGCATTTAAAAATAAATTCAAAGTATATTCTGATACTCAAAATCTTCCACAGAATGAGTTCTATATGAGAAATTATCTTTCCCTCCATGAAAATAATCTTTTATGAAATCTATGGTCCATTGAAACAATAAACTATCCACACATAATAAAAGCTTATGAACTTGAGAAAAAAAAAAAAAAAAGTGCTTACTTTACCATAAGATGTGATGATAGAAATCACTACCTTTGTATTAAAAGCACTTGAAGCACCTACATTATCAAATCCCTCTTCAACAAAGTACATAAAACTGTTACCCCTTCCAAGTAAACCAAAACTGTGTAGGAGCTCAGCCACTGTATGTAAAACTCAATTATTGGTCTACATTTTCTACCACTGTTTCACCCATGCATCAAAACAATACACGTTCCTCAATTTATGCAAATATACAGCATACACAAATCATTAAACCCTTTGCCCTACAGACTAGAAAGTTAAAATATTGTACTTTGAAAAATCAGCCATTTTCATAAGGAGACCCACAGATGAAAGAGGAGACAATGAAGATATCTGTCATAGTGAGGGGTAGCATACAGGCTACAGAGTGGGCAAATATCTTTTACTGTTTGACTACACACATCTAGAGTTATGCTTTATGTATGAAGTGCTAGCCTACAAAGGTTGGAAAAGGATATTCATACAACTCAAACTCTGGTTGTAGTTTATGCCAAACTATTATGGTACACATTCTGACCTAAGATTTTTCAAATACATATGCTTTGTTTTTTTACTTCGCTAGCTATTTTACGATATATATGCAATGCTTCCATAAAACAGACTCAATCACAAGATTGAGCTCAATTCTTTCTGGAAAAGGAACAGAGGAGTAAGATTCTTCCTTTACAAATCACATTTTAAGGAAAAAAAAATTGAGAGAAGACTAATCTGAAAGTATAGAAAATCTGTTACATTATTATTCCAGATGTAAGCCAAGAAGCTACATCACTATCAGCAAATTGTGGAAACTTGGTAACATATCTATTTTTAATGTAACTATTCACATGCTTAAAATCTTCCTTTCATCCACCCCTCTCATGTTCTAAATATAGGCTGAGAACTGACAGAAATTATTAGGACCTTAGAGCTCTAATTTTTATGCTACTGAATTTTTGGAATTAAACCATTTCATTATATACAACTGTCCAAACGCTAACTTTGGCACAATAACCTCAAAGGCATGCCTTGAGAGTAGTAGAAGCGTGCAACAGCCACAGTCCGCATGTTTCACCTGCCCCTCTGTTGCAGCCTTGAGGACCTGATGAGATCCAGCAGTCCTGGGTAGTCAGGGGCAAGTGTGGTGCAGGCAGCTCAACTCCCTGGGGAGCCGCTACTAGCCAGAGCAGATAAGGCTGAGGATCCTGAAGAGATCTGCCACATGCCACCAATTTTAATGCAGAAAAAAAAAAGAAAAGGTTCTAGGGAAGTCCTCAAAAGCAAAGGGGGTTTTGTGTGTTTGAGAACCTTTTGTGAAATATAGTTTCAGATAAACATGAGTGTCAAAGTAGGAACACAGTTCCTACTAGGACATCCAAAGGGCATGTCTGCAGAAGGATTAGACAACACAACAGCCAGATGTTTTAAGTGTTCACTGGAAACATCCTACTGTTCTAAGCAATTACTAAGGCAACTCTGAAAACGTGCATCTGGATGCTCCAAATCAGTAGCTGCATTAAAAAAAAAAATCCTGACTTCAAACGCTAATGTGTTTTACCACACCATTGAACTGATACCTATGAAAAAAGTCTACTGGTACAGAAAATGAAGTGGTGTACTTAGAGGTGCCAGAGCAGACCGAGCATTTAAAGTAATTAGTTTTGCAGCTCCTAAAAGCTACAAGTAAACTTGCAGACCCCCACCACATTACAAGCAAACATATGCTGTATACAGTTAGGGAAAAAAAAAAATAATTCATTTTTCTACTTCTAATTAGAGAAAGCTGACAAAGAACATGCAAAATACAGGTACAGGCGTGGGCAAACAAGTGATAAAAACAGCGCAGTCTTATCCTGAAATTGTAAGCACTACAACAGAGTGGTTATAATCACACCTTGAATACTGAATACCTATTCTCTTAACTTATAAGATGTTCCCCATTTATGATAATTTCATTAGTAGAGATCAATAACAGCTCTGTGTTTCAGGCACTTTTGGCTATACCTATTAATATGTAACCACAATATTCTCCTTCTACAATCACATTTACCTTTACGGAGTATCTTCTTACATAAAACTACTCCACTGTAGCAATTTTATTGTTCTCAAAAAACAAATTATTTGAGAGTTTTTGAACCAAGTAAACACTCTTCATCAAATTCAACATCAACATTAAAATTGGACTATTTCATAAATAAAACTCTCCACGCCTTGCACTACAGTTCAATAATACACTGGCAGGTGGAGTTGACAACAGATGCAGCAGAGGAAGCATGGACACTTGCAGTGTCAAAACACCCATCTGCAAAACCCAGCATGGGTAAGAACAGGCATACGGGGGTTTGCAGTTCCAGTGAGCTGCAGCTAAACTTCAGCAAGATAATCTGTGCAATTCATTACATCAGTGAGCAATAGCAAAAATTTTTTTTAACTTTATAGAAGTTACAGACCTGCTGAACCCTGATGCCCTGAAACTGAAGAAAATATTTTCCTTTATTTCTATACAGAATCTTTAGATAGCAATTATCTGCAAATACGCACGCAAATGGCTGATTTAGAGATTTTGACAAGAGTTTGCCAAGTTACTTTTCACTGTTTAAGGTTCAGTACTCTGAACGAACAAGCTCTCAGTGGAATCTGTTACCCCTTCTTTTTCTCAGTCACAAGTCACTCAGATTCCCTATTCCCCAATATCCATTTTATTTACAATGCTGTACACGTCTACTCCTTGAACACAACATCCTCACTATCCAATAACAGGCTCTGTTTCAAACTGTCACTGAATCAGACTGGCAGCTCTTATAACCCAAGAGAACCTGCTAGCTTGTTTATGTCCAACAGATGGGACGTAAACTTAAAGGCAGCTGAAAGAAGTTATAAAACTGGCAAAATAGTTCTGATAAGCCAGGAGGAAGCTGCATTCACAAACGGATCCAGTAAGCTGTCCTCTGTAGAGAACTATTTCCACTCTAAAAATGGAAATTATCCAACTTTCTCATTTTTACTTGCATGCACTCAAGTTATAAATTACTCCTTTTTCTGAACTTAAAAATTGTTCTAAAAGACAGGATAATATAAAAAACTTAGTATTTTCTTATTTCTGAGTACCATCCCCACTTTCAGAGGATAGGGAAGAAGTTCACCACTCCTACGCAAGTTAGGCAGCTATGCAGCAAACACAGCTCTCGTATATGGTTGCCCTCTTACCAAGCTCACCACAACCAGCCACTCTTCAGTTCTCTGACCTCACTCAAGAACTGAAGGAAAATTACTATTTTCTCCATTTTCAGCCTGACTACATTCACTCTCCATTTATTCCTCCTTCTCCCATAGTCACAAAATGAAAACTCATCTCTGGGCAGGTTGTGGAGAATAACCTTTTCAAAAATACCTTTGAAATATGCAAATTTATCACTGTGGGCATAAGGTTATGTAAGAACCAAGCTTAATGAACTTGTGGCCAAGGTGAGGAGAAATAATGACATGGCTTCTTGATTGCACAGATACCTCTGATGTAGAAACAAGTAAATGAACAGCTTTTTTCTTACGCACTTGAAATCTAGAAATTGAAGGTTAGAGGCCTCATTCCCCGCTAAGTACAGAGAAAGCCTGGGCAGCCAACCTAAACTAATGTACGTTACAGCTCCATACACAGAGTTATCATTAGATAACATGAATCTTACATATCATAGTCAGCATGGAGCCAATTAAAAAAAAAAAATAATAAACCTCCCCTAACGCCCAACACTTACAAAGATTTAGCTAAGGGTTGATGAAATAGAACTGAAATTTTTAGAAAGTGTAGATATGCTTTAAAGGGTAAATATGCTATTTATATGCAATTTTTTTCTGTGAACCTGGAGGCATACACTCAGTCCAAGAAGTTCCAAAGCTTTTTAAGGTCAAAACCACTCATTAAGATCAACTATTATCATCAACAGAAGCAAATATCATAAGCAATAGACTACACAAACTTAAATAAAAGGTAGCGTCATGAAGGCTGCTGCCTTATAACCACATCAGAATACCAGTCCAGTAACAGAAAAGCCAGCATGCCAACTGGAGCATCTTCCTTTTAAGAAAGTCATAATGAAATTGGAGAGAAGATCAGGGTTTTTATTTTACTGACTAAATAAATAATATATATAATATTTAAATAATAAATAAACAAACAAAATCTGATATATACCATGATTAAACCAAGAACAAAATGTTAAAATTCTTATTTCATGGTTTTAGCAAAAGACAGGAGGAAAATACTCATCAACAGCTATGTGGACTGTATGACTGACTTTAACCTAGGAATAAGGCTATGACTTCAATCAGTTCTTCCTGATCCTTGCTGGATGACTATTACAAAATCAGGGTTTACACAGTTCAGGACAATGTAAGGTCTCAGCATCTTACATAATTATATATTTATACAATTACTTTAATATATGTTATATACATGTATCTATAAAACTAATAATATTGTTTTCTTTAATATATTAAAGTCTTTCAAAGTAATATAATAACTATATTTGAAACATGTTTGGTTCTTTTTTTTACTCACACATATTTAGCACATTGCCTTGATCAGTTATGGTATTTGTAATGGTTACCAAACTTAACCATCATACTATCAAAAAGAGTATTAATAGACCAAAAAAATCTAAATTCAACTATACTTCCAGTTTGCTTTTTTTATTTTATTGCATGTGTGGTACAGTGAAAGCAACACAATTTGAAACAATGAAGAAGTACATACAGACATATTAAGGTGCTTGTTTTAGCATTTGTAGTTATGAAATATTTTAAAAGTTAATCCATACATAAAGCATATTCTATGACATTATCAAACCTGCAACCTCCATGTTGGCAGCTGTAAAATTGTTCTAGGCAGCACAAGAGACAACTTAAGATGTCTTAAAATTGGAGTAAAATAGTGTCCCAGAACACTATCCAAGTGCAAAGACAAACACAGGTCAGCAGCACTCCAGCTGTTTCCTGAACTCTAAGTTCATGGATTAAACTTTCAGCAGTGCCAGGGTCATCTGGTTATGTTGCTACACCACTAAAAGGGACAAACAATACAACATTTTATTCGTACATGTTCTTGCTTGAACCATTTTCATGTTGATGATTATAACAATATAAACATACATAAACCAAGTAGGGTAAATAGTTCCAAGCACATAGTTTGATTGGCTTCTTCCATCACCTCTAAAGAGGCCCATGTCCGTTGCTTTCTCCTCCTCTTTGTCCTTACTCCACAGACCCTTGTCTCCTCACCGCACACTTCTGCAACCTCTCTTCCCTCTTGCTCTGATCCAGTCTTGCTTCCACGTCCTCTTCCTCAGAGCTTCTGCACTCCTCGCAGGCACCATAGTGTTTGCTCACTAGGAGTCTCCCTACTGCTCCTCTGCTAACCTTCACCACTCCTCAAAGGAGGTTGTGCTACCTCCTCCCTACCTCAACCCTATCTGTATGGGCGAGTGCAGAACAAAAGGTACGCAGTGACGGAGCCACTCCACATTTCTTGGAGCTGCCAGGCACATAAAGGATGCCACAATGAAAACCTTCATTGAGGCTCATGGCCAAATGCAAAAGTTGAGCAATACCGCATGCTTTACCCATCACCCTTAAAAAGCCTACTGGAAGGCACAGCCAGCTGAAGATGCTGACTAACACTGCCATCCAACCAATCTGTAATTTTCACAGTATTTAGAGCATATCTAACAGCTTAAAGTTGCAGAACAAATGAATCCTGGCAAAGTCAGAAATGAAGAAAAATTTGGTCATTTTCCCAAGCAAAAATGCTTAGAAACAATGTAGGAGGATAGGGATCTTTCTGCTGCCTGACACTGTTAAAATAAACAATGATTCAGTCTTTTAATTTGTCAGTTCCAGTCTAATAATTTAAATAATTTAAATAACTTTTTAAATGTGCACCTGGATTTATTAAGATTTTAACAGATGTCCTTTGTGGTAAACACAGCACCTAACCACAATTTTGGACTTTTTAAAATTATAACTTTCTAGCCTGCTCCAACATTAAAATGAATCTTCCAAAACCATCTGGTGGAAATGGATCAGTTACCTGATCCTAATATTTTTTTCTTCCTTCAGTAGCTATGATGGAAAGAAATTTTCTCTAACCATTGTCTTGATGCTTACTGAAAGATCATTTTACATTGACCTGTAGATAAATATGAATCTGTCTGAATACCATACAATGAGTAGATTTCATAAGGCAGCCATTCTGGTGTCTAACTTGCCTTAAGCACACAGGAGTTTCTGATGAAACTCTTCAAAAGATATGTTCTAATATGCTCTGCAAAGGGAGCATTTTAGAAGCTTGACTAAGCAAAGGAGAAACTGAAGATTGTAACTGAACACCTATTAGATTAAATGTTTAGTAATGTGCGCATAAAATATTCTAGGAGAATTTACACATATATGCATACAGAGTATTAGCACAGGTAATATCCATACACTTACTTATACAATATATCTATGTGCTATAGAAGAAATGTGAGTAAAGTCCACTATCTGCTGCCTAAAAATTACTCTTAATGAACATTAAAGTTTACAGTTACACTTTTTTCTCCTAAAAAGTTTTTAAGTCAAAAAAACTTCAGCCGCAATCACATTACATGAAACTGCCATGAGTAAAAAGATGCCAAGACATATTTTCCTTCTTACTAAAAAAAAATATAGAGATCAGGCATAATTCAATACACCAGACATTTCTAATCTAATTTTTTTTAAATTATACATACACGCACATTAATGTAATTCTGTCATGAGAAGCTTTTATAAATTTAGAGCTTACATTTGTTTAGATAAACAACTACAGATGGTCAAGAATCCATTTCAAAACCATATACACTAATAATCAATGAAGTCTTGTTAAATGAATGTAATACCAATACACTGATCCCAGGTGAAAAACAGTTTTAGTTAAGTAAAAATATTAACATTATATTAAGTGGTAATTTCTTTATACTACTGCCAAGTAATTTTACATGCTATTCCAAAGTCATAAAAAATTCCTGCAAGTCTGCAAAAGCCATATTTAAAAGTGTCAGTCAAAGGCAGAAGTAAATGTTTATAAGCAATTGAATAGTAAAAATAAAATGCCATCTGTCTTCTTCCTAAGTTAATTCATTTCTAGAGTTTTCCACTTTCCAGATATAGATTCAAGAACATACAGTACCAGTACTGGGAATAAAGAAATCTGATCAAGATGGGATTTGTGAGTTTTCACCACGAAGTATCAACTAGACATTATATTATCTTACATATGGTTTTGTTAACTAGCTAAATCAGAGTGCAGAATATAATCTTGGACTGAACAACCAGAAAGCATTTCAGATTAAACTAGAGGATAAACAAAACCAGGCCTGAAATAAAGCATTTTCATTGCAGAAGGACAAAATGAAGAATTAAAGCATCTGTACCAAGCCCACTGAAATGTGGGACATATTTAGATTCAGCACTTTCACATGAATTTGTCTGGAAAGCATCTTAATCACAGTGAAGAAACCCAAAAGCCTACTGGAGAAGCTTCTGACTTTACTGAATAGCTAGCTACATCAAGAGACTACTCTGATCCATTTTCACCTAATCCTGTTGAAAACAAGGACAAAAAATATAATCATAAAAATAGAACAAGGCAAGAGTAAATTCATGTTTACATGGAGGATAAAAAGAACTATCAACAAGTAAAATCTTGCAAAGAATATATAAAGAAGATTGAAGAAGGGAAAATACTTACATCTGTATATTTTTTTTTATGCAATGCAAATGGAATTTTGATTAAAAAGTGAAGCAAATTTGAAGTTCTGTATCAGAAGCTGTAGAATATTTTAAGTGTGATGATTGCCATATTGGATACATTTAAAAAAAAAAATCACTATTTCTTTTACCACAAATACAAGGTAGGAATCAAAAATCCTCAGATTGTCACAAGACAGTAAATATTGCCTATATCATATCAAAAATAAATTCTACTAGGTTCTACTTATTTCTGGAGAGCCTCAGATTGATCTTCAGACAAACTTCACTTAACATTCTCATAAGCAACACTTCCATGTAGGTAAGAACGTGCTAATTAAATTTACTGATGATAAACTTAAGAAGAACTATCAGTATTAGGAGAAACCATAATTTAATATCTAGAAAAAGCTTCATGACTTAAAGCACTGGAGCAATAAAACAGTCTGAAATTAGAAATAGTAGCTATTCATTCCTTTTACATGCTGTACAGTTTCCAGCTTAAGACTTGGAAGCAAAGCAAAAAAAAAAAAAATTAAAATCACAAGTGTGAGCTCCAAATGTGACAGTGCCTGTAAATGACAAGTATAGTAATCCAGCAGCAGTGGACATGAAAAATAAGGAAGGATTAGTAACAAAAAAATCCTAATCTTATTTATAAATGAATTCTTAATTCATGAAAGGGACTATATTATGTGGTACCTTAGAATAGCAGATTAGCGCTGATGTATATTCTGAAAACTATTAGTATAGGCTCTGTTCATAGAGGGATATTCACCCTCTGGATTGAGGCTAGTCAAACACACAGCATTTGGAATAGAAGCATGAGATACTTGTCACTATATAAGAACTGAATTGAGGAAGTCACTCAGGTTTTTCTTCTGAAATCAGATGCAGGAAGAACCAACCACAGAAGCAAGTAAATCATGATTATTAAGGAGGTCCCACACAGAAAAAAAAAAAAAAAAAAAGGTGATGAAGTAAGATAAACTTGCACAATTTTTAAAAAAGTAATCAATTGATAACAATACATGGATATCTAAAGTTTCAGTCTAAAAAATATTTTTTTTTTCCATTACAGAGACTATATGGAGCAGAAGCTTGTGCAAAACATGTAATTTCTTAATCCTAATGAAGAACTTCAAAAAATGTATTTAAGTTCCAATATGGTTATGGCTAAACTGTGTATTGAGGCCAAACTAGCCACACATAGCAGGGATCTCTGCATTTCTTGTCCATCTGAAACTGCTTATTATATTTTCCTATACCTTACAACAGGCAGCCCCTCTTCATACCTCAAATCATGTTCTGTGTATCTTTTTTCTGCTATATTACTTTATTGCATTATTAAAATATAATTGCACATTACTTCTCTTTTTCCTCTCCACCCACCATTTCAGAGCTCTTTGCATATTCCTATTTCATAACTCAACATAATATCTTACATTATCATGTAAACGCAGCTACCAAGGAATGGGAGCAAGGTAAACATAAGGCAACGCTCTCCTGTTTTAGGCCTTTGTCTATGATCTGGACAAGAAACAACGGCAAGTGCCAAAACGGTATTTACATTTGCAGTACCAAATGCATATGCTATGGGTCCAGCATTCCTCTTTTACAGTTCTTCACTTGGGCTTTTTCCATGCTCAAACTTTATTTCCAAAGTCAATACAGTTATTTCCTGAAGATTTGGAATATTATGACATTGTGTTGACATAAATAAAAATGCCACTCAGCCAAACTGAAACTATGAAACACTTACCAGCTCTACTACTCCTTTATTCTCCAACCTCCTTTTTTTGGCTGTCCTCCTTGAATTTTCAATTATTTGCCAGTGACGAGCAAAGGGACAGATCTCCTTATTCAGTTTAGTTGTATGTTCTTGTTTGTCTGCCTGCTACCTCAGTATTTCTCCCAAATATCTCCTCAGCTGACAGAGAAGTACCCATCAGAAATACCAACATGTTTTGGATAGTTGAGCATTGCTAGGAAGGTGCAAGAGTTGGCAATGAATAAATCTTCTGCCATATTCTAAATTTCCTGAAGTTCTAAGCTGTGCGAGCACAGCCAGCACCTTAGTTTCACATTAAGTACTACCTCTCCAAATTTACAGTCTCCTGACTAAAAACGCAATAGTAAAGACTTTGGTAAGGGGATCAACAGATGAAAAAGCAAGCAAACCAAGCACCTCTCAAAGAATCTGCACAAAACCCACAACGACTCCTTATAACCAACATGATCCAGGAAGGTGGGGATATTTTTGCAGCTATGTCAAGATCAATGCCATCGTAGAAGATGCTTTGGCTAGGAGGTCTCTGAGAAACTGCAACACACATACAAAACCACTCTTCCAAAAAGCAAAAGCCATCAGGCATTTTGCCATAAAGCAAAATAAGGTCTTATGAGACAAGGCACTGTCCAAGACAACTGAAGCAACATTATAAAGTGCAGGAAGTATTCATGTTCAACCTCAAAATTAGAGTTACAGGAGTACAACTTTACCATTAACAGTTTTGTGACAGGACATTGCTGGACCACAAGTGAAACCCACACTTATAATTAAGACTGCATATGAAATTCCACTGCCAACTTTCCAGCTTCATGAAAACAGAAAATATGAACAAAAAGGCCTTTTTCTCCCATAAGAAAAGAAGATCTTCCAAATGCTTCACTTGCAAAACAAGTGAAATGCTTAAAAGTACTGAAAATATTTCTATTACACAGTTTTGTTTCCATTTATTCAGCTTACCTTTGAGTCTAAGAAATCCACAACTTTAACATATGAATTCCTGCAGCTACAAACAATAAACAATTAACAGAAAATAACCAAAATGAGTTGCATTTTAAGAGTGGCAAGCAGATATCCACCCATTTCATAGAAATTAATTATGCCTCTTCGGTGAAGAGGAACTGTTTCATGAAAGTAGGACAAAGGCTAGAATGTAGTACAGCCTTTCACATCCAGCATTAATCAGATGACCCAGAATGACCTGGGACAATATAAGTCTGACTATTCAGCTAGCTGGTAACAGGTCTTCCATAATTCAGCTGTACTGACATCAACACTTCGAAACCAATCGTACATACTTTTGAAGTGACTTTTATTTACAGAGAGCAAAAATAAACATTTTCAGGAGATATTTTCACTTCCAAACCACTTCAGTTGTTGAGTTTAAGTTTTTTAGTTTTGCACAATCTTTCTCTTCAGAAGATAATTCATGCACAGACACGACAAATTTATTAACTCTGAATACAGTGCAAATCAAATGATGAAAAATATAGTTTCTTAAAACATGCATATTCAAGAAATGTAGACTATACATCATATATTTTTACTCAGATAATAGAAAGACCACCCAAGTCTTTTCAAACTTCTGCATATGATTTCTACAGACCACCATAGGTCTGCATTTTTGTAAGCTGGCCTACATCTCACTCAAAACTCTGAAATTCGACATGCATTTTTAGCATTCTGCTACAGCACTTCATATTATAACAAATATTATAAATAGAAACAAAGAGCAATGACTAGGTCTGGTTTACCACAGTGATAGCATGATTTGATACTAAAAAATTTCACTGAGAAGAAAAGGACGTGTACTAACAAAACGTTAAGTGGTTGTGCTTGCAACCACAACAGTATGAAAAAAGACTGTGTTGAAGATGAACTACACAAGGCTAATTAGCTCAGCCATACCTCCATGATGTTTCTAGTTCCTGGACTTGTTTGGAGATCTCTATAAGCTGATGAACTACTCAAAAGATATACTTAATGTAGATTAAGACAGGCTCAACACAAGAGTTAGTACCGAATAAAGAACTTTGCTTTACTTCATACTTTGTCTCAAATTTGTCATCACAAATACTGGTATTTTGTAATGAGAAAGCCCCAAAAATTAAAATCTTAAAAGAAGTTTGCCAGCAGACCCAGCAATAACAAAACATTTAAAGGACCGATGGTCACCATTTAGCCACCGTTCTAGGTGGCTAAAAGCTTTATACATTATATCACTTTACTGAACACATTTTAGTACTTGCACAATCTCAACTAACATTTTTTGGGGTGGGGAAAGAGGTTTTGACTTGCTGGGGTCATCAGAAAATTTAAAAGCATGCTAAAGTGCAAGCCGCAAAATAGTAGTACTTCTTTAACATATCCATTCTGGGATGCAGATCTGACAAATAAGCACAGATAAAATGGTCCTGTTATACGTATGAGGTTTCTAAACAACAATTACTTAAGATACACAGTTTATGCACTCAGCAAATTGAAAAAAATGCCAGCTTTCATGTATGACTGAATGACTTCAGGTATTTAAGAAACATGTAGACATGGCACTTCAGGGCATGCTCTAGTGCCCAAGATTGTTGGTTTGTGTCTGTTTGTGGGTGGGGTGTGGTTGTGGGTGTTTGGTTTGGTTTTGGTGTTTGGTGTTCTGGGATTTTTTTTTTTTTTGTTTTGTTTTTGGTGGTTTGTTTTGTTGGGTTTTTTTTTTGTTGGTTGGACTCAATGATCTCAAAGGTCCCATCCAACCAAAAAATATTCTGTGATTCTGTGACTTTTCGCGTACTGTGACTGCATCTTCAAGTTTTAAGAAATGGGTACGCAGCATGCACATGGACTATACCTACAATTCAAACTGCAATTGCAAAAATAATTATAGACAACACACAAGCAATTCTGTTGCAGTAACAAAATCTTGATTTTATCTGAGCATTGATACAATACTTATGCGTTTCACAGTGAAAATAAACAGAATTGCAAATAATACAGTCCCCCCACAAATGAAAAGAGACAATCATCTTTGATTCAGTTTAGATAACTGGTTTCGTGGCAGAGGAGTTGGACTTCAGAATTTATCTTTTTCCTTTTTTTTTTTTTTTTTTTAAATGTTTTCAGCAAAGTTTTATACACACTTAAAATTCTTAAGTGGGAGGGAGGTGGAAGGTAATCAGTTTACTCTAAATAAAAAATATTTCCCTTAAATTACATATTTGGAAAAAATATTTCAGTTTTTTTCGCACCTTGAGTTTAACAGCACATTTTAATTCTCTATACACATCTTTTTAGTCTTAATCTGAACTCTTCAGTACAACTTTAGACAATTCATACTTCAGAATCAAAGTCATACTCTATACTGTTGTTATACTAAAGAGTTTTGCTTTAACAATATTTGAGAATAAACAGCTACTGTAATTGTGACAAGTGAAAAACTATGAAAACAAAGTGAAAGCCTTCGCTCATATCAAAAGAAAGTATCTAAGAACTTAAAGGGGTGCAGCCACAGCAAAAGCAGAGATATTATTATGAAACACAAGGTAGTTCTCTATTTTCTATACCTTTCTCAAAACCTGTATCCCTTCCATAGGTTCAATGCAAATTAAGTTGTTCTTGGTTGTCAGCACACTGACATAATAACAAAAACCCCTAAAAACCTAGACAATGCAGGGAGATGAAAGAACAGATTGAAAGGGAGTAAAAGCTGAAAATTGAATACCAAGCATAAGAGACCTTGGAAATCAAAGAATGTTGAAGAATGCAAAATATTTTATGGTTTCTTTATGTTGTGGTATCTTCTTGGATTAGAAATTAACCTTGTATATGGTGTTATCTTGCACTTCATGTATAAATTATTTATTGCAATGTAAACTAAGGGAAAAAAATCTACAGTCCTAATCCCAATAATTTCAAAGTTAGCTAAAATTCAGTACCTAGTTCACATCCCTCCCCATACTGGTAATACTCAGGGGGAAAAAAGAAAACAAACACACACCAAAAAAAACCCACAACCAACCAACCAACCAACCAAAAAAACAACCACTAAAAAAACCCCAATCCAGTCTAGCATTATTTTAATATACTCAGAAAGTAAATCTGAACTTTACTGCTGCCTGAGGAATCACTGTGTTTCTCAGAATCTACACAAAACAGATGATAAAAAAAAAATCAGTTTTATTTCTTATTTGCTCTGTTTTGGAATACTAATAACCTTCTCTTTTCCCCACATCTAGGGATCAACTTACTGCCATTTTCTAAAAATTATTTTGGAACGTTTTAGAAGTCATAAGATATTTTCAGTGCAACCATCTTAAATTAGATTCTTAAATAGCATCTGTAACTTAGAAAAATCTCTCACTAGAACACCAGTAGCTCTGACTAACTTCTCACTCTTTCACATGTTCGTACTTAGCTGTTTAGGAGTGGGTTGGTGAAGAAAGACTTAGAAGTGGTCCTTCATTTATCTATTGACATCCCAGACCCATATAAAATACAGTATACAAACTGTCAACTTCATTTGTTTTGAATCAGAAGAATTGAAAAGAAGTCACTACTTGAAATAAATTCTCTCTTAGGGGGATACTTTCATACAGGAGAACTTGATTCAGGGATCCAGCATTGTCCTGAAAAAGAGGAAAATACTGCAAAAATGCAGCACTTCAAACGTTCATGAGTACACACTAATCCACAAGCCAAAATGCAAGTTGTGGGAGAGAGCAGAAACTTCTTAAGGTAGCTAGTTTAACCATTTTTGATTTACAATATACATTCAGAAACCTCCTGCAGACTTGTACCCAATTGCAGTTAGCAACACATCATCTATTAACTCACCTTTTTTAAAAGGAAATAGTCTGCTAACACATGCAAATTGAACCTCTGTCTCCGATATACAATTCCAGAATAAACAAATGCTAAGCACTGAATTAACTATGAATTAACTGAATGGCAGTGACTTTTTATTAATAGTTTTTAATGTTACACATGAAAAACTGTAAAAAGTCATTTAACATATACAGTATAGTACTGAAATGTAGCTTGTGCTTCAGTGCCTAGAATAGATCATTGTCAGGAACAAAAAGAGTTTTTTAAAATTATTTCTTGGTGAATTAAGAGTTGTTTTGGGTTTCTTTACTGTTTCTAAACATAAATCAAAGCACCCTTTGGTACTTTCCAAACTCTAGAACAATGATAACTACAGTTATGACACAGAAATCTTACCAAAAAATCAACATAAAGGAATTGTTGCGTTTAACGCTGGTAGGCAATAATTTGCAATACTATGGGTATTATTAGTATATTTTACAGAATCTCTAATCTAAGTAAAAAGCATTTATGCTTACTCATGAACAAACAAAAAGTACAAGACAAACCTTCTACTTCAGATTCCTCTCTATATTGCAGCGCTTTAAAAGGAATAGGGGAGAGAAGCTGCCAAAACAAGTGTTTTCACACTCCCCCATTTGTGACTATTAACAGCTACAGCTTATTTTTTTGAATAAGTAATTACCTACTTAGAGCAAACACGTTCATAAGTTTAACCTAACTAGAGCACATTTTCATCACTTTTTCAGTACAGAAGTACATTTTCCCTTTATTTCTTTATCTTCCATCTGTTATTTCAACATTCCTTTTTAAACAGTAGTCAATGAGAGGCATTGTCTACCAAAGTGCTACAAACTGAAGTTGGATTCTAATTAGACATTTATTATTCTGCTACAACATTGAACACTAATATAACAAATCTATCTAGATTCTAGGCAGTTCATTATAGTCTAGCTTCACTATTTCCTATTACAGCATTAATGGCATCAAGACAAGACAGTGATTAAAACTTTTTATTTTTTGTAAATGGAAGAAAATTTAATAAATTGGTTTTCTTGCATAATTAAATGTGCTTTATATACTGCTACTACACAGTTACAAAAAAAAATATTCCAGCTACTATTGATGATCTCATTGTGCTGTCAGCAAATTAGTCCCAAAATGTTTTAAGAAACCAACAACGGGAAAGGATTCAATGGTTCACACATCTAATTATGCTAAACTGATCTGACCAAACAATCCTGGATATACAGCCAAGTAAAGAGTCAAAAAAAGTTATTAGAAATCACTCTGAAGTCATTCAAGCTGAGGACAAAAGGAAGTATATCACCACAATGAATAAAACTAAACCATTTGTCTACATAAAATAGGGAAGTGTTGTATTGTGCAGTTTTTAGCTCTCGAAGTAGCATTCTCAATTAAATTAGAAACAATAACTTCTTCAAACATTTAAGAGAGCTAAATTCATTCTTGAAAAGTAGTATTCTGGTGTTCTCAGTCCATACTTAAGAATTCAGCTAAGCTACAAAGATGAAAGAACAGCACCACCTAGTTCTCTATTTAAAAGTTTTCAAATATTATCATCCATTGATTTATTTTTGTAATCTATATTCACATATGTGTGTGTATTCTACAATAAAATCTGCCACATTTCCACAGGACACAATACTAACAAGTTTGTCAGGAATTATTAAAACATCTGATATAGATACTTTACAAGTGTATTCTGTGAAAAAAGGGCTTGCATATACAAGAATGCTGGAGACCTGTAATAATACAAGTATTGTTCTGAAGCACCATAAACACCAAATGGATTTCTCATCAGTCCCTAATATTACTTGAGGGACCACTTCTCTAATTTAATCCAAAAAAAAATGTATGTGTGTTGACTCCCTTGTACAGTAGAGTCTGACACTTTATAGTATGTATGTGTTCCAGATGCAAAAAGACATATTCATGATATAGATACCACAAGAGCCTCAGCAATATGTTTAAAAACCTAATTATAGCTCATGCAAGTTGTTTCATATTTACTTTTCTACTCTGCAAATAGTAGAAACCTTACAGAAATGGGGTAGATATTTTAGTTCTTAGTTGGACTGAAAGTTTTCATGTCCAGAATTTCCTTGATAGAAAATGAGATGTGTATTTAAACAACCCAGACGTTCACCATGTGATACAAAAGCAGCACCTAAGAAGTCTGCACAGTAGGAGTACATAGCATCTTAACTAAGTTTTACTAGCATAGCTGCCTGTGTTTCAATTTGATAAGCACATAGCTACACATGCAGAATAGTCCATTTTTCTAGACATGCTGAATTTTCTAAGATCTCACTCACATCAACAGAACATAATAGCATTAGAACTTTATTTCTGAAGACATCTCCTGTTTTGACATTGATATTCATCAGTCAATTCTGATTTATTATACTAATATACATGGCACTAGATACTTTCTGTAAGTCTCTTAATTGAAGTAAAGTACAAGTGACATTGATACTGTGACTATTCTGGATAGTACTGCATTTTACATTGCAATGGCATGCTTTGGAACATTATAGAGAAAATGGAAGTTAACTGCTCCTGCAAAGTGTCTTAGCTGCACTTGAACAAAATATTCAAATCAAATAATTGATTTATCTATCGTTGAACAAGGAAAATGAAATGAAGCTACATTGAAATGATCTCATGTAGCGCGTTTGCGTCAATACACTGAAGCTCATCTAAATTCCTCGTTTTCATACAGTAGCTTTTGAAGTATTTTCAACTCTCAAATTTGACCCTTCCTACCAATGCCTGTAAGAAGTCTTCCATGCTGTACTGATGCAAAAAATCAGGCTCTCAATGGATGAGAGACTAGAGCCTTATGAATACCTCCCTAAAAAGCTTCTTGAACTGGTGCCCCAGCCTGAGTCAGGCCCCAGTGCAAGCAACTGACTCCCACTGGCTCCCCTCCTCACTTCTGTTAATGCACACTTGAGGAAGGTAGGAGGAAGTAGGGGCAAGAAAAGAAAGTGATAATAATTTTAAAATAAATAAATAATTTAAGTCTCCTATCACATCCTTCCAAGGTGTTTTCTCCCCCAAGGTAGAGAGAAAGACATGTCCTCTAGTATCTTCCTCAAGAATGCACTTGCCCTAAAACCTTCACTTGTTTGATTTCATTTCCTGGGGAAAGGAAGAGGTGGAGAGTCATAGCAAGAGAAAGAAAAAGTATGTTGTATCCTGCAAGCCTGAAGTCATACAGCGTTTTGTTCCATCCTAATCTTCTTTGTGTCTTGGTCTTTCACAGCAAAGGCTTTTGCAGTAACTCTGGAGGGGATGTTTTATTCCTACAGAAAATAAAGTTGCCCCGTTCCTTGTCCACCAGGTATCTACCTACATACCTATCATCCATTGTCCCAGTTTGAGGTAAAATAAAACCAACTTTCTGTTCAGTAATTTTACATCTTAGCTAGGCTTCTTCTAACTCTCCAAAATTAACTGCATATTGTGCAGAAAACTGTTCATTCTCAGAGTGATAAGACCATTGTTTGTACTTCATGCCAAGAAGCGTTATGCAGAAAGGCTCTTGCTTATATGTATTGCTATAACAACCAAGGTCAGCTAACTTAGTTATTTGCCCCCTTGGAGGGCGGGAAACAGAAAAGTGTAGAGGGGTCCCACCTGTAGGGAGGAGCGGACAGGACAGGTGACCCAAAACTGACCAACAGGGTATTCCATCCCATCTGTCCCATGCTCAGCATAAAAGCTGAGGGATCAAAGGGTCAGCTCGCTCTCTTCAGTGGCTGACATCCGAAAGGGACTCTGTCTGTTCATCTGCCTTTGATCCCGATCCATGCATTCCTGACTCCAGAGCTGGAATTCAGTTCTCATCCATCTGAGTCCAGTCTGGGACTTCCCCAACGCCTGCCGGTGACATCATCCTAGGAGCTTGATACAGTTTTGTATATACTGTATCTATTTCATTATTTCCTTTTAATTTTAATATTTCATTAAAGTAGTTTAGTTCATTCTACACTCGTATATCTCTATCTCGCCTCCTTTTTCTCCTGGAGCAAGAAAGAGGGGGAAGAACATCTGTCGCCATCATACGCCAATTTGGCCTAAATCACATCCATGAAGGTCATTTAAGTGTTGGCATGCCACAGCTCACTTGTTGCAAAGTCAACACATTAATGTAAACAGATTATATAGGACACAAATTTGAGGCCTTTATCCTCACGGTCTTAAGAACGGAAATCCCTTCATGCATACAGAGTAGGGCTGTTGCTATTTCTCCAAGTCTTGCAGCAGCAAACAGAAGAAACAAAGCTTGGTTTTCTTGACAGGTATCCTAAGCAGACAAGGCCTGCAGGGACATTACTCCACATATCTATGACCAGCTATTCACCCATTTTGAATTTCTTTCTGAAGATACTTCTTTTCTCGAAGAAGTTCAAATGACCAGAGTTTTTAATGACCACTTAAAAGAAAAAAGTCTGTGATATTAATAATGCATTAAACAACAAATTTTCACTTGTTCATTTTAAATGATATAGACATCTGGATTCTGTTTTCCTGTTGGGATTTATAGCGTATTTCAGTTTGCAATAGGCATAATCTAATGAACATTAAATGCATCTGCACTTACAAATCCTGCAATACAGATGTCACAGCAAATGAAGAATACCCCTCATAGAACACATACCACTGCCTTCGTTATCCAGAGTTCCCATTACTCCATTTCGCATCAGTTAGGAAAAATTCATGGTTTTGTAGAACAGAAGTATCACTTGCTTTTCTAACAGACAAAAGCAAATCTGTACAAAATCTAATATAATTCTTTTCTCAAAATCCAAAGACAGTTTGGGGAATTCTGTAATCACATTATTATAAATGACACCACACACACACACCAAGTATTGCTTACATGAAATAAATATATAAAAGCCTATTCACTTAAACCAATCTTATATTCCAACCTACTTTGAAATTACATTAATCTTGTGTTAAACATATGTGAACATGCCATAAATAAGTCTATAAGCCATTGAGGTTTTTATCTACCATAAATAAAAAACAAATGGCCCATATATTTCTATTGATTACATGCCTTCCCCACCACCTCCAAAATCTGCCATTTAGAATGCAGCAAAGCAATAATGATTTATAACTTGCAAAACAAAGATGACTTAGGAAGCAGAAAATGTTTTCATTTCAGTCTGATCCAATTCTAAAAACCAAACTGATTTTGTGGGGAAAATACTGAAATTATGTGAGCTCTCAATCATTCTTTAAGGAGTGAATGAGACTTATTCACTCTAAGAATGGCATACCTTTTACATTCCAAAAAGAAGCACTAACCAGCAGTTTGTAACCCACAAACTTTACATTTAGTGCAGAGAGATGCGTGGAATATTTGACAAAAAATAAATGCAGATAAGATAAGGAGACTGTTCTGAAGAAGCTGGAAAAATAGTCAAGGTGCTAGCCCATACTTAACTTATTTATACACTACTTTTGTTCAAATACACATAATCTTGATTATGTTTATATAAGCAGCACTCATGATACATCCTAAGATTGTAACCTGTTAGATTCAGGACTCCAGCCTTTAAAGGAAGCACAGCCTATAAAGGTAATCCACTGCTTTTTTTTTTTAATATCAAAAGATGAGACACTCTTTTTTAATATGTAGTGTCCTAGTAATTGTCACACTTGATATTTCAGTTTGGAAAAGCTCCTCCATGTTAGGTGTTGCTAACTTCACTATAATCACCTTTAATTTAAAATTGAAGGGATTCCCTTTAGACTGTACAGATATAATTTTTCATTAACCAAAATGATCATTAAACAAGATGGTACTTATAGCCTCCTCCATATTAGTCCAAGTCTCACCTATTTTTCATAGTATTACAAGGCCACACTATACAAGCCTGGAGACATCAATAACATCATTGGAAATCTGAAGCAATGGAAAAGTTAAAAAATTATGAAGTCAAGAGGAAACTGCAATGGGATGTTTATTCTCATGAACAAGATATTTCACATGTTAATTGAACTCATGTAAAATGTCAGTCATGTTAGTTCAAGGTTTCCTCCAAACATACAGAAAAGTTCTAATTTTCACTACTATTCTTCTAGATGTTAACAAAAGAATTCATGTAAAAAATTCTACATTGTATTCCTATAGATTATACCATTTCATGACCTGTCACAGATTTGAGATACTATTAATCCTTGATTACTAATCAGTTTAGCAAGTAATATCTCTACTCACTGCATTTATTTTCCAGTTTGCAAACAGCTGTGCTTCAACACTTTTGTATATTTGAAGATATGAAAATTTTCTTTCAGTTGATGGCCTGGAGTGTGAACAAGTGTTTTCAAATATCAGTTTTAATTTTCCTGTATAAACTGTGCAAATCAAAGGAAACTTCTTCATTGCTCTTCAATTTACACCCATCAGTGTATCACAATGAAGGACAAACTACCACATAAAGATTTAAAGTTCATATACAAAAACACACATTAACACACAAGGAAGGAAAAAAAAAAAAAAGCCTTTGAAAGATATAAATATAAAATGAGCTTGACGCTGGAACATATTTTGCACAATCTTTTAATTAAAAGAAGTTTCTAATATTAAACTGCAGCTTGATTTTGTCTGTACGAGCTCATTGCTTTTGCTCGATTTTTTTTTTTTTATAGAAAAAAATTCAGTACATAACAAATTTGTATTGCAATGTAACATATTTTTTCAGTAGCAAATTTGATGACCTTAAACCCCACATAATTCTAAAAATTGATTGCTTCTGCTTCAGCTAGTATGGCTTTTCCCCTCGTTAGGGACTATAGCAGCCTTCCTGCCTTGTAACAGAGCAGGAATAAAAGCAGGTCAAGTTACACTGTTAATCCAGCAGATGTAGGTCAGCTTGGGATAAATATCGGAACAAATGGAAAATACCAAAGTGCCTACTACAACTGCTGCTGTAAAGTAATTTGGCTTTATTCTCTTCAGAGCTGTCAGTCAGTTGCAATTGTGGAGTTTCCAGTGTTGAAACTTTGAAAAGCCAGAGTTTTTAAGACTTGGATGCGTTAGTAGAGCTGTGCTGGGCTATTCAGCTTCTGACAGGAGTGGCAGTAATGTAATGTGTTATATATTGATGATATCCAGAAAGGCATAACTGTATTTTCATATGTGGTCACAAATTATTTTTGCAGGAAACAGCATACTTAGGTTACTTAAGCTAAGATTTGGCAATTGAATTATTACGATTAGAATCATTTGATTAACAGTGTGGTGTATAAGAAGTTAAAGATATAACCACAATATTTTCACCTTTAACATAAGAAAACAGTCTCTCATACTATTCTTCCCATCCAACAAAGAAAAGGACAGGTAGTCAACAAACTGTGTATAGGAAGATGACGATAAAGGGAATATCAAAGCTATGCAGGCAACCACTATACTGCACAAACAACTTTATGCTCTGTTTTACAACTAAACCTTGCCAACTCCATTCACAGAACAAAGAATAAGCTGGAGAGGAGTCCAGTAATATATCCCTATATGAATAAAACTTTATATTCCCTTCCACTCTGAAAGAGCTTTAGGGATTCAAATTGAGAAACACAGACTATACAGTAATTATTTTTCCAAAACTGAAGAGCAGCTGCCTATGGACAGTTAATATTCTTTAACAGCTATGTAAGAAAAGGAGATTCCTGAATTGAATACTACAAAATAGAAAAAAGTTAAATTTATGAATTTATAGTAATGTAAAACTATATTAAAAGTGATTTGTTGCTACTTAAAATGTGAAAGCTAGGCAAAGAAGATAGGATGATACGTAGGTAGACATTGTTAAAGGAAGAAACAGGGAGTCTTCCAATCCATTTACAATAAAAATAACTGCCTCCATTTCTCACTAAATCCTTTTCTCCTCCTTCAAGTTCTCCATATTATTAAGTCTTACACGCAAAACATTAAGTGTTAAAAAAGAGCACTGGAAGATGCAATACAGTTTCCAGTGTTAGCACTCCGTTTTGTCATTGAAATAAACATTCTTTGCTTCTTCCACTCCTCCCTTAAAATGCTACTCTGATAGCATCCCGTGTATTGACATTTAAAGCACCCATCCTAAGCTTATCGTGCATTAACATAAGTTGTAAACATTTGGACTCTGTCTTTAATTTTAATTTATAAGATGAAGGGGAGAGATCCTGAAATAGGTTCATAGGAAAAAAAAAACAAACACCACACCACACAAAACAAAACAAAAACCCACAAACAAAAACCCACAACATTAAGAACCCTTGCAAAGATATCCACATTCATTTTCCAAAATACTCAATTCTGTTCAAAATGTTTTCATTATGTAGAAAAACAAGTTGTTCAAGGGCAGATTCCTGAGAGAAATCATGATTTTACAAGTTACTCCTTGCCACTGGAATTTGATATTTGCCTTTCTTCCTTTCAAACACACCTCAAAAACTCCTTGGGAAGAAGGGATATGCTCATTAAGATCATACTTAATATTGATGCAATCCCTGAGGAAACACGTACTAAACTATGTCTAATAGTTTTACCATTCTACATTTGTTTTGGAATGTGGATTTTAAAAAGCATGTCAGTGGCATTCTCTCTAGAGAAGACCCTCCATTGTTTTGAGAGTATCTAACAGAATTAGCCTGACATTAGATTCACATTTTAAAACAAAATAGAGGTATTCCTTCTTTCTCTTGGAGAAGGCATTAAGAAGACAATTACAGCATCTTCTATGTCTACTTTTTAAATATTAGATGAAGAGGGAATCATTGTTCTAACACAACCAACTACACTCTGGTTATACTGCTGGTTTTTTGGCAACTACCCGATGCCCACGTCCACGTCTTTGCCATACATAGAGTTATCAGTTATTTAACCACCATTTGTGATGCATAAGAAAAAAAAAAAAAAGAATAAAACAACACAAACCAACCAAACAAAAAAAACCCCAACAACCTCAAAATCCAATCATTACATAGCAATATTAAAAGATTAATTCTTCGGTGGAAAGAGTAAGGGTAATCACATTCAACACACTTTGTCAATAGTAGGATCAGGCCAGAGTGATGGGAAAACTAATTATGAGAACTAAGGCTTCTATAATAATGAAAAAAAACCAATGGCTTAAAGACAAAGTGCATTATATAATGGAATTTCAATTGACAAGCAGAGGGTGTCACTGGTTTACATTTATGAAATTAAAAAAAAAATTAAAAGGGAACTAACAAAAAAGTAGCCAAGAAAAATGTTTTCGTTTCAATGGAGGTGCTTTTCTTGACCAACATATCCATGGAGTTACTTCTTGGGTGAGAAACTTCAAAGTTGTTTACTGTTGAATTGATGATAGAAACTTGATAAATATCTTGAGTGTAAGAGTGATAAATATTAGGAGAGTGAGTGATCCCTATTCATGTATTCCTCAGGGAAGTTGTGCAAGGTCATCGATGGGAATTTGGATTGCTTAGTTACTTCACATTCTAAACCTGAATGTGAACGGCTATATAAGGACTATCCATAAAAATACATGATGAAATCAAGCAAAAGAATTCATAAAATATGAACTAATCTGAGAACTAAGCAGCTAATAAGCCTACCAAGCCTTGGTTAGATTGTCTGACAGAGTTCATACAAAGACAGTCACCATCAAGTAGAGTGAAACATTTTGTTTCAACTTGAGTGTAAAATATTCCAAATTAAGATTGACTCAAAACTACTGTCTTCTTCTATTCTGTAATTGTGTATACTCTCACAGAACTTAAAGAATTACAACAGCATGCTTTTGACTTGCTGTACACCATATTAGTGTTACAACATTTAGCTGTCAAGACAATCCCTATGTATACAGCACTGGGTTGCCAAGATTTTGCTAACAAAACTCTACCGAAAATTCAAAACAGACTCTAGATACACAAGATGTTGAGTAATGTATGACAACTTTGTCTTAGATCAGCTTGCATGATCTGAAAAGTAGCCATTTGCATATTTGCTCCTTTTTTTTTTTTTTTTTTTTAACTTCTGCTTGTAATAGATCTGGGTTTATGAAAAAAAGAGAGTCTCACCCGTAAGCAATTATCTGTCTTCACTGATTTGTTGCATCAGTGATCACAGTTTCAGACAAATTAAAATGTCCCTGCATTATTTTCACTAGTAGACAGGTTGCAAGCATTTGAAGTGTCTGAATAAACCATATTGAGAAGATTTGCCTGGTGTTGGCAGAGAACTCAAAGTAGATCATTTGCTACCACATACAGCACTATCCAGTGTCTTCTCAGCAGAGCACATTAAGGCATTAGATGCCATTTGCATTATCACACAGCAGGGGGCTACAGCAGCTACAATTCCAGGATAATCTTAACCCATATCTGTATGCTATGAATCCAACAAAACTATTTTTAATGTTACATTTTCTCACCTGATAACTCTTTACAGTAAAGAACTTACTTTTCAGGTTGCATAAAAGCAGCTCTGATGATGTACCTGAGATATCCTAAATATATGTTGCCCTCCAACTGTTAAATTTTGTCTAAGGAGGGCTAAATTCATGAAGCAGAAAAAACAATCAGAATGAAACAAAAATGTAAGGCTGACTGTAAACATATGTAACAGCTTAACCGCTTGGGACATTGTTTAAGTAGTCCAGAATCATTACAGTGGACAAGCTAAGAACAACAGCAGCCAGAGATCCTACTATTTTCAAAGCAAATGCTGGAGAGAGCAGAGCAGACTAACATCATACCCGAACTCAGCTGACAAACCGCTTCTCAGCTCAACACGTCATTACTCCCTCTTCCACCTCCATCGCTCCCCTTTCACAGCAAGCAGTTGACACTGGGCTCTTTTACTTCTTGTTTGCCTCCTTTCTGAAGGGACTGCTTGCTGTTAATGCTATTCCACACACAAGCTGAGAAGCATTATTCTATGTCCTCTTCCCTCAGCTGATGCTTCATCAATACTCAGGACAGATTCCTTAAGCAAGTCTCTCCACAGATCAAGCCAGAAAGGCACACTTCCATACAGGACACCCGTCAGCTTGACTCTTTGTCACCTTGACTTTGAACTTAATTAGCTTCAGTTTCACTAACAGGAACCATCCTTAGTTACAATCCAGAAGTGCTTCGAATCCTCAGAACAAAGATCTTATTCACGTACAGAGAAGATGAAAAACCTGCGTATGCCATGGCCCACAAACAGAAAATCAGACTAATCTAACAAATTTCTTGAGCCACTTCACGACACAGTTTGGGGAAGCAAAGCAAAGCCAACAGGAAAAACTACTTTTAAATGCAGGTATAAAGCTGCCAACAAGGAATGTGTCAAATATGGTAACTGTGTCTACTAGTTGTGGCAAAATAAATGGCAGAAACTGAGAATACAATGTTTATGAAGTAGCACTGTAAAGTGGACCAAAAGAATTTGATATTCTGTTACATAGAGTCACTATTCAGGACAGTCTCCTAGAAAATATTTACTCCTCTTCTTCTTCATTCTCCTTTACCTTCGGAAAAAAAGGATAGTGAAAATTATTTCCTCTCACTCCTGTCTGAAGGTTACAGGTTCTTTATATCCCTCCTCCCCTTTTCTTTTTTTTTTTTAATACTGCTCAGCAAAAGTGCCTCCTGAAACAGCACTCCACTGAAGCACGGTATACAGAAACCCTAGGTATTTTTGATTGTCGTTTTAATCAGGAGCTGAAACAATAATTTTGTGAGAAACTGGAAAGAGGGAGATGTTCTATATACACAGAGGGCAAGCCGGGTAACACATTAAGCATCGCCTTTCTTCATCTGCAAGGACAGGCCCAGTCCGGTTATTTTCACACAGTCACAGTCAGGTCGGTATTACACCCCTTTTCTTGCAAGATGTTTTGTACCTGATGCAGTTTCACAGAGTTATATTTTGCCTGCCACGCTCCCTAAACGGCTGCGCCCGGAGACATCGCAGCTTTTAATCACTGGTTTTACTCTCAGAACCGCGACGCGCCGAATGCGGCTGATTGCACCGTCGGCAAGATCAAATCCTCCTCCTCCAGCGGCAGCCCCGATTTTATTGGTGACAGAAAGTCAGTCCAGACGCTTTCCCCCTACCACCACCACCGCCGCCGCCACCGCCACCTCCTCCTCCTCCTCCCCTCCTTCGCGGGGCGATGAATTGACGATTCATGAGGAAATGTGAAAGGCTGAGGGGAGCCAGCCCCCAGGTGCAGCCTTGCCCCCCGACCGTTGGGTTCCCCCCGACCGGGCCCGCGGGGCGGGGGGAGCCGCCGCCGCTGAGGGGGGCAAACTCTCGGCCGGCAGCGCAGCGCCGCGGGCGAGAAGGCGGCGGAGGGGAGGAGAGGGAGAGAGGGAGGGAGGGAGGGAAGGAGGGAGAAATCCATCCAGCGTGGAAACTAGCTGCAAGATGAGCCGCCTCGGAGCAGGATGGCGAAGGGATCCGCTTCTGAACCCTGCCGGCTCATCCGATTACCCTACGTGTGTATTTTGTACCTGACCGACAGACACGCGTTCTCGGAGGAGGCATGGACAACAACACCCCCCCCCACCACCACCACCACCCGCCCCCGTCTGCCCGGCGGGGAGGCACGGCTGGAGCCCGCACGTTTCCCTGGGATGTTGTTGCAGCGCTGCGGCTGCGTTCGCACTTTCGGGGGCGCGTTTGCGGCGGGCGAGCCGGGAGGACACGGGGAGTTGGAGAGGTGGCTGCAGGGGTTGGCGAGCGACTGGCAGCGGGGGGGGGGGGGGGGGGGGGGGGGAAAGAAGCTCGGAGGGCGAAGGAGGGCGGGAAGAGGCTGTCGGGGGAAGGGCAGGAAGGGTTAACAACCGTGAGGCGCTTTAGCGCTGGATAGCGCTACCCGAGCGGGAGGCTGGGGGCGCCCGGGGAGGAGAGGGCGGCGGAGGAAGAGGAGGGGGGAGCGGGTCAGGAGCGGGGCGGCGGGGAGGCCGGGGATGCCCCGGGCCGCGGAGGTGCCCCCCCCGCCCGGCCCGGATTCCTCCCTCCCTCCCCGGGCGCGGGGCAGGGGTGGGGAGGAGGCGGTACCTTGTACGAGGATCCCGCAGAGGCTGTAGAAGCGCAGGAGCGCGCCGGGCTTCAGCCGCATCCTGGGGGCTCCCCTCGGGCTGGGTGGGCGCCAGGCACGCAGATCCGCAGCCTCCCGCCGCTCCGCTCTCCGGGCGCTTCCTTCCCCCCGCAGGAGCCGCCGCCGCCGCCGCCTCCGCCGCAGTGTCTCCCTCGCTGTATCCAGTGGGGTGAGGAGGAGGAGGAGGACCAGGGTCGCGGGGGTGGATTGGGGAGGGAGGAGGAGGGAGGGAGCGGCGCTCTCCGCTGGCTCCGGCGCTGCTGGGCAGGTTCAGGTTCCCCCCGCGGAGCGGTGCCGGGTGTCCCCCCGGCTTCCCTTGCCCCTGCCGGCGCGTCTGTCCGTCCGTCCGTCCGTCCGTCCGTCCGCTCGCCTCTCCCGTCCCGTCCGGTCCGGTGCCGCTGGCGGGCGGGGGAAGGGGCTGCGCCGGCGGGGAGGCTGCGCCGCTCCGCTCCCAGCCGCTTCCCGGCTCGAGACACAAGGGCAAGCGCCGCTTGCGAAGCTCCCCTGGCCTAGCCCCGCCCCCACCGCCCGCCCCGCCCCTTTCTGCCGGTAGCCCCGCCCCTCTCCCCGCCCCCCGGGCCACACCCCGGCCCTCCCTGGGCCATGGGCACGCCCCCGCCTTGGCCACACCTCCGCCGGGACGGCACGCCCCTCGGCCCCCGTACCGCCCCCTCAGGTGGGTGTGTGACTGGCGTGGGCGGCTCTCCAATAGAAAGCCCCCGGGTTCGGCCGGACAGCCAATGAGGCGCTGACTGGGGAGGCGCGAGTCGCCAGGTTACAAAACAAACGGGCGTTTCGCAGAGTCTCGAGCCTCGAGCCAGGTGCCAGGTCCCACCTCCTGCGCCGTTGAATGGCAGCTGGCTCGGGCCAATCGCGGCGAGACCGGGCTCAGGGAGGACTCTCCAGCCAATGGGCGGGGAGCGACGGGGGGGCGGGGGACGGAGGCGGGCGTCAAGGCGCTGTCCAGACCCGGTCCTGAAGTGTCGGCCGCCGGAGGAGACGCGCCGCCGCCCCGGAGCAGAGGGCGCCAGGCGGCGAGGCCGGGGCAGAGCGCTCCCGGCTGCCGCTCACACGGCGCGGGGCGGCGGGCAGCCCCGCCGCTGGGAGGCCGCTGGTGCCGCGACGGGGAGAGGAACGGCAGCTGTCCCCTCGACCGCGCGCCCCGGCCCTCGGCGCCCCGCGCGCGACCGTTAACGGCCGACAGCACTGGGCGGGCGGAACGGGAGAAGAACCCCGGGGGGGGGCGGGCGGGGCGCCGGGCGGCCTCGCGGCGGAGAGCCGCCAGCGGCGGCCGGATCGGCAGCGAGGCGGGAGGAAGGGAGGGGAGCGGGGGCGGGCGGTAGAGGCGTTAGCCGCCACCTGGCGCCCCCGTCCTGCCGCGGATGGGGAAGGAGCGGGGCCGGGCGATGGGGGACAGGCGCACCGTCGGCGAGTCGGTGGGACTGGGACGTGCCGGCCGGCTGCCGCCGAGGCGCGAGTGACTCGCGGGGGAGGGAGAAGGGGTGCTGGGGCCGCTCTGCCGGGGCCGGCACCCCCGCCGCCTTTCTCACACTGCAGGCGGTCGGCGGCTGGCCCCTCCGGATCGCCGACAGGGAGAAACGGGGGGAAAGTACCTTTGAGCTGGGGCCAGGACCGGAGGCTGCGGAAAAGACCCAGTCGGTTTGCTTTCTGTCCTTGCAAAGGAGGCGTAAAGCACCTTCTCTTCCCCCGCTTTTCTTCCCGTCTCCCTGAAAGCGGCAGATGAAAGAAAGACCGGCCGAGTCGCCTGTATCGTCAGAATTAAACACGTATATACCTTCACCACAGTAGCAGTAAGACCAGCTCCTCTTGTGAGGTACCCAGATAAGGAACTTCCTGGACTTTTGGCAGTGTTGCCTGGATTCTGAATGGCTTGGAGAAAGTTTTTTCTTTTTTGAAGGTTTTCTTTGGCAGTGTTTGTAGCATTCAGTTAAATTTCTCACGGTCTGAAAGAGACGAGACTGAGTACAAGAAGTCCAAGATGGCAGGCTATTTCTTCATGTTTGCATATTTGGTGTTTAGCACTGTATCATTCACTCTCTGCCAAAATCTCTTAGTGAAATCAGAATACCTTATATTTAAGTTGCTGGACCTGTCTGTAAACATCTATGGAGGGAATTGTGTTGCCTTATCTCAGAGAGAACAGGATTCTCCTGCACATAAACACTTAAAATGATCAGATGTTTCTCCACCTATGATTCCATTCTTTTTCTATTGAGATTTGCTCTCCAACACGATGTAGTATGTTTTCCACAGTACCTCTCTGAATTTCCGCCTTGATGTCCCATTCTTTAACACCAAAGAGCTTTACTGAGATAAACAGCTGATGAAATAGTCTTACATACCTGTAGGAGAGGTAAAGCTTTAAAAGCTCATTTCTGTGAAGAGTGTATGGCCTCAGATCATGACGGCAGGGCTAACAGTTGTCAACTTCACCTTGAAGAACTTGCACTAGAGTGGGATCTAGGAAGTTATGTCTTCTCTATTCATATCTTCCGCTTTGTTACCAAGTGATGATTATGCTTAGCAACAGTTGAGACTGCACCAGGATTACATTGAGTTTCCCTCATCTCCAAAAGGTGTCCAAGCAGAGTGCAGAATCAAATTGCAGAGTTACATGTTAAAATTCTATCATTTGTAAAATTTTCTATCAAATAAACATCAGGTACATCTCCACACCTTTAGTAGGTTACTTGAACAGTATCGAAGATGTGAAATGCCCCCTAGGACAGGGAAGCATTTGAAGTCTGTCTCTGGTGGATGTGCAAGTGGTTTACTTGGTTTTTATGGCTACTGAAAAAACACACAATGGGCAAAGGTTTTACCACTGTTCTTTGGGTTCAGTGCATGTAAAGCAGTAATGAATGGGGAATGATTCTCAAAATATTTTAGAATTCTTGCAAAAAGGAACAAGTCATTTTTAAGGCAGCACTAAAAATGTCAAAAAATGCTCAAAACTTGCATTTATTGGTTGGAGGAGGAAATCAAAAAAGCAATTCTGACAAAATAAGTAATCTAAACCCTTCACTAATGCAGGACTGTAATCCAAACTGAAGTGCTTTTGCATTAATTACAACCACTGACAGCTCTGTACTTTTGACAAAACATACTTTTGATTGTAGTCTTGTTCCAGGAAGGAGACTTTTCCTTGTTATAAGAAAGATAAAAGTGTCTTCCCAGCTTAGCAATTAGGAACTGTGAAAAGAGGTCCCAGAGCAGGTGTAGTAAGGAAACGCTTGTCTGTACATCATGGGAGTTCCATGTCTTTGCCGCATTAGTACATTTGGAAAAGCTGATCTGCATGTTTTGAAACATCAGCTGACGTTTTCCTCACAGAACCCGGTAACACGGACATTACATCACGCCCCATGTCAGAAGCACAACTAGAAATGCCAGTTATCACCATTCTCTTCTGGCTCAAGTTGTTCTGAAATGAGCGACCAACAAGTTGATAGGAAGCTGGTTCACCAGGGGATTAACATTACTCCTCTTCATCACAGAGCAGGACTCTTGACTAAACAGAAAATTAAACACAGGGTTCAAACTCCACCAATAAATCACTGCAGTGGAGAGAAGTATCAAGAGGTCTTTATACTGCATATGCTGAAGCAAGTTTTCTGTCCATTTTTCAAAGAGAGAAAAAAAAATCCCAACCAGAAGCCCCTGGTTTATTTGACCAACTGTATACCTGAAAAATTTATGAATAAAATCATTAGAAATGCCAGATATGGTGTCATACTTCTTCTGATTTACGCAGCCATGTTAATTTGGCAGTTTATGTAAATGTATTATCACATCTTATGACATTCAGTGGCAGCTCACATCTAAACCTAACATAAATGGGACAGAACTTTGTAATTGGTCTGTGGAGCTCACACACAGAATGGCCAGAAGCCTCATTACTTCAAGACCAAAAGAGCAACAGGGACTCTTCAGGAGATACGCTTCAGAACAGAGTAAAAAGTAATATCCTGAGAGATTAACGCTGAAAACCAGATGCAGAAGGTAAACATTTTATCAGAACCAGAAAAAAAGATCTTTTGCATTATCCTGATATCTATTAAGGTGATACTTACAAATACTCCTAATGCTAAAGAAAGCAAAAGAATTTAATCTCCAAGTAGGGTTCAGAAAGAGTCAGCAAGATTTTCCTCTCGCTGAATTGGTAAATAGCAAGTTGTCCAGCCTCACCTACTCTTTCAACATAGATCTTATAGCGTGTTCTCCTACCTCACAATTTTTTTCTTGGTTGTGTTGTCTCAAAAGCTAACAGGCAAACCCTTCCTCTAGCAAAGCAGCCAGCTTTTAGTTGTTTCCTCTCAATTATTTCATGTTCTTCCTTTTCTACATGGCATAGATTTCACAGGTGTTGGTTGGTAAATAGTTAATGAAACCCCACGTGGCCCCAATAGACAGCTGAGACCACTAACTGCTTCATGTCCTGGTGCACTACACGCTCTGTTCATTTGCTTGCACACTTTTTTGCTCCTGATCAACAAGACTTTGAGCTTCTTTCTGAAAAGTTAAACTCCACCTCCTCTAGAAGAAGCCATCTGTGTTGTATTGGGTCAATCTACCTCTAGATTTTGCCTTGGAAGGCAAGTAAAATCTCGAGGGATAATCATGATTTTAATGATGATCCTCAGTCAGTGATTAGGGAGAGAAAATGATACGCGAGAAAGTCTTACTTAGTTGACAAAACATTGCGGTTCTGTTGAATTCAATCAAACAGTGGAATATGTAGAGAGAATTTAAGGAGATACAAACTTCCAGTGTTGCAAGCTGTGAAACGTAGCTCTAGAAACACTTGCTCTGTATTATGTTCTATAATATATATTTTTAAGTAAATTTTGTATAATCTAGAGGGTAGTGAAAAAGTAGTCAAAATATCATTGCAGATTTCCAACAGCAACAACAAAAAAGCCCCACAAGAAGAAGGTATGGAGAAGGCAAGCTGGCAGTGACAGAAGTTAGAGACAGATTCTATCCTGACTTGCAATAGTGCTAAACATTCACGATCACATTTAAAAGAGTAATTTGGAAAGTGAGACTTATTTACACGGCTCAGTACAAAAATGTTGTGACAAAACCCCCATGCAGCTGCCACCTAGCCTTGAAGAAATACCTGGTTGGATAACAACCATCTCTTGCAGTAGCAAGTCCTTAATTCTTATATTTGCCCCCTCCTACCTGAAAGTGGCAGCGTGGCTTCCCTGGAGTGGAGGGTCCCTCTCCAGAAGGCAACACATATCATGACAGAAAGTGTATGTCCCTGCCTAGTGCACTCACATGGGCCTATGTGGAAACCAGAGGATCAAATGTACCTTGATGGAACTCTCTGTTTTGTGTTTTACTTTACCCCTTGACCATATTTCAGCAGCTGGAACAGAAAAGTTGGGGGTTTGTTGAGAAATTTTGTGTGATGGAGGTGAGGTGCTGTTGTTTTAAATGATGTGGGTTTGGTTGAAGCTGATTCCCAAAAACAAAAACAGAAAAAAAATTGGATGACATTTACTTACCAGATGCCAGCAAAAATGCATTGGTTTGAACAAATACTGTAACTACTAATTTAGTTAAGTCTATCCAACTGTGAAAATATATTGGCATGAATAAAAATATATAGACGTGAAACGCATTGCATTTTTTTTGTTTGAAAAAAATTGGCTTCGGTAAAGAGCAATTGAAGTTTGAAAATATGCTCCTGAGAAGAAATGTGTTCATTTCCATAAAACATATTGGCGTGTAAATATACAGTATGTATCAGTTCCAGAGCAATATTATGAATTCAGTGGAATTTTGTTCCATGTTAGTTAGTAAGATGAACCAAGTAAAAGGAATTGCATGCTGCTATTACTACGTATAAAATATGTGTGGGATGAAGTCCCATTTATAAAGCAATTATAAATGTGAGATATTTCACTGGCTTTTGGAGGAGAAGAAAGTCTATAAAACACCACTGTCAATGCAAGGCCAATGCAAAGTGAACCAAGGTCAAACCAAACTGGTATCATTCTTGTTGAAAAGTAGCGAATGTACACTTTGAGTTGGTGAAAACAATTGCAGAAGATAATTACCAATGGTGAGTAGAAGCAGAATATCTTATTCATAACTTGACCTTTCATCCATATAATTTGGGGAAAGAAGACAAAGAAAAAATGGGCTGATAATACGATTCTCCATACATGCTAGTTAGGTTCTCCTCCTATGTGTTTGATAATTAGAAAAAATGTGTGCTTTCCTATGTCTTCTAACCATCAGCTAAGAAGCAGTTACTTTAATAAATTTTAACGTTGCTTAACCCCAAGCCACAAATTTAAAGAGCTATATAACTTTAATACCTCTTATACCGTTATTTACTTATGATTTAAGTGCATATAATGTACATTACCATTTGCCATAGCAACATATACTACATGGAATTACTTAGAGACTCATTGTGTTTTAAATATGCTTGGACTAATATGTTTACATATAGTTTAGAATACAATCTAGCTAACATCTTTGAAATAGCTATTTATCCAATTATCTATTGTTTTGTTATTTCTGATGTTTTGTAATATTTAATTGCTTTGTGTTTTATTACTTATGGACAGATTATGTGATGTGTTGAATAAAATCTGTCTTGCACCCAGCTGAGGTGACAAAGAAATATTCAAAAACTCAATAAGAAGGAAGCTGTTCATTCTGTAGAACATAATGTCATCCATTTTACTTTCTTAAGAGCATCTTTGATTGCTGACACCAGTACATTTACAATTATTTTCTCTCATGTTCTCATAATTTAAAAGGAGACTCTAAACATTTAGATTCAACATTTGGGTTTTTTCAGACTAAGGTTTTCACATTAATTCATCATTAATTTAAAATATTTTCAAATACAAGTCAAAGTATTTTAGCTGATCCAGAGTAAGACTCAAAGAATTGAATAAATACATTGTTTTGTCCATACTAAAGACTCCTAATATATTTGTTCTAGCATATCCATGCTTTAAAAAAAAAAAAGGTTTTAAGACTCGATAGGACCTTTTGTCAAGAGTATTTCTTTTGCTGTCTCTGTGAAAATCAGCCCAAGGCATAAGCCCCAGGGAAATAAAAAAATGCACGACTGACTTAATAGATCATAGCCTTTAAAATTTCTACACATTCTGTCTCTACTCGACATTCTCCTAGGAGTTAGATGATCTAGCAGTGAAATACAGTCATCCAGCCAGACTGGATTACTATTGCTCTTTCTAGCAATGAGAATGAGATTGCAATTTTGTCAGATGGTGTAACAATTAGATAAGAAAAAGAAACCAGAGAATATGAAAAATTGCATACTCCAGTTTTGGCCCTGATATTCAGGCAGGATTAATAAGAGAGGGCATTAATAAGACTTAATGGTCCTGACCAGCCTCGCCTGGGGTCTCCAGCCACATTCATGGGCCCAGAAGCTCTTTTTAAGCTGGCCTGTGTCAGAAGAAGAAGAGAGCAGGTCTCTAGCTCAGTCCTACTCCTACCTAGCCATGGAATACTTTCATCCAAGTTTCAGCCAATGGCTTGATCTTAGACTGCATCATTTTATGAACCTGCATAGTGATCACTGGATCTGATCCTAACCTTGACCTCCAGATGGACTTTGCAGTGTGATCTCTGAGCTGCTTCATTACCATGATGTAGCCTTATGATCCAGACTCTTGGTTAGACTTTACTATAACCTCTGGGTTTGTCTCGGCTAGAGTACTACAGGACTGGGCTGTGGCTGGTGAGGCCTCTGTCCTGGTGGGCTGGGCATCCCTGTGTTCCTGGTTCACCTTTTCTTAGGAAGCTGTTCTGCTCTTGTTGTTTCCTAACAGATGTGGTCTGAGAGAAGAACACAGTACCCAAGAAGTGGGAAACAGATCCAGGTCCTTGGTTTCAGAGATTTGTGTTGTCTTTTAATCTGCTGACTAGGCAGAATCAAAAGGATGTCAACTGCTCCAAAATAAAAAATAGAGGAAAAATAGATATGGAAGGAAAGAAAAATGTATTGAGACAAATGTTCTTGGGAGACTAGCTCTAGAAAAAGCACAGGTGTGATGGAAGGTTGGGGTAAAAGTAGGACTAGATGTTGAACGGATGAAAAAGGCTGGGAAAATACTGAGGCTGAAATCTGGGGCAAGACAAATTGCTGGTAAGGAAAAGCAAAACAATGGAAACATGTTGCTGAGACCCCAGGAGGAAAAGAGTATGTGATCATCCAGGCAAGGAGTTTAGGACCAGCAGAAGATGATTGGGAAATAAGAAGCATAGGATAAATCTGAAAACAGAGTAGAACTTCAAAGAGGAACTGAGAATCCTTGAGCACAGACGGCACAAAGGAGCCACAGGATGGGGAGCATGTGACAAGACTAGAAGAGAGGTAAAAAAGGGAAACTGTGTGGTGATGAAGAACAAGAAAAGAATGTCTTGCAATAAAAAATTATGAAACCAGAAAAATAGAGACATAAAGCATGGAAAAAGAAAATCAAGACTGAAGTGGTACAACTGACACAGCATGAGCTGAGAAGCCAAAGGAATGGGAAGGAGAATGATAAAAGTAACTACTGGTGGCTGAGATGGAACTAGGAGAGTAACAAAACTTCCAGTTTTAAGACAAAAAGAAGAAATGTCTGTACCCAAATTGCTTTATAGGGCCTGACACTCAATGTATCTCACTTTCATAATGCATCTGCTTTTAGTAAATATCTGAGATTCAGGACGTAGTATATATGAGGTTACAGTCTCTTCTAGGGAATAGTGATTTACTATACTACTCCCTGACTGAGTGAGCTCAAATTAAAAGGTGTAAGGTGCGTTTAAAACTCTAAGCCTTCTGGTGATCTGTATGGAGATCAATGTGATAGCATTTTTTCCCTTGTTCACTTTCATAAATTTTAGGGAACCACATGCATGTACTGTATATAAGGATATTACACTTACAAGTTGTTCATAATGAAAGAAATGAACTTGTTTGTTATACAATCTTTATATTGCTGTTGTATTTTTATATAGTGAACTTTAACTACATGATAGCCCTTCCTTCTCTCTTCTTCTGCACCTTGTCCATCTGTCGTCCTGTTCCACCCCCTCTCCTCTTAACACAGAACCTTGATCTCATTCAGCCAAAGGAGTAGATCTAGAGACGATTCATGGTTTTGGGGAGAAGGAAGACATAGATAGATAGAATCTCTAATTCATTTGCTGAAAAAAAAAATGGAAAATATGTAATCAATATGGCAGAGGACTGAAAGAAGAGGAAAAGGCTGTCTTAGAGTAATTGAATGATGCCTTTGAGAATTGGATTATGTTTCAGTATGCTACAGAGTTCCTCTGTGATGTTAGGTAAGTCACTTAAACCAAATACTTTTACAGTGGTAATAAATTGATATTAATGCTCATTTTCTCAGTTTCCAGCTTCATACTAGAGTCATCTCTGCAGAAATGTGAAGTACTGCAGACATCCAGTGTGAACTGGACTAAGAACACACAGAGCTGTGTAATGAAAATTGGCTACTTGGAATTAGTGATTACCTTTGACATTAATCTTAATTAAATACTTCATTATAATGTATCTGCAGAACGAGGACAAATTAAGGTTGCATAGGCAATTCTGAATCCTGGCATTTCTTAGGTCTGATTTTTCAATTTTAGTGATGTTAATATGGTTCTGTATATCTATTTGGTCATTTATTAGAATTCAGTTATTTGCTTTTCTTTCTTTTTGTATCAGCTTTTATTTAGTTACTCTTTTGAACTATTTGCCTAACATTTTTAAATCTGCTATATCTCAGAAGTTTAATCATCACAAATGAAGTCAGTGAAAGCTCCAGGATTTTTTTCCCCTGAAGAGTGTAAATCTCTTGTGTTAAGCCAATAAATCACCAATAAACACAGACATTGTGATTACTAAGAGAAATAATGACTTACATTGCTCCTTGTTGCTGGCCCAAAAAATGGAACTGACCTCACCTATCTTTGGAAGAATAATACTGGAAGTATATTTGGAAAGAAACACAACTGAAGGAATTATGCAAAATACAGCAACTTGTCAGTCTGTTGAACTGTACGTCTTGTTTCAGAGTAGGTGAGAGGTGTTTGTTACTGTAATTGCTACATTATTTTGCAAGTAAAACTGATAATTGTTTTTGAGCAGAACATTGTTATTAGTGACCATATTGAAATGTGTATGAATCACAGAAATATATGAAAACTAAACATTTGTAAATTTTCTAAATTTATTTTTATGAAGTCTACCAGAGGTGAGATTCTGGTTCTAGACCTGAAGCGTAGCAAGCCCTGTTAATACATTGTTTAGTGAACAAGCAAAGAAGTGAACATGGCATATATTTTAAAGGTTGTCTTCACATAATGATGCAGTGTTTCATTATATCACTTGCCTTTGTGATATAGGACAATCAAGTCAGTTTTCTGCTAGGTGGAAAATAGAATTAAGAATAGAAGAGAATATATGTTGCAGTATCAGCAGCCATTAGGAGGTGCATTACTTTTCTTCTCATAGAAAAAATTATAATGCAGGAGATTTAATGGGTTAGCATCCATAATTCAAGTTTCTAGTGCAGTGAGATACAAGAGTTATAAAGGAAAATATTTGTGACAGAGTAGTACAAGAAACTATAGAAAGGTTTTCAAGGTGCTTGTACTTGTTAAAGCAAATCTAAGTTCTCTGATAATCACAAAGTGGTTTGTGGCAAGTGCATTTGGTTGCTGTTAATACTTCAGTTGTTAGATGATGGTACTAACATCACTTTAAAATTGAGGTTTTTGCTTCTCATGGATCTAAGTTGTTTCCTGAGTGTTTTATTAATATCAGGACTGTGTTGTAACCTATTGTCAGTAATTTTTTAAGTGACAGATGATCAGTAAAATGAGTTAGACTGAAAATCAGCCCTTGCTAGAGGCTGTGTATGTAAGGATACATACAAATGTAATTTTAAATTTTTTTTTTCTGGGTTTTGGTTGTCTGAATTGTTTCACTTATAGCAGGGATTCTTCTTCTCTTCCTGAATTAATTGGATTATGCTATTTCTCATTTTTTAAGATCAGAATGCTTTTTTAGTACCAAACTATGGAAAATCGCTACATACAACTATACTGCATGCGTACCTCTAGTTTTTCCTGTGAAAGTATAAAGACTGAAGTTAACAAATGATATCTGAGCAGCAGGCTATCCACTGGAGGCTGTGTTTTTGCCTACAGCAGAACTCAATTTGATTTACTTTTGTATTTATAGCTTTTGCATTTTCCAGAGGGCAAAACAGGTTAATTAAATAATTACAATATTTCACTTTAACAGTATAAAATAACTATTTATTATATAAAGGTAGGCTGAAGAGAAAAAATAAGAAATATTATTTATGTTCAGTTCACGCATTCTGTTCAGGCAACTGCTACATGAGCAATGTGGAAGGTAAGAATGGAGACTTTCCCAATAGTCATACTCCAAAGTATGTCTTGATGTATGAAAACGGTTCAGCATATCAAAACTAATTATCATTATAGGATTCTGAAATACCTGCCTAACTTTCATTAAAAAAATCTTGACTTTAATTCAGATGTTTAAAGAAGATTAAACTTACGGAGTAGGGATTCTCTTTGATCTTCATAATTGTTTCACACACATTTCCAAAAGTGATGAGTGTAAATGGACACCAAATTTACTAAATGATGCAACAGAATCTGGAAAGGTGCAGTTCATTCCTTTTGGGCCTTCTGTATAGAAGCATACTCTGAGATTGTTAACTGTGCGTGTATACATGAGACAATTTGAACTTTGTGGTAATTGGAGTATGTGTCGTTATTGTCTCTTCATTTATATAAAAGATTATGTACTTTTCTTATGCCTGTTCAGATGTAGTTGAGTGCACTCCAGTACTGCTGAAGAAATTCTACAGCTTTTTGATTGTTCAAGTACTTCATTTCAGTCCCTGCACCTTGAAGTAGATTTCTAATGTTGTGGAATCAACGACAAGAGTGGTCTTCCCTTAGGAATGAGCCGAATCTGTAATTGTGTTGTGATTTTTGTGCCTACATTTGCAGAAGGGGAAGTGGATTGGGTATTACCTGTGAAAAGTATTGGTACAAACACAGAATTCGGGGGATTTCATTACCAAAGATTCTTATACAACTAGTTTGGAAGCCAAGGTGATCATGCAGCTGATTATTGCTGAGCATTTCAGACTTTTCAATGTACGATAGTTATAGTAATTCGCAATTTGAACAATGGAATTTTCCTCCACACCCAGCAAGAGGTCAATGAGTATAGCCATTGTCTTTCATTTCCTTTATAGTGGACCAACATAATACAGTAGTAAATCAAGACCAAAATCTCAGTTGTTTCAAGATGACCCTGAAGACACTGCAAGTGAAGGCTCTGGAAGAATCTGAAGCAACTGCTAAGCAACTACATTTTCCTGTAGCTTCTAAGTCCAGTTTTCTTTCCAAGCTTAAGCATGTTCATGAAGTTTCTGGCCTTCATTTTTGTATATTTACAAAAGTATAACTTTTGATCTCAAGTTTTATATAGTTTAATATAAGTACACCATTCATAGTTTTTGATCTTAGCAGTTTTACATGGTTTAGTATAAGTACAACATTCATTTATCTTTTACACTGAGAACAGTACCAAAATCAGAAAGGCAAGGGAGTTTCCAGGGTTTTTAACTTCACCTTGTGAGAGCTATGCTTTCTAGTATGTTTTGCCCTGGTTTTCTTCCGGGATTTTAGGGAAATGTTTGCTGTGTGTGGTTTTGCGGTTCATACCGTTTCTAAGGAATTGCTTTAGCATCTCTAAACCATGACTGCTGGACTCCACCACTCCTTTGAGAGGTTAGGCAGACTAACTTGAAAAAAATATGCGAGATCTTCATGATGATAATTTTGACAGTATTCTGCTAAGGCACCCAGTCAATACATTGCAAGTTCCAGCGAGCATTAGATCTTTGACTAATACTGTGCAACAATTGATTTACATTTAGCTAACACATTTATCTGTACTACATAAACGAACACATAAGGTCAGCTTAGTTGAAATTCTGGTTCTCATCATTAGTCATTCACTGTTGGTTAGTCATGAGTAAGGGTGAGGATTTACAATTTTTATTATGTCATATGACACAGTAATTAAGTGTCTTTGAATTGTGCCAATATGAGTGTTTTGTTTTTCATTGCAGACCATAAGTTGCACTTCCAAATATGACCAAGAAATAGCTCTCTCAGCCTTCATTATCATTTTGTAGTGTTTTCATAGTCTGGCTATATGGATCGGTAGCAAAGTTGGAGATGTGTATCCTGTGCTTACAGACATTCACCACAGGGATGTTAGCATTTTAAAAGTAATTCTATAGAATGAATTACCTGATTATACTCCCTGAGGTCCATGCTAGTCCATACTAGTTTATGGGTGATGAAAAAACATAAGCAAAAAAACCCAAGAAACCACTTTCTCATCCCCCGAGTTTCTTGAAATTCAAATGTATTGATGTTTTGTATCTTTTACAGTTTTTGGCATGTCATACAAGAGTGAGATAATCCTTCCACAGGTTTTGTAGAAACCGAATATATTGGCTTGGTTGGGTGACCCTCAGAACACCATTAAAGTTGTTTTTCAAACCTTTTTAGTCATTCTAACATTTGATTACCAAGCTGATTGTATTAACTGTATATTCATACTTTTCAGAGAAGATGAGGAGGATGTGGCCATATTTCTTTCCATTAAGACATATGTCACTGAAAGTACTTGAGTACTGTAAAGGAAACAAATAGCTAGATAAATGAACCAGCTACATAAATATTAAGGAAGTGCAGGATGTTTTTGAGATTCAGAACATATAACTTAGGTTAAAAATCTACATGGATTTGCAATGTAAAATCCATTTTCATAAAATGACCCTGGGCTGTATTTTAACAAAGCATACAGATAACAAGGTATATAAACTTAACCAAGTTCATGAACTTAAGGGCCTTTCTACCAAAGCCACTGAGGCCATTCCTTGCTTAAAACTATGCAGACACTTAGCTACTTTTATAATCTCTGACTGTATGTAAACTTTAAGGTGTGCTTACACTGATGTATTTTATTTTTGATCCTGTGTGCTGTTACAATGAATGTCCAGATCATCCACAGTTACTGTGCTTTGTGTAGCATGATGGAGTGGTCTTGGAAGTATATAAGCTGGTTTTCTTGTGTATGAAACAATCATAATACAAGCTTGAGAATACAGTTTACACACTTCACCAGCTCATGCATGTTTAATACACAAATCCAGACTACAGTTAGTCTAAGGAACCCCTACCCACCCATATGCTTATAATATTTTCAGAATGAACAGTTTTGTTGTGTGGAGCCATTCTTACTGTGTCTTGTTACTCGGTAGCATATGTGTCCTTACCCACAAGGATTTCTTCAAATGAACTGAATTGTATCAATTTCATGATTGAAAGCATAATGGGGTTTTGGTGCTTTTTAAAAATACAGTAGGGGAAAAAAAAGCATTAGATTTGCAAAGATTTTTGTGGACCTAAACCAAAATTTTCCTACTTCATTGACAACTGAACTTTACCTTCAGAAACTTACTTGTACTAAATGAAATTGCTTTCAAAAACCTGTGGTTTCTATAGTTTTGGATTTTTTTGCAGACTGTGGGACTTTGTAAATGAGTTAAATTCCCCCTTATTTTCAACAGAGGAAAATCAAGAACTATCAAATCCTCAATTTTCCAAATAGCAGTTCAAACTCATTTCAGTCTCAGCAGGAAAACAAGCATTCTATTACTTGTCCCAGTGAAATTAGCCTAAGCTTTTCCCCTTTCTCACTGTCTGCTTGGGTCATCACTACCTGGAAAGACCTCTCCTGTAGCCACAACCAAGTTGTGACTAAGTTCTACTTGGGACCCTGTTTGAAGAAAACTATCACTTAGCCAGATGCAGAGCATCTTGGAAAGTTGATTAAAATTCTGCAAACTGGCAAGGAGTATTAAGACTAGTATGCAGGAACACCAGGAACAACATAAAATAACTGTAATGAATATAATTTAGAGCAAACAAATAATAGACATACGGACATAATAGCTTAATAGGGGGTGAATTTAAGGCTAACATTATAATTATAAATGTTTGCAAGAAAAACACATGTTCCTTGATGGTGCCTTTCTCTTTAGCATCTTCCTGAAGAGAATGGTATGACCTTGGCTGAATGTTGTGGGATGGAATTTTTGATATTGTGGCACTGAACAGTTTAAACAAAACACTTTTTTCTTTAGTTTTCCTTTGATTAGAGAAAAGCCTTCTTTCAGTTACAGTGGGAGTTTTGTGTCCCTTTGGTTTGGTATCTCATTTATTACCTGAAAGCAGTATCAGACTGGATCTGTAGCTCAGGTGGTGATTCTCCTTCTTACTTTGTCTATCATCTTTCTCTCATTGCTGCAGAAATTGAGGCAATCCTCATAGTAGAGTTCAAGACTGCCCCTCCACTGACCTAGGAATTCAGTCCCCGGCATCCCCACCATTCCACCCCTTACTCCATACCATTTGCATTGTGCTCAGATCACCAATTCTTCTTATCCATCAAATATATACATGTATATACAGAGATCAGTCATTTATGATTTATCTTTATACACCAAAGTTAGTTAAGCTCATTTAGTTCATAATTGCAGAACTTCATTTGTTATAGCAGACTCGGGATTGAGTATTCTTACTGAAGGTTAAATTTCCTTAAGGTATACATTGAATTTCTCCATTCTCCAGCATCACTACTCACCAAGCACATCAAGGTCCTTGAGGAAAAACAGTTCCACGAATGGCTTTGCTTTTGCCTGAGGCAGGAAAAACTCAGTTTTCCCTAGCATATTCCTTCCATGCACCACAGGGATTTATCCCCTTCTACAGTACATAAAGGTCTGATTGAGCAGGACCAGCTCGATTAATGGATCCCCTGGTGTTAACTAACCAGGTAGCTTGCACTAAATGCTTCTCCCAATTTTTTCTGGAGTACCATGTCACCACAAGATTTGCCCTTCAAGGCCCAGGATGGTATTCCAGGCAGTGGCATGGAGCCCAGCATAGGTTTCCAACCATACAGCGCCTCCTTCCACCATTGTAAGCATATAATGCTTACCCCATAGGGTTTGAGGGAGTGCGATATAGCCAATTTGCCAAGCCTCCTCATATTTTAACCATCATCCCCATACCACAAAGGTTTCAACCTTAGCTCGCTTGATTTAGGCACACGTTTCACATTTATGGATAACCTGCACAATAGCATCCATGGTTAAATCCACCCCTCAGTCACAGGCCCATTTGTATGTTGCATCTCTTCCCTGGTGACCTGAAGTGTCATGGGCCCACCAAGCTAAAAATAGTTCACCTTTATGTTCCCAGTCCAAATCTGTCTGGAAAATCTTAACAGCCTGACCCACTTGCTGATTGTTTTGATATTCCTCAGTGGTACATGGGCATCTCCGGCATCTCCAACTCATGGGTACATGGGCATCTACATGGCATATTTTCACAACTAGTTTCTCTAGCTGGTCAGCAATATCCCGCCATAATTCAGCAGCCCAGACGGGTTTACCTTTGTGCTGCCAGTTGTTCTGCTTCCATTGCTTTAACCATCCCCACAGAGCATCTGCCACCATCCATGAGTCAGTATAGAGATAGAGTATTGGTCACTATTCTCATTCAGCAATGCCTAAGGCCAGCTGGATGGCTTTTACCTCTGCAAATTGACTTGATTCACCCTGTTCTTCAGCAGCTTCTGCAACTCATCGTGTAGGACTCCACACAGCAGCTTTCCACCTTTGATGTTTTCCTACAGTATGAAAAGACCCATCAGTGAACAAAACATACTGTTTCTCATTATCTGAGAGTTCATTATACTATGGGGCTTTCTCAGTGTGAGTCACCATCTCTTCTGGTGGCATTCTACAGTCTTTACCTCCAGGGCAGTTTGTGATCACTTCTACAATTCCTGGACAATTTGGGTTTCCTATTTGAGCTCGCTGTGTGATTAAGGCAACCCACTTACTCCAGGTAGCATCAGTGGCACGATGAGTAGAAGGAACTTTACCCTTGAACACCCAGCCCAGTACTGGTAATCGGGGCACAAGGAGGTGCTGTGCTTCAGTACCAATTACCTCTGAAGCAACTCTAACTCTTTCATATGCTGCCAAGATGTCTCAGCTGGGGTTTAATTGGCCTCAGAGCCTTTGTATCCTTGACTCCAGAACCCTAGGTGTCAACCCTGAGTCTCCCTTGGTGCTTTCTGCCATAGGCTCCAGGTAGGGCCATTGTCCCCAGCTGCAGTGTAGAGCACATTTTTAATGTCCTGTCCCATTCAGAGTGGTCCAAGGGCTACCACATGCACAATCTCTTGTTTAATTTGCTCAAAGGCCTGTTGTTGCTCAGGACCCCATGTAAACTCTTTCTTCTTTCAAGTCACTTAATAGTCTATAGCCTGGAACATGCATACTTCAGAGACCCATGACACCTAAAAAGGCTTGTGTTTCCTTTTTGTTAGTAGGTGGGGACACAGATGTTATTTTGTTAACCACATTCAGTTATGTGACTGAATATCTGTCTTGCCACTTAATTCCCAAGAACTGCATGTCTCTTGCAGGTCCCTTGACCTTACCTCTTTTTACAGCAAAACCTGCTTTCAGAAGAATCGTGATTGTTTTCTTACCTTTCTTGAAAACATCTGCTGTACTGCCCTACACAATGGTATCATCAACATAATGCAGATGTTCTGGAGCTCCAGCCTCCTCCAGTGCAGTCTGGACCAGTCCATTGCAGACAGTAGGGCTGCAATGTAGTTGCCACCCCTGGGGCAGTCAATTCCAGGTATATCAGATGCTTCTACAGGCAAAACCAAACTGCAACCTGCACTCTGCTGCTATAGGGATAGAGAAAAAAGCATTAGCATTCCAGAACACACTGACTGTGATCAAAGGCAGATGAGTAGACAGGATCCTTCTCAAACATCAACCACTAAAAAAAGCAAGCCATTGAAGAAGAGCCAACCTAAGCCCCTTCATCCCTCAGCTTTTATACTGGGATGGAACACCCTATTGGTCAGTTTGGGTCACCTGATCTGTCCACGCCTCCCCACAGGTGCAACCCCTCCACAGGGTAAAGGACCAAGTCAGCTTACCCTGGGTGCTGCAGCAACAAGGATAAGCAAGAGCCCCTCTCACTGAACAGGAGGTGGGCTCTGCTTCACTCCAAACCAGGACGCTCTCCTTCTCGCTTTGCATGGCACTGGTCTCCCTTTCATTGCTGCAGAAATTGGGGCAATTCTCACAGCAGAGTATAAGACTGCCGCTCCACTGACCTAGGAATTTGGCAAGAGCTTGTTAAGGTATATATTATCTTCCTGCTTCCAAATTCACTCATCTTTCTCATATTCTCAAGTTTCCCCTCCCACTTAACTTGTAACAGACCAGCTAACAGTCCTGTAGGTTATTTGTGCTGTTGTCATTTATGTTTCACGAAGAAATAAGGAAAGATAAATGTATATTTATAAGAAGAAAAATTATTAGAAGATAATAGGGATATGCATAATGAGACAGTTCCAGTTATAGCTTGGTTTTATTCAAAATACAGTCCTTACCTGCCTATAACTTCGTTGCCAAAACTAGACACACTCAGAAGTAGTCAAAGATAAGGATATGTATGATACAGCCTTTTTTTTTTTTTTTTTTCTCTCTTACTAGTTCCGGTGCATCTTTTCTATCAAATCCAAACAAGCTTCATTAAATTAACAATATAAAAAAATCTACTTGGATTTTAATTTTCAGAATAATTTTTGTAAGTCAAGACAGACGCTTTTTCATTTTACTGCAGAAAGCACAGCTTTTTCTTGAAAAAAAAATCTGGCCTTTAGATTTACATATAGCTATCTGTTTCTTTCTACTTTTCAAAGTTTTAAAAGCATGCATTTTGACATAAAAATGCTTATACAGTACTATGAAGTAAATGAATTGTCTTGATCTATATTGACCGGAGTCTACTATGTAATTTCTATTGTTATCAGATTGGTAAACTTTCCTCGTATTAAAGTAATAATGTTACCCTTGACATATTTTAAGTTATAAATTCGTTATCAAATAATATTAATGAATATTTAGTGAATAGGAAACAGTAGATAGTCCACAACTGAGAAACTGAGTTGTACTATGCTTCACTGGTGTTACTCCCAGTTTATGCACAAGAAGAATCAGCTTAAGTACATGGTATTTTTTTTTGTGAAGGAAATAATTGATATGGAAAATGTATTTCTGTTTTTAATTGTTTAGCACTTCCATTCTTAGGTTCATAAAACCTCTATTGTTGTTCATTATTTCAATGTTGGACTGTGTAATTCAGTCTTTTGACTATTGTATTGACAGACTAGATATTTCTCTACAGTGTTTTAAGAATAACTTCTCTTTCTAAGTGATGTCTGTGTGACCTTTTGTTATGGAAGAGTGTTGTTAAAGCATGTCCTGAATATGTCAGCTGTGTAATACAACTGACATTTAGTATCTGTCCCACTTGAAAAAAGCTTAGCGATATACAGTCAATGATGTGCAGATGCATCATCTACCTTCCATATGACTTCTTTGAAGTTCATGCTTAAACAATCAGAAATTTCTCTGAGATTGCTGAGCTCTTCTTTTGGTATGAATTTGTCTATGATCAAGCCGTCTGTCCCGGTTTGAAGTAAAACCGAACCAATTTTCTGTTCTGTAACTTTACATCCTAGCTAGGCCTCCTCTAACTCTCTGAAATTAAGATAAGCCCAATGTTTGTGCTCCATGCCAAGGAATGGTATGCAGGGAGGCCCTTGCTTATACTTATTGCTATAACAACCAAGGTCAGCCAATTTCGTTATTTGCCCCCTTAGAGGGTCGGAAACGGAAAAGACGTAGAGGGGTCACATCGGTGGGGAGGAGTGACAGGACAGGTGACCCAAACCTGACCAACTAGGGTATTCCATCCCATCTGCCCCATGCTCAGTATAAAGGCTGAGGGATCAAAGGGTCACCCCCTTCCTGCGATGGCCGACGTCCAGAGAGGACTCTGTCTGTTCATCTGCCTTTGATCCCGATCCGTGTGTTCCTGACTCCAGAGCTGGAATCCAGTTCCCATTCGTCACTGAGTCCAGTCTGGGACTTCCCCAGTGCCTGCCGGTGATGTAACTGACATCCTGGGAGCTTGATACGGTTTTGTATATATTGTATCTATTTCATTATTTTTCTTCTTTATTTTTATTTTAATATTAATTCTTCATTAAAGTAGTTTAGTTCATTCTAAACTTCTGAATCTCCTTATCTCTTTCTCCTCCTCTCTCCTCTTTTGGGGGGGGAAGGGGGGGGAAGGGCCATCTGCCGGTCCGGTTTTGGTAAATTCAGCCAAAACCACGACACCGTCATTTGGATTTACCAACTTGTCTCCCATCTGGTGATAATTTTGAGTATTTAATTATTTTTTCCTATGATATTGCTCTTTTATATTTGTTGAGAGTTTCTCTGCTTTCCATTTGAGGAGCTCAGCATGTGGACAGAGTGTACTGTGTTCCGATTCTGCGATTCTGATACTGCAAATGCTGCATAGGCAGACCTCTGGTAGTCTAAAAATCAGGACACTAATCTTTATAGCATTCATAGTTATATAAGTTGCTGTTGATTTTGGTATAGATACTATTTTCCAAAAATTAGAGTAATAAACTATGGCAAATTATACATTTCTGAAAGAGGTATTCAGTGTTTCCAAATTCAGGAGTCCTACGAATATGAAGTAGGCTCCGGAAATAGTAAGCATTGCCTAAAAATCAGAGCTAGTGTCGTGCTGCGGCACATGTCAGAAAGAGGAATATTAAAAGAAAAACTGTTCTGCTACCGCGCTGGCTAATACTTGAAATTCAAGAAAATTTTCAGGAATGCACCTTAGCAACCTAAAATGTAAACAAGCAGAAAAGGAACAGTTTATATTTCCTGCTGATTTAGACTGACCAAAAAATAGGACATCAAATGGCAGTCTAGAGCTGTATATGTTTCATGCTTTGGGAGAAAAATGTTATTGCTCATCTGAAATTAGTGGATATAGTTGTAGTCTGGCAGTAGTGATGGACACAGCAGGAAGAACAGTCATTAGCAGTCACAGAACTAATCTCTAATAGGAATGACTCATAAAACTTCCAACTTGTAATTGTTTAGATATATCCATATGAAGAAAAAAAAAGAGAAAAGGTAGAATAGTACTTAAAAATTTCAATTAACGTACCAAACTTCTGCGTGAAGGTTATGTAGCAGCGTGAATGGCTTGGTATCTGTAGGGAAATCGTACAGAGGATCAGAAAATTCATGGAAATCCAATATCCCCATGCCATTTAGGTTCCTCAGGATAACTAGTTCAAAGAATTTCAGTGTTTCTCTTTTTGTTTTTTTGGCTTTCTTTCATAAGAGCTAAATTCTCTTACCTATTTGAATGAAAATACTTTTGACTCTCTGCACGCTGATGGTTTCCTTCACAAGCTCTTAGTTCTGGTGAAAGTGACAAGGACTATATAAAATATCCAAATACAGTTTTGCTATAATAATACTGCAGAGGAACTTCTTCTGTCTTATATGTGATGCACCCATTTATGCAGTCCATAATTCATTATGTTATTTCACTCATGGAATAGTATTCTGAAAGGTTTAAAACTTTATACATTACTTCCTGAGAGCTTCTGCTTGTTTAGTGTTGTGGAACATATTACTGTAGAGAATGTATACTAGCTTGTAGTTTTTTTCCTTTCCTTTTTTGGCCCTGGACTTGCTGTCTTTCACTTCTCTGCACTGAATTGCATGTCATAATTGTTAGTTTTTTCAGAATTTTCTGAATTATATTGTCTTTTTTTCATGTTGATTGACCCTTCTTCATTCTGTGTTTTATTATCAACGTGTTTTAGCACTTACCTCTCTTTCTTATATCAATTCAACAAAATAGGCTGTAATGCTTCTATGACACTCCTTTAGTAATGGCTTTCCGACTCAAACTGTTTTGCCAGTATATATTTAGTTATTATTATTATTTAGTTATTATATTATTAATTAATGGATATAATTAATTATATGATCTCTTGAATCTAACAAAATCAAAAATTATGTTTTATATTAGGGAAAAATGTATTCAAACTGAAACTTTTCTGAAATCTTTTACTTTTTCTTCCCGTATCCCTATGTACTACAGCCAGTACTTCTCACCCACAGATAAGCTTCTTTTTCAATATAGCTGCTGTTTTATATTTTGTGCTTATTAATCTTACAATTAAACTTATTATCATAATGGTAAAACTAGCATCATAATACTTCTTAATGATTCCAAGCCTTTGAGAAATGCGGTGGATGCTTTACTGTTGTCTTTGTGAAAGTCTGTTGTCCTCCTCAGCATGACGCAAGAACTCCTGGGTAGTACAGCTTTCAAAGGTACTAAATGAGTAAAAGATGTAGCATATGTTCAGATGTAAATGTTTTAATGGTCTCATTAACTCCTGTGGCCTTTACATGAGGTGGAGTTACACCTCCTCACTGTTCCATATGAGTGGATGTTTTGGTCGGTGTGGGATAATATGATGGATTAGGAGCTATGCAAGTTTAGCTGGAACTTGCTGAAATATCTGCTTTATTACTCAGCCACTGAATAACAGAAAACAAAATATGAGAGAATAATATTTGCTGTTCAGTGTACATAAACAGATGAAAAATATAAATCTATTGCTTGTATTGAACCTTGCTATCTCTTCATGGAAAAGGAAAATGCTACAGGTGTGTGCTGGCTGTGGACTGTTTGAAATATTGATGTGTTAAGCTCATGACGCCCAGCAACCCGGTATATAGAGTGTCTTAGTTTGAATGGGGGCTCTAGCTAGCTGCTGTATGCCATCAGCATTTGGACTGGTTAAACAGAGGATATGACATAAATATTTATGGTGCCTCTCAGTCAACCAGCACTTCTCATTTAGAAAAATAAATTACTGTAACAGTAAGACCATACTCAATTCCTTCAAATAAAGTTCTGTCAAGTGGTAGTAGATAGAAAAATTAGATAAAATAATAATTTCTGATTTTAATTAATTCTTTTCCTACTTCCCCAACTAGTAATATGGAATAACCAAGAAAAATGGGGAAAAAATACATTTAAAATTATATCAAGCCACAAAAATAAGATTACTTCATCATTCAGTCACCTTGCTTAGATTTGGGGATATAAATTGAAATGGGAAGATTAGATGCTTCAACTTTTTGTAGATTAAATTTTGCACAAGTGTTACAGCTGCTGTTTAATTTCATACTACTTATTACTTTCACATGGGTTGTCTCAAACAGTATTTTTCATTCTGCAGGGAGAAAAAAAGCAGAAAAAGCTGATGAAAAGTGGGTATATAGGTTTATCCAACATAAGCAATTTGAATTTATTTTGTTTTCTGCAGAAGTAAAAGTGGTTTGTAGTGCCAAGTTCCAAATTAGAGCAATTTATGACCAGTCTTTCTCATTTTCATTACAGGAGATCACTTAAAGTGGAAAAGCAAATAATTCCAGTGTCCAGATGTCCGGAGAGCAACAAAACAAAGCCAGTCTAGGATTTGTTTGGGTTTTTCAAGACTAAATAGTCTATACAAGATTACATCTGAAGACTATCCAGAAACTTGGCTTATTACAGTATATGGTTACTGACTTGTTACATTTTAGAATAGATCATTGCGTTCTATACCCTGTACTGTTTTCTACTTGATTTTGTTATACAAAGCCCTGGTGAGAGTTATAAGTTATTTTCCTTTTTGCTTTTTCTCCCTGTTTTTGCTAACACATCCAGTTTTAGGCTGTTCATATGAGAGAGCTGAAAACTGCATAGGAGGGTTCCAAGATGGCACTGAGGTTCCTTAGTAGCATCTAGCAGAAACACCCTTAGTAGCTTTAAGAATCACCCTCTGGGCAGAGATACTAAAGAGGTCCCAAGATAGCTTGGGAATCAGGTAGGCAATAGGTTTGCAATAGGTAGTAGATTGAGATGTTCTCTTATATGGAGATACAGCATTAGTTACAGCATAACGCGCTATTCCTATTTAGAAAATAATGGTGAAATATGTTCAGAAATATCTCAAGTATTTACAGATAGGAACTGTCAATGGAATTTATTAGAATTTTTATTTAAATGTTGAGTAATATGCATACATTTAATTTATGACTGTAGATGTAGACAACTTCTCCTGGTTTCAGCAACTGCTTAACTGTAAAGTGACGAAAGACATAAGTTGTTAATAAATACAAAGTTAAGAAATTCAAAGCCCAGGCTTGAATAAAAGCAGCCGATGGCAGTCAAGTCAAGTCTGACTTTTCATGTAGAAATATGGGAATTACTCAGTTATGTCGTTCCAGAGTTCCATCCGTCTCAGTCTCCTGGTTTCGACAATGGCCAGTGGTGAATGTCCAGAGAAAGAGGCCAAGGCTGACAGTATGATGATCTTTCTTATGATACATTCCTCCATTTCCTAGGAATTAGCAATTTAGGAATTTCCTGAGATGAAAATTATGTCAAAGCCATCTTGTTACCATCCTCTCAATGGAGTTTTTTCTGCAACTGTCTCTATTCTGTGGCAAAATCAGTTTTAAATGTGTGGTATGTCACACTCTTTTTACTTGTATTAAGCCTATTTCTTGCTTTTGCCCTGATATTGTCACTGGGTGAGTAACACTTCACTCAGCTCATTGCTCCTTCATGACTTCCTTACACCTTGGACAACATTCCTTCCCTCTTCTCCTCCAAGCTAAAAAGGTCCCATTCTGTTCAATCCCTCTTTGGTAAGAGAGTGGACTGTGCCTCAATCTTCCTATGATTTGGTCTGTATCTTTTCCAGTTATTCTGTATGCTTTTTGAGAAGCAGTGGCCAGACAGGTAGTAGTCAAAATGTGGGCAACCATAGATTCATACAGTGGCACGTTGTGGTTTTGTTTTGTCCTCAATTTCTTTCTTGATATTTTCTAACATTGCCTTGTTGGTACTTAACACTGACTGCAGTGTTTCAATAGAAAACCAGGCAGTGACTAGGAGACGCCTGAATGGATTTGTGTGCGTACCCTGGGGGGAAGGGGAGGAAGACGCTGTGTATGTGTATAATATGTAGGAGGCGGGTTTGATTCTGCTACACATACATTCTTCTGCATTTACTTATTGAATTCCATTTCCCATTTTACTGCATTACTTTGCATGAGAGACTGCTGGAACTGTTAGCAATCTGTTCTAGCTTTGACTTTTCTGTTTAATTTTGCATCACCAAGGGCTTTGTCACATCATTATTCACTCATCCACTCCTCTGTAAGCAATTCATAATCATTTTTTGTTTCCAGTTAGTCCTGGAATGTCCCACTTTCCAAGGCTGCTTTGTTTCTACTATAATATGATTTTTTCTAGGATTTTTTCTGCCTTCCACTGTTGTTTATCTGATTTTTTTATGGTGTATTTATGTGTGTTTCCTATTTAAACTATATTTTATTCATTAAAAAAAAAAAATGTTCCCAGGCCATATCTTTGATGCTATGCGTAATATTGTGATAAATCTTCTGAGATATTGCAGTTTATATCAGTGAAATCACATATTCTTTTATCTCATGGCACTTAACTCTCACTTATTTTATTTCACTACAGGATCCCCAGGGAAGTGGTCACAGCACCAAGCCTGTCAGAGTTCAAGGAGAGTCTGGATGATGGTCTTAGTCATATGATTTAGTTTTAGGTAGTCCTACCAGGGAGTTGGATTTGATGATCGTTATGGGTCCCTTCCAACTTGAGATATTCTATGATTCTGTGTTTTATTTGAATGAAGTTTTATATGTAAGGCAGAGAAAGGGTTTTATTTGGACTTCAGCAACGCTATTCAGAAACTAAACATTTAAATTATTTACCAGTATTTTGAAAGGGGGCTTGTTTGATCAAGAATCAACACTTTTAAAAAGGGGAACTCCTTCATATTGAGGCGTGATAAACTACTGTGATTCTACACCTTGCTTTCTCTAGAAACGCTTTCTCAATGTGCTTCAGTAATGCAGGAAAAAGATTATCTGTGATTTTTTTTTTTTCCTTCGCTTCTCTAGTAGTAGTTTTAAGTATATAAAATGTATTATATAACTCTATATAATTACTACTGGAGAAACAAAAGATATACTCTATGTTTTGAAAGTATAACAAGGTATAAACTTAAAGAATGCTTTTATTTACAGTAAGATATTGCAAATCACCTTATTTTGTTGAGAATAAATTGTGCTAGAACATCTTTCCACTTTTACTTATTTTTCTCTTCAGCTATTTTGCATATTTATTATCTTCTCATCAGAGATACTTTGAATATAATTTTAAAATAAGAAAATAAATATTTTCTTACTTTTTCTATCATGATAGATGTAAAGGAGCACATTTTCTGCATGGTGTACAGGGAGTTAGACATGCAATTTCCATTAATAATGAATCATGCAGAAAATTTACCCTTGAGAGCTACATGTATAGGCACCACAAACATTAATCATTACAGTTGTGTGGCATCCCTGAACTACTTTCTTATCAAAAAATTATAAGATTTATAAGAATTTAATTTCACATTGAAATGGTTGGAATTAATCTGATTCATCTTATGTAAAGAAATGGCATTGTACAAAATCAGGAAGGCTATCTTCTCTGTCATATCTGACATGGAGTTTAGTGGACAGACAGACCCTACCCCTATCCTTATGTAATCAACTTGTTCAATACTGGTGTTTACTGTAAGATTTCATACAAGTGCTTTTCAAGCAAGTATTAAGCCTATTACTTTTGCTGTCAGAATACAGGTCTGGTGGTTTATTAGGGAGCCTATAAAACTTAAATCTGTCACTTTGTATAGAAATTACTCAGGAATTTGCTAGAATATGTCACCACTTCCTATACCTAAATGTGAATATAAGGGTGCTTATTTCCGTCTCTCCTTATCTAACAAGCTAGCCCTCTGCCTAGTTAGTCAACAATTCTATAAATATTTTCCACTGTAAGAAGTGTTAATAACTTCAATGGAATGCACTGTGATAAAGTTGAGACTACATGTTAAAATTTGAAGGATTTGGGCCTTTGGTTTTTTAGTAGACTGGCAAGGTCTGTGAGAAAATCCAGTGACCTTGCTGGAAAATGCACTTTTTTCTTTTGGTGACTCACATTTGTAGGTGTCCCTTTACTGGGCTCAGATAGAAAGAAAATATAATCAGCTTTCTTTAAGTGAAAGTATCAAAACAGTTTGAAGACCTGATTCCAAAAAGTAGTACGTATTTTTCAAAATGTCTGCAGACTATGTTTGAAGCAAAGCTAGTATCTGCAGTGTCTGAAGAGGTAGCTAGAAAAATCTCAAATTAGTTTATGAAGCCATGTTCTTACTCCATATTAGTCTTGTTCTCTTTCCATAGGTAAAAGGAAGATGAATACTAATAACCTTTTCTTTGAACCTGTATTAAAATGTGGGGTTTCATTGCATTTTGTGTGGACTTGCATTAAACTTCAGTTCTGGCAGCCGTGAAAACTGGGGCTTTTGAAAAAGCTTACCATTAGTGTTAATATAGCTTACTTTAATTATAACATACAAAATGTGGGCTTTTATACTTCACAAACTGTCCTGGTGACATAACATTTGATATCTTACTTAAAACTATGGATTCTGTATTAGACCTCATAGTTTGATTTGTTGATTGTTTCTTTTTTGGAATGTTTCACACAACTGGTAGGAAAACTCAAGCAGAAACATGGGTTTTCAAGAGTAGATGGGGTTTTTTTGCAACTGTAATTTATTTGGTAAGAAAAAACACTTTAAACTTTCTTAGGTGAGAAGCGTGCAACAATTTCCATAAGTGTCCTTGATTTTAAGGAATATCACTCAGTTCAGTCTTAAAGCTACCACTTTTCCACCCTATCTTTTATTCTCTAGCTTTTAGACTTCAGAATAGAAAGAAGAAAAAGTGATATATAATGTGCTGGTTTTGAGTGCACCCCCTTCATGTTAGAATGTTGCTCCTTTCTCTCCAACTTGGGTTGGTTTTGTTGAGCTAGCTTCAATGAGTTGGCACAGGGTCATGCAGTTGCTTGAAGCAGACAAAATCAGTCTTTCTGGAGGAGAACTCCCTTAAGAAAAAGGTCTTGATGACTTGAGTGGAATTGATATCAAACAATTCAGACTTGACCTTTTTTCCTGGCTAACCGCTTTCTTCATAACACAAGAGCCAGCATACGTTTGGAATGAATAATACCATGTAAGTTCCTAAATTCTGGGCTGGCCATCACTGGAGAGTCAAACAATAACAGCAACCTCCAGGTAGCATCATTCTCAATTGCTCTGAGACTTATTTGGGAAAAATGACAAAATAATACTGTTTCTCTGATAGCAGACTAGTCTGAATACTGTACCTCCTATTTTGGTGAGATGCACATGCTCCAGTGAGTCTCAGTGAACAGAAGGGAAAACTAAAAAAGACAGGCGAGTAACATTTAGCAGTTTAACTGCCTATAATCTTACCATGGTTTTAACAGATGGCTTTCATAGTGTTGCTGTGCATTGCTAAAAAGCTGGCGTATAACCTCAGTGCAGTTAAATTCCAGTATTGCATTAAATACATGTTGTATTCACTATGTGGGAGTGTGTATATAAACATATTACCTGCTGGAAGATACATCACATGAAAAGTCAGCATTGACGATTCTTATGATAACATCATAACTCTCTTGGTATTAAATACTACTATATCTTGTTAAGACACTAGAAAGATTCCTGCCATCCATTCATACAACTGCTTTTGGTTTATTAACCATGCACCAGCCTTCATGCCCCTGGCCATTATATCCCAAGACAGACTTGTTTCAGAGAAAGAATAGGAAAAAAATTATTGAAGAGATCCATCTTTCTGCACAGCATAATGCTGTTTATATTTGTGCCTCCTGTAAGATATGTTGTTTAATACTTAAATGCTTAAATACAGACCTGTTGTCAGCTGCATGTGTTTTGCAGTCACTCAGTGGAGGAGATGTGATAGTCCTGTACAACAGTTAGGGAATAGCAGGGGCAGTTATGTACATGTCAGTGCAATCACACTGGTTACAGAAGTCTAAAACTTCCCATAGATGGAAGCTTTAATTCCTGTTATGGTTTCAAAAAAGGGAACTAGAGGCAGTAGACCAAAAGTAGACCAAAAAGCAGACCAAAAGGCAATAGCTATCTACCTGTCCTGTAAGTAGAAAGGAAGAGGATCTTATGCTGTAAAACTGTATCTGGAACTGAGCAAATGAGGCTAAGAAACACCGTGGGGGACACAGACAGTAGAAAAATAGATGGGATGGATATGGAGTTTAGAAAGACACACTGTATTCTTGCTACATATTTTTTTTAGTTATTACTAAATAGGCATTTTTCTACTTTTTAATTATATGTATATGTATTTAACTTGGACAACATAATTAAGTACATGGAGTTATCAGTATATTGGGGTGTGTGTGAGCTTAGGAAATGCATAGGGGACTTCCAGTCCCTGTCTGTTAGGTTTAAGAGGGGAGTGCAAACTTATAAAACTGTAGCAGAAGAATCAAGGAAAAGCCTGAGGGATTCCCTTTCAAGAAATTGTAGTGAAAATGTCCCCCAGACTTTTGATGTCTAGGTGCTTCTTGTCTCCAGCTTTACGGCAAGCCAGTCCTGGCAACCCTTCCTACAAAGCTGGCAGCCGTGTTGAGAGGCACTGTCACAGAACGTTACCTCTTCTGTAAACAGTTTTCAGTGGAACCAAAGCCACCCTGACATTATACAGAGAAATTGCAACTCTGCTTTCTTTTAAAGGTCTAACTGATGTTGTCTTGGGAAGACAATAATCATTTTCCATTATTTTCTTTAAAACTGAAACTAGATTTCCAGTACTATATTCTGTTTCAAAAATTGGAGACTGAACTGAAGAGATAAAAAATGTCATGGTCAGGGAAAGTTGGCAGAAAAAATAAAGTCAAAGAGGGATTATGTGGGAGTTCAAACACGCTGTAGAAACACCAAGAGAAAAACTGAAGGAGGAGATCGTGAGCACTGTTGCTGCTCACATTGCTTTCCATTCATCTGTTTTCCTTTCTTATTTTATTTTCAGAATTTCGCACTTAGTTTCTGAAGCATAGAAAAAACATATCCGCTTCCCTAAATGTCATCTTAATTTCAATCCAGTGAATTTAATTGGAAGTAGTAGCCAGTGAGTTGAAAACAGGTACAACCTCAAACCCAGTGCTAATACCACTGGGGCTTGGTTTATGGGGAGAATTCATTGCATGAAGCTCAGCAAAGGATCAAGACTAAGATCATTAGTTAGGCTGACTTGAAGAATTTGGAAACTGATTCTACCATGACCCAATTTGAATGAAGCCTGCCCTGTGAAATTGCACATAGGCAGGGAGTAAAGTTATTTGAAAGACTAGAAAATTTTCAGATTACTGGGCCATTTGAATAAAAGAAATCATCTTTGTGAGAGAATTTGCAAGTCCAGTGATATCAGAAATAACAGGGTGACTAGAATATCTAACGTCATACTTTTTTTATGTGTTAAAATTCTCTAAACAACTTGCAATAGGCGAAAAACCTAAATCTAAAATAGGTAGAAATTCCTATATTTATTAATTTTAACTATTTCTATAACTAGAAATGCCACTAAATAAAAAAGACTATGACACATTGTACTGTATTTTGATCATGCAAAGAAGGTGCTGTCACTGTGTGAGAAGGGCTGACAAGGATTCATATGAGGAAAGAAGGTAGGAATAAAGAGGAATAATGTATTCATCTATAGCTGAAAATCATGTTTGATTTTTTTTGATAATTCAATTGTCCCAAATGTGAATTCTCACCTTGCCAACTCAATACGAGACAGAAAATGAGAAGAATAGCTCTAAATAGAGAATAATGAAAAGAAAGCATTCATCATTTCAAAAGGACTAGAAAACAGCAAGAATAAATCAGACAAATCAAGCATTGTGGTTATTGTTTTACAGTGTTATGCTTCTTTACACCTATTATTAATTGACTGACAATTCCTATTTATGGTGGGATACCCAGGTAATTTGGATTCAAAATGAAAGATGCTTGCAATAAAGGAGTTCAGGATATACTGCTGAGAAGTGGCTACTGATTTAAGGAATAACTTATTGCTGGACTCAGAAAGCTAGTTGCTTGCTCTTTCTTCCTTTCTTTCTTCCTGTCTTCCTTTCTGCCTGCCTGTCTGTCTGTCTTATTAAAAACTAGTAAATGAATCTTAACTTCCACCCAGGATTTTAGCTGCCATGGTAGTTGAAATCCCAAATCACACTGACATCCTGATAGCAGCAGAAGTGTCACAACGGGAGGCCTTCGTTCAAAGGTTTGAAATTACTAACGCACATTCTGGTGAACAAATATACCTGTGGTGACATTTATGAGTAGAATCTATTCAGCATGAAAAATATCCAACTAAGTTAATAGTATGGCTGACAGAACTTGAATAGTAGTTTTAAGCCTATGTATCTTTGATTTCATTAGTCTTAAATCTTGAAGGACTTGCAATTCTGTAACATATTGTTTGAAGTTATTGTAATTTTAGGTATTACATGAAATGTTTCTTTTTATGTTTCATGTGTACCAGTTGTACTTGCTCTAGACATGCTATACAGTCTATTGGTAAGCATTGTATGCGTTCATAGAACATTAACTTTGACTTTCAGCATAATATACAGATAAGACAATCCTTCACTTAGCCGCATGATCATCATATTCCAAAGAAGTTGCTATAAAGGCAAGAATAAAACATATATATATGGTTTGTAGTAAACCTATTATTAATTCATTTCTTTTCTGTTAATAGTCTTGAAAGATAGCCGTGCCTCTGCAAACACTGTTGTTTCTTTTAACATTTTGTTTCTTTTGGATTTTGACTGTGTGTTAACTCTGCTGTTCACTGGATAACAGCTGTTCTCACTGAATTGGTTGTTTTGGTGTCATCCTCGTCTGCACAAGGATTTGTTTGCTGTCTGTTTTCTTCTGGAGGCATGGTCTTACTCATGGTACTCCAAGAAGTTTACATTTTGTGGACACATCCTCCTATGTCAAATTTTCATACAAATGAGATTGCACTGTCTCTACTAGTTTTACATATGAAAAGAAAATAAAGGAGAAGACAAAGTTGCCTCAGTAAACTTCTCCTCCATCGCAATTTGCTGAGTACTAAGGCATGCCAACAACAAAGATCATCAATATCAACACTTTATAACCAGGTATAGATTTGTATCATTAAAATAAATTCAAATTTTGAGCAAATGACTTGAATACTGAAATTGAAAAGCACTCAAAGATGAGTAGATATAATCTGTATGCAGACTATTACACCATTTAACAAAGGTGAAGCAGTAGATAAAGATTTGACTGATAATGAAATCAGTTTTATTCTCTGTTCCAGCAGAGAAGCGACAACTTAGACTGTCAAAAATTAAAACAAAAACTAGAGGTGAGTTACTGATTTATTAAAAATATACTTAAGAAATTACAAATAGTTTATTAGGCAGCAAAAGGTCATAAGAAGGGGATCAATTTACAAACTTTGTTCAGAAATACAAGGGTCACTCAGAAAGAAATATTGCAAACTTAAAAGGAGCTTTACTTGCTCATTAGTGATTTGATCATAGAATACCTGAAAACACCTAAAATATGTATTTTTAACTCAACTATAATCTCTATTTCAATAGGATGACCATGAGCCAGAAACGTGCCCTTGAGGCCAAGAAGGCCAATGGCATCCTGGGGTACATCAGAAAGAGTGTGACCAGCAGGTTGAGAGAGGTTATCCTCCCCCTCTACTCTGCCCTGGTGAGGCCCCATCTGGAGCACTGTGTCCGGTTCTGGGCTCCCCAGTTCAAGAAGGACAGGGAACTGCTGGAGAGGGTACAGCAGAGGGCTACAAAGATGATTAGGGGCCTGGAGCATCTCTCTTATGAGGAGAGACTGAGGGACTTGGGTCTTTTAGTCTGGAGAATAGAAGACTTGGGGGGGATCTGATCAATACTTACAAATACTTAAAGGGTGGGTGTCAAGAGGACGGGGCCGGTCTTCTTTCAGTGGTGCCCAGTGACAGGACAAGAGAAAAGGGACACAAACTTGAATGTAAGAAGCTCCACCTAAACATGAGGAGGAACTTCTTTACTTTGAGGGTGGCAGAGCACTGGAATAGGCTACCCAGAGAGATGGTGGCGTCTCCTTCTCTGGAGACATTCAAAACCCGCCTGGACAAGTTCCTGTGCAACCTGCTGTAGGTGGACTTGCTCTGGAAGTGGGGTTGGACTAGATATCTCCAGAGGTCCCTTCCAACCTCTATCATTCTGTGATATAACAGAAAAGAGAGAAATTCATCTCAAGCAGAGACAAATGCCTAAATATCTTAAAAGAAATAACTTATGAAAATATTAATTATTAAATGGGAAGAAAATATAACAACCTCTGAATTGCTTCTGGGAGTTATAATAATATAGGACTCAAAATTACTTTAAGAGATTATCTTAGTCTATTCAGTGACAAAAAATTACATGTATCTAACCTTTCCCTGTGGATTTTTTTTCCCAAGTTATGAACTTGTTCTGGTATTACAACATTTATTGTTAGAAAATATTCCTTCCAATGTCCAGCATACATCTTTGCTGTAGATGAAAATTACTTCTTGTTGATCTTCCCCAATTTCCTGGAAAATGATTGATTACCAGGGTATAGTGCCATTCCTTTATCAGAAAGGAAGTCCTCCTCAAAATCTTCTCTTTGATGGACTAAACAAGTACTGTTTTTTTCAGTCTTTATTCACAATCATATTCAATGATGAATTTGCTCAGTAGTGAAAGCATAGGCTAATCTCTATAGCCTGTGAAATTATTTTAAATTTATCGTGTAACAACTAATATTCCTGTCATTATTAAGACTGTGACATACATTGGAAATGATTGTTTAATTTAATAGGATTTTACAAGCTAGAAAATCTTTAAGGCTGGCATAGTAATCTGTTTTCTTAAATCTAGGAAGAATAGAAGTTAAATTTAAGATATAGTAGAGAAGAAAACTCAGTAAAGTAATTATATAATATCTGAATTCCAATTCTGCAGATTTCCTGACTTTTGCAATATTTTAAGCTCCTGGAAATTTGGTAAACAGGATTGTAATGGTCTTTTATGGAGGAGGTTCCTAAGAAAACTAACTTGTTCTGGGATTTCCTTTATTTACTCCAAAGTATACTAGGTATTGTGAAGTTAATGATGTGGCAGTGTATAGGTGAAAATATTAATTCTGCATTCAGCGCTTGCTTTTTATACAATGTGCAAGATAGCAGTAACAAAAAGTAAGGAGGACATGCATGGAGAGAGAATGAGGTTTACCAAGCCACAGAATACACAAACTGCTTAACATCTAGGCATTTTCATTAATTGAATATTGATGCTGTGGCAAAAGTCAAGCTTTACAGTATAAATTCATGTCACTAGACATTTTTGTTCTCTCCCAAAATGTTTGACAAATTGTGGACATACTGGAAAATCTATTGATTATTTTTCCTTTGGTCTTGTTTCATATCTGCTACTTCTTTCCTAAAATGTTTTTGAAGTCTGTGATTCCCACTTGCTTTTTTATGAGTGCAGATTCAGCTGAATATTACAAATACATTTTTTTTTAAGCAGTGCTGTGAATTTGTTGTTAGATTGCTGACTTGTGAATTTATACCTTGGAATTTTGTCAGTTATGACATATACTCTGTGCAGTCCTTCCTGAACCTCATGTCCTTTCTTCTGGAAAAGTTAAAAAAAAAATCCCCTTCTGCAGATGAGATACAAAGGGCATTTACAAGAATTGACAACTGCCAAATGAGATGCTGCAGGTTGGCAGGCTGCTTCTCTAATCTGGCTTGATTTGCTAGTGCATCACTTGATCACCTTTTACAATAAGTATGGTAACCTGTACGTCATATCACCCAGCCTTTAGTGGTGGCTTTAGTGTATTCCTACAATAGTACATTACTAAGATATTTGGACATATAAAAAATTGGGTTTTTCCTGTATTTTTCTTTGCTATAGCTATCACTGAGATGATCTGCTCGGACCCGTTTAGCTTTCTGCTCTTTTTGTTCCTGATTTGTACTTTGTACATTTCTTCTTTGGTCCTTTTGGTAAGGAGGAGGTGGTGCAATGTAAGCTGGCTGCTGTTTATTCAACAGTGACCCCTAAGTTTCTCCATGCCTTCATCACATCTGCAAATTTGTTTGGTATAGCAGGCCAATGATTGTGTGCTTTTCCCAGAGTAATTACACTTTGGGTCAACTTCTGTACCTTTTTGATACTCAGCGTTATCCCTGCAGTGATGGTGTTTGCATTATACATTTCTCCCCTGCATCCTGTGGCTGCTGTGTGGGCACAGCCGGCCTCGCCTGACCCCTGGCCCACCATGTCAGAGTTCTTGCCAAGCTGCATCTGTATCGCCTTAAAGGAAAGCTGGAAAACTGTTGACTTGTGCACCTGTGCCTATTTTGAATATCTGAAGCCATTTTGCTGCTGCTGCAAACGTTACACGGTAAACTGAATCCTTTTTTTTCCTTTCTTTTTTTTTAAAATAGAAATAATTCTGGCAATTGATCGCTTTCTGCTTTTTTAGAGAAATGAGTTACACACTACTATACCATATCATCGAGTATTCAGCTATTTGGGCTACTCGTACTTTGAGTTTTGCATTTTACCTGCGCTAAACTTTGGTTGATGTAAGTGCTATCCCTCTGCTCTTACTCGCCCATTGGTATAATTCTGCACAATCTCAGCCTGCCTGGCTTTCTGGCAGAGTCTCTGCCATGTCCTCTCTCCTCTACAGATCTCTGGAAGGGTGTCAGTCTTCATAGTTGTCTGTGTATTGGGACTGAATTCTATTTCTTGCCAAATAGTGTGTCTCTATATTCAGTTGTTTCTGGAATATTTGCTTATGTATCTTCTTATTTTCAGGTAGGAACTTGTTTTCTTTCAATTCTATAGAGATCCATTGATTAATCACTTGTTAATTATCATTGATTAATCAATGATAATTAAGCAGGTCATATCATGCCTTTAAATATTAATCATTTGCATATATGAATATTTAGTCTAGCTTAGATATTACTATCTAGAGTAGATTAATTATCTGTGGTCTTTACTCTTAACTCCTATAACTTGCACACTGTTTTTCTCTAAAACATGTTCATAATTTTAAATCATTTACCTGTATCTTTTTAATTCATTCTGTGTCAATTTCTTTTTGAGCTGCAGCATTGATACTTTTGAAGTGAAACTGCTTTCCTTTTTTTCTTTTTGTTCTTCCCTGTGCTGCTTAACAGCTTGTGTTTGGGTTGGCTACCCACAGCTCAACCCTAGCTGTCCGGTTTTCTGAGCCACCCCCATTTTCCCCTTTTTAACTTCTAGGGAAGGCATACTGAGAAGTGGATGTTGGACTTCTGATGCAAATACAGTATTAGCATTTAGGCTGTGAATTTCTTTCACAACAAATACACCTTCATTCTGTTTCCTGCCTTAGAGAGTACTTTTGCCATTGAGAATTTGTCAATTTTATCTTGCTGTTTCTTTACTGATTTTTATTAATACTTAAAATTAATAACAGTCATTATAGTGCTGGTTTTTTCTCTCTTCACTCCTACTGTTTTCTTTTCAGATCTCTTTTACCCACAGTAGTGTATGTTGTTCTTTTCTTTTGAATCTTTTGACCTTCATATTATAATATTGGACCTCAGTGATTCAAAATCACTTCTTATATTTAAAATGATAGCCTGGATACTGTTGTACACCTTCTTGGAACTGCTGAAGCTCTTGGCACACAACTAGGTCTAGTGAGGATACACTGACATTTCTGCTTTAGGGAAAACATTTACTTTTCCAACACTTTGTCAAACTCTGTACCTATCATGCTATAGATAGAACAATTTAATTTCTTCCTGTGGCTTTTTTGTCTCTTGCTACTGCTTGAAGCTTGTTCCCCCGTTGATGGAACTTCTGCAGCACCTTGTTTCTTGTCCTGTAACTTTTTCTTTTGCCCTTTCTGGTGATACCAGAACCAGTTCCAAGATGCTGTCTTTGATACTTTCTTTACTGAGACTCTAGGACAAGTCAGTGTGCTGGATTTGCAACGAATCCCTCTATAATTTTTTTTGTCTGTTAGGCTTGTGTGATTTATATACAGTGCTGTTTTCTTTCTACTCCTGCTGTCATCATCTGCCTTAATAGCATAATTATGACGACGGATGCTATTATTAGTCTCTCATGCTTGCATAGTATGGAACCATTATCATCTCTGTGGAAGAAAGGGAACTGAATGAGGGAAACATATGGGTTTCAGAGGAAGAAGTCTATGAGTCACAGTAGTTTAGTCTTCTGTCTTTAACTTCTTAGACACCTCCCCCCTATAGTGTAAACTACCTTATGAAATTTCTGTGATGCTTTTCATATTGATTTCTGTGATATGAAACTATTCCTTGAATAGTTCAAACAGTTGCATCCAAGATTCTTTTTATTAAAAATCGAACTCTGAATCTTAATCCATGTTAATTATTGTTATCTAAAGATAATAGCCCTAAATAATGTATCAGTTATACTGTGGCTGGCTTCTCATGTGGCTTCTCATTTTGACTGCAAAATTCCTTTAGAGTGAATTTCCTCAGATGGATGACACATTTTAATTCTGAAACTATATCAATACAACATATATTTTATCTAAATATATATATTATATATATAATGTATCTTTAATATATATTGGGGGAAAAAAGGAAAGCATTCTTCCTAAGCCTTTAAAATAGGAATATGGCATTTTATTTCTAATAACATAATTCCTGTCATATAAGTAGTTTCTCTCTTATGCCTGTTTAATCCTGCATTAGTAAGATCCTATATCAATATAATGGAAGTGAAAATGTCCATTACAGAATATACTACCAGGAGTTTCTTTACTAGTTTTGAAGTTTTCTCAGATCCAGTGCTGATGGAAATTTGTCTCAGTTGTCAATGTTAAGCCAGATACCTAAAAAAGTCAATGAAAAAAGAAAACCCATACCCCAAATATTTTGGAAGGCATTTGAAAAAAGACATGTTTAGCAGATTATATAGAGAACCAGAGATTTGCTTGGAGGCATTTCCAAGATGCAACATATTTAGGTTGGAAAGAACACACAATTGATTTTAGTTAGCTTGAAGGTGCAATTGTTTGGTGCAAGTTCTTTGGACGGTGGTGGTAGGTATGAGACTGGCTCCCAAATGAGGAAACACACCTCATCTGTGAAGCACACTAGCATAACTCTGTCAACCTGTTACAAAGTCCACATTTCTTGCATTCTGTTAATGGGAGTAGTAGCTCTTCCTGTACATTTGGAGATGTTTTTACATTTTTTATCATTCCCTTGATTAGATTGGTTATTTATGTAATACAAATGCAATGATGATCCACTCAGTTATAACTGATTTAGAGATGATCTAAAGTGACTACTCCTAATGTCTACTACTTACAAGAAATGTTGTAGAATCATAGAATGGTTCAGGTTGGAAGGGACCTTAAATATCATCTAGTTACAACTCCGGGCTGAACAACCCCAACTTTCTCAGCCTTTCCTCATAGGAGAGGTGCTCCAGCCCTCTGATCATCTTTGTGGACCTCTGCTGGACTTGTTTCAACGAGTCCATGTCCTTCCTGTGCTGGGGACTCCAGAGCTGGACAAATTACTTAGGTGGGGTCTCACGAGAGTGGAGTAGAAGGGCAGAATCACCTCCCTTGACCTGCTGGCCAGGGTGCTTTTGATGCAGCCCAGGATGCGGTCGGCTTTCTGGGCTGCAAGTGCACATTGCTGGCACACGCTGAGCTTCTCATCAATTAACACCCCCAAGTCCTTCTCCTCGCAGCCGCTCTCAATCCATTCTCTGCCCAACCTGTATTTGTGCTTGGGATTGCCGTGACCCAGGTGCAGGACCGTGCACTTGGCCTTGTTGAACTTCATGAGGTTCACACGGGTCCACCTTTCAAGTCTGTCCAGGTCCCTCTGGATGGCATCCATTCCTTCCAGTGTGTCGACCGCGATATACAGCTTGGTGTCATCAGCAAACTTGCTATGGGTGCACTCAGTCCCGCTTCCTGTGAATTAAAACACTTTTAATGATGAGCAAATTTGTCTAAGCCTTAAATCCAGCCTCCTCTCTGTTTCTGTGGTTTATGTTATCTTGTGTTCACTAGCGCTGTTAACTTTCGGCACTCCCTTCATCTTTTACATACACTTGTTAAAGTTGGCGATCTACAATGTAGAAGTTCAGACAGAAAATGGGATCAGAGACAAGGATGGAGACAAGGATACTTATGATGCAGCTCAGGCAAAGACTAAAGGTCTAGACCTGACCTGAAATGCAACTCCTGGAGCAGTGGACAAAGGAGGGCCGTGAATAAAGACCCCAGGTAAAGCTGGTCAAGGCCATTAAGGTTTATTAGTGCAATGAAGACCCACAATTGTTCCCATATTTTCCTTATTCACCATTTTACTACGCATGTAGCAGTAGAAGGTCTTGTTGCCCTTAATGTCCCTTAGCAACTCTCAACTCTGACTGAGCCTTGGATTTCCTAACGCCATTGTTTGTAGCCTGTCCCTGTTCCCACCTCATATATAGTGCCTTGTTTTGATTGGCACTCTGCCTTGAGTTTCATGCTTAGCTAAGATGGATCTTCTGATATCTCCGCTTGTTTTCTTAAGTATTGGGATGGACTATTCTTGTACTCAGAGGATGTCATCTTTAAAAATCTGACAGTTTTTATGAGCTCCTTTGCCCTTCAGGGCTATCTGCCGCATAACCCCACCTACTAGTTTTCCGAGTAAGGTGGTAGCAGCTACAACTATGTGGTTTCCCTGTTCTGCACTTTGCTTTGTATGTGCTTTCATATTTGTTTGTTGTTTATCAATTTTTTGTGTCTTTTAATTCTGAGTGAAAATGCACGACTTTTACCATAAAACAACAAATGACACTGACATGCTTGGGTGGGAAACACCATTAGTTAAGTCAAGTACTTTCACCAGCAAAGCACAGCTGTCTAGGGTGCCTACATTTTACTAACTTATTTTTAGGCCTCCCGAATTTGTTAATATGAGCTTCCATGGTGTTATATATTTGTCTTATTTCCCTCTCAATGCTTTCATTCTGCAGTGGAAGCAAGACCCTATTTTTCTCAAGGAACAACATACACACTTCTGTTCCACTTGTCTATGTGTACTTTCTGGCATCAGAAATCTGAAGCTTAGAACTTACTTTTGTAATAATAAAATGATGTAACAGAACTAGAGAGTAAACATCATTTTCAGTCCAACGTCATTGCCTTTTCCCTAAATCAACTTTGCCAATGTAACTTATGATTTGGCAAAATAAGGGGATTCCATGAGCCTGCACTTCATTATTATGTATTGAACAGATGTAAAAAGTTCATGGTGACTTAGTTTGCTATGGTTTCTTTCTAAATAGGTAGTTTTTTTTAAATTGTGTAGCTAAACATGAGAAACAACAGATTGTTCCTGGCCCTGATGAATACCCACAGGAATGAAGAAGGGAAAAAGGGATCTGTTGCCACCTGTGTACATGACACCACTTCAGGCTGTTCTTTATACTTGTTCCCCTTTGATGTCATGGTTGGTTTGACATATAGGGAAGAGCTTGCTAAAATACCAGGGTGTGATAGTATAAGCCCACCAACTAAAGAGCACTGGGAGCTCCTACAGAAATCGGAAAGGCTCAGGGTATTTTCCCAAAAGCAAATATCATTTCATACCACCTCCAGTGTAGGCCAGTGTCACTATCTGGCCCTTCTACTTTTAATTCTGAAGAAGTTACTTTTTGTCCCTCCTGAGATTTATCCCTTGCATACATGTATTCTGTGCACTGCTGGACTCAGATTTAGACTCTGTGGGTGATCTTCTGCCACCACAGGCCATTGTACATTTCGTAAAACACAGTGGAACTGATAAAAGGGAAAAAGGGCATCTAGGTGAATTGCCAGAAGCAGACCTCAGGTTTCATGAGCCTCCTGAAAATAAGATAGGGACAAGAATATACTTTCCCACCTTTATGCTAGTGTACTGTAATGTGACTACCTGAAACTCCTAAGGTTCTGTATTTTCAACCTTTAGTATCCTTTGTTTAAAACTAGTTCTTAATGAGGTGAATATTGTGGGAAGTCTATTAAGCAAGAAACATCGTCCTTGCCAAAATCCCCAGTTACATTCCTCCTTACCTAAACAGTGAACTGTTTGAACACAAATGGTTTTCATGTAGTATAAGAGACTCTGTGGTAGGTGAACACCTAAATGCCTAGATAAACTTACAAATGTCTATAAATGTTTATTCCAACTGTGTTCCTAAATAGATTTTTCAAAGGAAGAAAACTACATAAAATTCCTATCCTAGATAGAATGCACAATGAAGAAAAGTTTGTTTCGAGCTTGGGTCTGTGATTAAATTGGCAAAACAAGAAAACTGCAATTTAAAAACCAGACATTACAATAAATACAGCAGGGGGAAAGTGCTCTGTCACCCGGAGAATATTTCAAATGTTGATTCCTCAGGAGGATTTCTGTGTGATACTTTTAATACACTGTCAGATTAAAAATTTTGCTAAAATTTTGCTTATCTCATTGAAAGATTATTTATCTGTTGTCCATTTACTCTTAAGTAATACTTTACTGGGATGCCTTCAATTCCATTTTCGAAAGTTGTTATGTAGATGGGAAATACTTGCTCAGGTAAGCAATATTTTTTGATTTAAATGGAAATAGCTTGCTTGGGTAAATGACTACATGGTGAGACCAGTTGTTCCTCTATTTTCTTAGTCTTTTATTCTGTCTGGAAATCATCAAACATGCATCTGTTCACTCATAGATGCCTAAAGAAAGAAAAAATTTTCATTCTTCCAACCTGCTGACACAGATTTTACTGATAGGCATTCCCTAGTTCACTGGGATTTCCAAATTTATGGAAATTCCAGATCAAGTCAAGTGCCGAAGGTTGAGGTCTTTACTGAAATGAAAAGAAAAACTTGTAACTCTCTGATAAAGTCTTAACCAGTGTGTGAATGGCTTTCTTTTACTTAATCTGTGCATTTTGAATTTAAAATATTTTCTCGTTTCCCTCCTGTCCCCTTTCTCAGTCTTTCTAGATTGTTTCTAGGTGATCAGACCTTGCTGGTGCTGCATAAGTAGTGATGACAGCAGAAAATGCTTCAAAGATAACCCTTAGCCCTTAAGAATATGTTGTTGATGTGATCAGCAATAAAGGGGGCCTGGTTAGAAGGGGAAAATTACTGAGAAAAAGAAAATATCTGCTGAAAAATACTGCCAGAAGGCCTGCCAGCCTGGAAGATGGAACCTAGGAACTAGCCCAGGGAACCAGAAACATCCTTGAAAAGTGCAGCTGGCATCTTTGAAGTACAACCAGGAGATGTAGAAGCCAGAGACACCCTGAGATAGTACCAATAAGTGCAAAAACAAGGAAGTGAAACAGCAACTTCTCATTTGAGAAGGTGGAGAACAGCCTGGAAAAACAAAATTGCTCTGAAAGAACAGAAAACATCACCTGTTGGCTGCTGCAGGTGAAAAATTGAAATTAATAGCATCTATTGGTTGCTCGAATTAGTATGTCCTATGGCCTCTTATGTTATAAAAAGGACTTAATTTTTATCCCGAATGAATCCTCTCTCTCTGAGAACATTCTGTGCTGCACATATATTTCCTTTTCCCTAAACAGGCTGAAATCTCCACAGGAGCTTTCTGTGAGAGCTTGCACTCTCCCCAAGGACTCCCAGCTGACTCCAGACTCTGTAACACCTCTGAAGGTGACCTCCGAGATCACCTCTGAAGGGAGGCTTTATCTGTCATCCTGCTGGTCCCCCTTTGGACCCCCTTTCGGAGTCAGTTCGGTTTGTCCTCCCACTTCTGGAACATTTGGGTTCCCCTCTGAGTTCGGCTTGTTCTCCATTTTGGGATGGTTTGTCCCCTTCTGAAATCTAATTCACTTGATATTGATATACCTTATATAAGTAATATTTATCTTGTATCTTTTATAAATATTTCTATATTTCTATATATCTGTATCCATGTAAATAATCTATAATAGCTGCTGTTATGTTGCTGATAAGTTGCTTCGCTAATGATAAGTTTATTGCAAACTGTAATGGTATACACCTACTTGGCTGTTGCTATTATTGATTGTTGCTATACAGTTTATTACTGCTATTATTGATTGTTCCTATACCTTTGATTGATATTATATTATTGCTGATAGTAATTTGTAATAGCTTGAGATATATATATATGTAACGTTTGCTTTACTAGTCGTGATTTTGTAGTACACTTGCTACTGGTGATTTGTGGGGTATTTGTGGTAATCTGTAATAAAGTAGAGAAATTTAGAGGATAAAGCTTCTGTGTCCCTGTGTATTACAGAATCTTACAAACTCACGGTGGTCATCCTTATATACCAGCAGATCAGGTAGCCCTGTAGGTTGTGACAGTTGTGGATGATTATATGAATTTTGTATTAGATTCAAACTCATGATTTTTTTAAAACCAGACACATTGATCTATTTTAATGAATAACTTTTGTGAAAAATGTTTTGTCTGTGCTGTCATGTCCCAATGACATATGACATTGAGACAGATATTATCTTGCTGGCACTGGTCTAAGTGAAAAAGAGCTATTACTTTGCACGAGGGCATCTTTTAGCTGTTCACCACCATGACACTTCTCTTTTGGGATACCAAGTTAAGCTGCTGTATTAAGTCCATTCTGAAAATTCATTTATAGTTTTAGGGAGCCATCCAGCAATACAATCAGTTACTTTTTGACAGATATCAACTCTTAAAAACCTAGTGACTTTATTTTCTCCATTAACAAGGTATTTCTTTCTGGTGTTTTTTTTAAGTATCTGAAAGAAAGTACAGTGAGGTTCTTAATAGCATTACATACCTTAAAGATATGAAAGGCATTTCTTGACATAATTTTGTAGTACTAGGAATGAAAGCCAGCCGTGAAGCATCTAAGCAGTGTTAAGAATTTTCAGAACTTGTGTTGCAAGGCTCTTGGGAGATTGCATTTCCTTTTCCCATTACACTTGAACTCCGTCACTTTTCACCATATATTCATGTCTAATGATTTCTTTGACCTATGAGAGGAAATCAGTGGCAAATATAAACCTTATTTTGTGACTATAGCTTTCCTTTCTTTCAGTTGTTCTAATCTCCACTTTGCTGTGAAGAACAATGAAATTGCCTGCAAGTCTCCATCAATATAGATGTTAATACTTATTTTTCAACTTGGAACTGTAGGACTCACTGTGACTTTGACTTGCTTACTGCATTTAACTTTGATCTGCTTTACTTTCTGTCTTTTTAATTTTTTTCTGGCTGCTGTGGACACACCTTCAGCTATGACATACCTGTAATCATTTTCAAATTTTTATTTTAGACAAATAACTGGGGAGCTACAGATAATGATAACTATGATTCTTTGATTTGATGGAGAGAGAGTATGTTACTAGAAACTTCTGAACCATGTTTTCAAATAAGGATGAAATTTAGCACAAATATGTCTTTCCAGCCTAGGCTTGTTATGTGGTAAGCTAAAACCTCTTACAAAGCTGGTTTTCTAGAAAAGTAATGTAAGACTTCTGCAGGGCCAAACAAATAGCTCGGTGTCTAGTCCTCAATTCTCTTGTGTGTCTTAGAAAATGCTCCTCTTTGTTAAGGTCTTTCTGGGGAAAAAAGACTAGAAATTCAATCAGAAAAGTTGTCAAGACGTATGTTTTCAGAAGTTCCTTTAAAAAGAAATTCCTGCTGGGTTGGAGAAAAATAGTTAATGTTCCAAGAGCTCTTATCCTGCTGTCATTTAGTGCCTTGAGAGTGTTATTATACTTCCACATGTTCTTAATCCCTGTATCTTCTCTGATTTGGATTACAAGGTTGAAATGGAAAGCATTTGCAAACATGATCTCATGTCAGCTGAAAAGTCTGAAGAGAAGATTTTATCATATCACATTGAGATAGTTTAGCAAATAAGAATGAGAATGACTAAACAGAAAGTGTTTTCCAGTGTCAATCATTCTTTTATTTTGAAATATTCTTTACCTATTAACATTAATGAATTAGGTGAAAAGCAAAACTTTGAACACCACCTCATACTAAGAAAACAGATTTTAATTAAAAGATAGAAAAATTGGAAATTTTATCTGATTCCTGGTTTGGTTTTTTTTTTTTTTTTTTTTTTTAAAAATCAGAGCCGAAGTTCAAGCTTCTGCAGATAATCTTTGTTTATTTTCATTGAAGGGCTATGGTAATAATAGCACAAATGGACACTTATATTTCTCTATATATTTGAATCATTTTTTCCTGAAAGTAGATGCTATATTTTTTGAAGGTATTTCTCTCTACAAGACCCAAACTGAATGTTCTGTTGAAAGGTTGTGTTGAAAGACTAATGGCTGTGGAAAGCATAATTGTCTATTTAATTAGTAGATAGAACTTAAGTAATGACATTTTGGGTTTTTTTTTGTACAGTGTTCTACTAGTAAGTCTCAGCTCTGCTCTGGGGTGACCATCAAGTGCAGGGCAGCCGAGGGATCAGGGCCAGCCAGCATGGCTTTAGGAAAGGGAGGTCCTGCTTAACCAACTTGATCTCTTTCTATGACCATGTGACCCGCCTTCTCGATGCGGGGAAGGCTGTGGACGTTGTCTACCTGGACTTTGGTAAGGCCTTTGACACCGTCCCCCACAGTGTTCTCCTGGAGAAGCTGGCAAATCATGGCATAGACAAGTGTACTCTTCACTGGGTAAAAAACTGGCTGGATGGCCATGCCCAGAGAGTTGTAATTAATGGGGTGAAATCCAGTTGGCAGCCAGTCACCAGTGGTGTCCCTCAGGGCTCAGTTTTGGGGCCAGTCTTGTTTAATATCTTTATTGATGATCTGGATAAGGGGATTGAGTGCACCCTCGGTAAGTTTGCAGATGACACCAAACTAGGTGGGAGTGTTGATCAGCTTGAGGGTTGGAAGGCTCTACAGAGGGACCTGGACAGGTTGGATCAATGGGCCAAGGCCAATGAGATGAGGTTTAATAAGGCCAAGTACCGGGTCCTGCATTTCGGTCACAACAACCCTAGGCAACGCTACAGGCTTGGGGAAGAATGGCTGAAAAGCTGCACAGCAGAAAAGGACCTGGGGGTATTGGTGGACAGCCGGCTTAACATGAGCCAGCAGTGTGCCCAGGTGGCCAAGAAGGCCAATGGCATCCTGGTCTGTATCAGGAATAGCGTGGCCAGCAGGAGGAGGGAAGTGATGGTGCCTCTGCACTCGGCCCTGGTGAGGCCTCACCTTGAGTACTGTGTTCAGTTCTGGGTCCCTCACTACAGGAAGGACATTGAGCTGCTGGAGCGTGTCCAGAGGAGGAGAGCCACCAAGCTGGTGAGGGGTCTAGAGAACAAGTCCTATGAGGAGAGGCTGAGGGAACTGGGCATGTTTAGTTTGGAGAAGAGGAGGCTGAGGGGGGACCTCATTGCCCTCTACAACTACTTGAAAGGAGGTTGTAGAGAGGTGGGTGTTGGCCTCTTCTCCCAAGGGAATAATGGCAGGACCAGAGGAAATGGTCTGAAGTTGCGGCAGGGGAGGATTAGATTAGATATTAGGAAGAATTATTTTACTGAAAGAGTGGTCAGGCACTGGAACAGCCTGCCCAGGGAGGTGGTGGAGCCGCCATCCCTGGAGGTATTTAAGAAACGTGTAGACATGGCACTTCAGGGCATGCTCTAGTGCCCGAGATTGTTGGTTTGTGTATGTTTGTGGGTGGTGTGGTGTGTGGTTGTGGGTGTTTGTTTTGGTTTGGTTTTGGTGTTTGGTGCTCTGGGATTTTTTGGTGGTTTTTTGTTTTGGGTTTTTTTTGGTGTTTTTTTTGTTTGTTTGTTTGTTTGTTTTTGGTTGGACTTAATGATCTCAAAGGTCCCATCCAACCAAAAATATTCTGTGATTCTGTGATTCTGTGATCCATATCTCAAGAATTATGGTTTATCTATGTATAAACATCAAGCTTTAATCAACTTGTACTTTGCTAGTTAAGCCAAAGTACTGAATGTCTCTAAAGATAAACTGCCCTGTGGTCTTTGGTTTCATCAGTGAAAAGGCAAGTTGGTCACAGGTTTTGGCTTTGTATAACATTTTTTTACAAAGATTTAACATGGGCCACACAACAGGCATTAAGAGACTGTACTGGTTAAAGTTGCTGTCATTTAATTTTTAGTTAGTTTATTTGTAATGGTGTCATACTGAGAATCAACAGGATCTATTATTAAAAAATATCTTCACACAAAGAAGGATGGGTTGACCACCAAAGACTATTCCATATGATTCAGATGGTTTGGATGCATGTGTTATACTGTGTAGTTATTAATGTACATTTGTTTCTTACAGGCATAAGCTTTGATGTTTTTTCTCACCATTTCATTAACCAAATTCTTTCTCATTCTAAATATAATATGCATAGTAATCTTTCCACTTCCATGGATATGGATTCTATCTTTATTTAATCCACACAGATTTTATAAGTAAATTTTAACTTCTAAATTAAGAAAGGGCTGGTTTAACAGTGCTTGTTTATGTGCAGGAAGAAATACCTTATCTGTGATTTTTTTTATAACGTTGTTTGTAAGCTCTGGAGATACTAATGCTAATTTTATCTTTGTTATACTCCCGGATAATCTGTTCTGTGGCTTTGTGCATTGCTGACATACAATGTTCAGAGGGTTTTTTCCTGAACGAAGCCTGTTGTTTAGTCTTACTATCACTAAAGCTTGTTATCAGTTATCCTGCTCATCCAGCTGCAAGGTTCAATCCCTGTCCATCAAGTTTCTTTAATGCCCTATGTCTTTACTTGCCTAAAACTGTTATAACTTAACTACCTATTTTTATTTAGCAGCATAATTTGTTTTTAGCTTAGAAAGATAATAGCTGATCATGTGTGTATGAACATTTATAGCTTACTTTGTGCTATGGTGAAGTGTTTAGTATTTAGGAAAGTGAAAAATAAAGGAAGTGCAAGGGGAAACAAAAAAGGGAAAATTGTGGAACACAGTATAAAAGAAAAAAAAAAAGTAGATATTTCAAGACAAGATTTCTAATAAATTTCCCTTTCTAGGAAGTGAAATAAAATGGGCTTAGCTCCTGACTTGGCTTGGTCATCTGTACAAAGGGATATGGGAGATTAAGAAACTTCTTCACCTGACTGTGTGTGGACTACCTCAACACTGGGCCTCATCATAGAGGAGTAAGTACAAGTCATGTAGTCATTCTTTCTCGCATTTATAAGAGGATGGACAGGCCAAGTCTCTTTACCTCCTGAATCATATTTATCAGAATAGCTGAGTTGACAAGGAAGCGAAAGGTCAAGAAGCACTGGAATATGCAATGGTGTGAATTGGAAGGAATCCTTATATCAGTAAGGTATAAAATCGGTATATAATGATAGCTTGTGGCAGTCACAGCCTCTGGGCTGTGAGTTGCTGACAGCCGATTCCAGAAATAATATTCCATTCCCCATTTTCTCAGAATAAGGGGTTAGTTCATGGTACCAGTTATTCAAGTAAGCAAAATAGACATTGCATCCATTAAATTATCTCTATTTCTAAGAGAGAAACGTAACTGAACAAAGAGGCAGTTATGGCACCACTGCGCTTGTTCAATATACACTGGTCTATAAAAATGACTTCTGGACTGAAGTACTGCATATCAGAAATAGGACAGGTTCAATCAGGTGCTCAACTTAGAATGCTGATTTTTCCAAAACAGAAGGCTGATCTGAGCTTGCAGACATGCACAGAACTGCATCTGTGCATACAAATCTGGTATTTGTACATGAAATCATTCCATATGTACATACCATTTTTGGGAATCACAAGTCAGTCTCCAAGTTCTTGAATGTAATCCTTAATGCCATTTCCCACTATACAGCTTCTTCAGAAAGAATGACATTTTCTAATAATTTTTCAAGCTAAGCATTTGCTTAACAATGGATTTTTAAAAATTGTGTGGTGAGATTGTCACTGTGACTAGATTCTGACTTAATTCTGAAACAAGACTCGAAAGCAGTAGGTTGAGAAAATGATCTTTGTAAACTCATAACACAGAAAAGAAAAACAATTTATACTGGCATTTCTAAAACAGAAATTATTTTTTTTTTCATTTTGTTTATCCCAAATATGTATTTATTAGGAATTTTTTGCTGCTAGGGCATGCAGCTGGCTCCTGTTGAGCTTGTTGCCTACCAAGACCTAAAAGTCCTTTTTTTTAATCCTTTTTTTTTTTTTTTTGTAGGTGCCATGGTTTGGAGTAAATTCTGTCTGGAGGACTTAAAGGAGCATATGAAAAGCGCTATGAAAAGGAATCAGTAGAAAAGGAATACTGAGCTCAGTATTCCCATATATCCCATGACCTTCCTTCCTGATACTGATTTTTCTGGAGTAATTTCATTATCTGTCAGAGAAGCTTTCATTATCCTAGAGAATGATGATTTTCTTACCTGTTAGACTGAATGAATATTTGGGCCGCATTCACATAATTTCTATTTGTGCTGTCTCCTGGGATAAGACAAGGAGACGTCATTTAAGAGCAAAATGACTGAAAGAATCTATATTGGAAGAAAGGCAGGCAGTTATAAGCAGAAGAGAAAGTCCAACCACCCTATGCTTATGGATATTTATAGCTCCAAAATTTAAAGTATCTAATAAATGAACAGTGCTCTGAGAAAAAGTTATTAAAAAATCCCAAAAAACCCACCACCACCCTGCCCCCAATAAGGAAAACAGTACCTGCCCCAAATAACTATTAAATAAAACAAATAAGCAACTCTTAATGCTAACACCAATTAATTTGTTGCAAAAAATTGTGTATTTCCCAGAAAGAGTGCTGGATTTCCACCATTTTTGAAGGACGGTATTCAAAATATGGGATAGCTTGTAATTTTCCAATTTTTTTTCTTTATTTTTCCTATGACTTTCATGTTGATATATAATAAATACCCAAGTCTGGTCATCAGTTGCTTTCTTTCCTCAAATGTCTCAGAAGCATGACAGCACATATCTATTCCACATCACAGTACTGAAAAAAAAATGACAACCAACATCCTTCCCACAAGAGACAAATTGTAAATAGAATTGGAGCTTACTCTGGAACTGCTTGGAGGAACAAAACTGGAAGTGAAGTGAGTACGAATTTACACCACTTTGACCTTGAGGCAGAGCCCCTGAGAGGCATAAACAGTGAAATGTAGATGGCCAGAAAAATATAAGAGCTGGTGTGGTGTTGAAGGAAGCATGACATTATATTTTTCTATGAGATGTTTTAAACACTTTCTTTATTAACACATGAAGAAACATAGTCTAGAAATTTCATCATAGGCTTTCAATTGAATAATGTTAGGTTTAAAAAATTATTTCATATTATATTTAATTTCTAGTTTATTTTGCTGTTTCTCTCTTCTCAATATTATGAGGCACATTATATGCTGCTCTCATAAAGTGTTTTTTTAAGAAAACCATTAAATACTTAATGGTTTCCACATAAAGAATCAAAATCCATAATAACTGTCTTATCATCCAGGTAAGTAATTCAACATGAAAGAAGCAATGCTACCTATGCCTTCTCATGTTCCAGAGTTTCAGAACATTAAGATGCACAAAGCAACTGAAGATACATGCTCATGCAAAATTGCTTATATTAAAATGACCACTATCCACAGTGAATCAAAATTCATAATCCTCCTCTGTGGCTGCTTGTTTGTTTATTCTCCCTTAAAGTGAAAGCCAGTTGCTGATGAGCTCCATACTGGAGCATCCATATGCTACTCCCCCTTCTGCCCTTTTCCTGATATGCTCAAAGATTTCAGTCTGGGTTTTTAAGTTCTATTCTTCTGTCTGAAGGGTATCATGAGATTTTTTTTTAAGCCATTCTGCAAATGAGATGGCAGTTTCTCAGTTGTAGTCCATGAAAACTATTATTGCAGATTGATTGTTAACTTTTTCCTAGCAGACAGTTTTGTAGCACAGTAGGATCTTCTCCCCCCTTCACAGACTTGAAGTTAAAAATAAACTGTAGTTTGCACAGTTGCTATTATATTTTCTCTTAGCATGTGACTGATATTTGGACAAAAAACACATTTTACTCCCCCTTTCATTTTTTTCCAAAATTTAATTTTTGCTACTGAATGTATCTGAAGAGTATACATTAATCGTCTGTTTCTTCTTCTTCCTGTCTTGAAATACATTTTTGTCAACTCTTTTGGAGATACTAAGAAAACAATGTTGCATACCTGCCCACTGATCTTTGGTTTGCTATACTCATTTATTTGAAAACAAAAGCTAACCTACTTGTGCTGACAGATTTTGCTGGTCATTTGTTTAACAGAGCCTTGGGCTGTTCAAGTATTTACTATTCTAGCTGAAGGCAGCTTGTGGCATTTTCGTCTGCCAGGCAATAATCACCGTTACCTTATTCTGTGCTACTTGTTATCCAGGCCCGATGTGTTGAATTTATTTGTTAATATGGAAAAACTCAAATGTTATTAGGCCTTTTGGACTCTAAGAAGGATATAAAGACTTTAGAGTATAAGAAAGGTATATCAAATAAAACAGTAGTTCAACTATTACATTCCAAAATTTTTTAAAAATACTTTTAAATAGCATTTGCATTTCTCTGATATAGGTATGAACTAGAAAAATATTCCTGGAAAGTGTTTCAAGTAAAATTGCCAGATCCATGCTGTCTAAAGAGGATTCTGTCACCTAGAAGCACAAAAACTGCAACGATTAGGCTTTAGTCCCAAACCAATAAAGAGAGAAACTGGATTTCACAAGTCGGCATGAATACATTAAATACAACTAAGAAAGAAATATGTATTAAAGCTTATGTACATATAAACAAGTTTTTGTTTTATTCCTTCACGTTATATGGATCTTTGTGCAAAGATATGATGCTTTGGTTTGAAGAAAATGTCTCTTAGACATTTTAATTTGCTACAGGCTTCCAGAGGAAGGGTCTGGTGACAAAAAAAGGATAACTTTACTTACAGTGATCTACTGAATGCTGCAGCTAGGCTGCTTATAGTATTGGAACAGAACATCTATATCTCTGAGTACCTTTTCACTCCACTAAAATCTATTGTGTAGACATATGCCATTTTCAGATCTTTGGGACCATATGTTCCTTGTTTAAGAGAATGTAGGCAGTCAAGTGTGATACAGATGATTGCAACAGTCATTGTGCAACCATGGCACATCCAGTGTGTGTTGTTCTTTTTACATGCATCAGGTCTGTGAAAGCAGCATGAAACATACCATGTCTTCATCTGTTCTGGAAATACCAGCTCTTTAATTTGGAATAAATTAGCAACCTGGAAAGTCCGTTCTGGACAGTTAATATTTATGCCATTAATGAGTATAATGGATATTTTATTATTTTCATAGATTACCCTGCTCACAAATCCAGCACTAAGGAGAGATACATGGAAGGAGATACCAATAAAAGCTCAATCCAGCAATCAGCATAGTCAACCAGACACTGTCAAGAAGCAGTGGATTTTGCTCTGAAACAACACCTTCCTCTTAATACATTGCTATCATTGTGTCTGCAATTGCAAACATCTATTTCACTGGTATGAAGAACAGTATGTATAATTGAAATTGGACTCTTAGTGCTGAAAATGAAACAAAGACACTTATAAACAAAGCAGACAGGAAGACCATTTTGTACCCATGTTGGGATCTGGGTGGGTATGTAAGATATATTTACTTAACTGAGTCGACAATATGTTGCATCCCACAGTGAGGGCATGAAACTAAAGCAATATTACTAAAGATCTTACAAGGCTGCATTTGCCTTAAAATCTGTAGATACATAATATCAGCATAGTAACAAACCTTCATGTAGCTTAAGCCTGAATAACAAAAGCTATTATAATGTTCTTACTCTGTATGCTAATGTAATTTGTTTAGTAACAGAGCTATAGCCACATATTTTGGAATTTCTCCACAGCCTCTTGTATACACACACTCACACCCCTTTAGACACTGTTTTCACCCCATATTTGGTACAATTCTGGTCAGTAATATACAGAACAGTGAAAGTGGTCAGGAGATTGACATATTGCAGATGTACAAAAGGTAGCAAACTGTGAAAACAGCCAAGAGAGCCTAATTTCCATCATCACTGATTTACCAACAGTGTTTGTGGTGATATTAAGTCCCTAAATTAATCTATCTGAAAGTAACCTTCCTTAATACATCTCTATGAAATGAGTTTGAAGTATTTGCTCTTCTCCAGAGATGCTCCTGCATTTGAATTAATACAATTTAAGATTGTATTCTTGATTCCAAATCCTAACTTCACTTGGAACGACTTGCATAGTTCCTTTAAATTACTCTGGAAATCTTTGACTTAATTAATAGGTTCCATGGAGCTGCCTTTCACTTGGTCCCTTCAGGATCCAAATTTATAATCTAAAAAAATGTTGGGTTTTCCCCCCCCACCCCGTCCCCAGGAAGCAAAATTATACACTTTAAAAACCCAATGACATTTTTTATTTCATTGTGATGTATCTTTTTGGAAAAGATCTTTTTTGGGGACAAAAAAGAGGTCAAAAATTGCTTTCTCCTATGGAAAATATGAGTTTTGATAAAAATACATTTTTCTGTGAGAATTTTATTTTGAAAAAATGACAACAGTTCCCCTAATAGCAAAACATTTTACCATCTTTTACTAAGATCATAGAATCATAGAATTATTTGGGTTGGAAGGGACCTTAAAGATCATCAAGTTCCAACCCCCCTGCCATGGGCAGAGACACCTCCCATTAGACCAGGTTGCTCAAAGCTCCATCCAACCTGGCCTTGAACAACCTGTCCAACACCTCCTAGTCTTTCTCCTCAGGACTGTTCTCAATCCATTCTCTGCCCAACCTGTATTTGTGCTTGGGATTGCTGTGACCCAGGTGCAGGACCTTGCACTTGGCCTTGCTGAACTTCATGAGGTTTGCATGGGCCCACCTCTCAAGTCTGTCCAGGTCCCTCTGGATGGCATCCCTTCCCTCCAGTGTGTCAACTACGACACACAGCTTGGTGTCATCAGCAAACTTCCTATGGGTGCACTCAATCCCACTGTCCATGTCACTGACGAAGATGTTAAACAGTGCCAGTCCCGGTATTGACCCCTCAGGAATCCCACTCATTGCTGGTTCCCATTTGGACATCAAGCTGCTGACCACAACAACCAATTCCTTATCCACCAAGCGGTCTATCCATTAAATCCATCTCTCCAATTTAGAGACCAGGATGTCATGCAGGACAGTGTCAAATGCTTTAATGCTTTGCACAAGTCCAGGTAGATGATGCCTGTTGCTCTCCCCTTATCCACCATTGATAAACTCATCATTGTCTTCTCTTTAAAATTGTTCTTTCTCTGAATTCTAAGCACATGCCTTAAAGAGAAAAAATACAACTATATATAATGAAAATACTCACATTTGGGTAGAGACAAAACATAAGTTATCAACCAGGAAAAAAGTTGTGGTTTTAATCTTAAGCATAGAAACCATGTTCTTAACTAGTGCCTGGAAATAGCAGTAGCGGTCAGGGTTGCTGGAGCCAAACCTTGGGTTTTATAATTAAATAATGCTGCTGGTTTTGGTAGCATAAAGTTGAAACTAATTATAGGAGTAATACCATTTGTGTGTAATATGATCTTTCATTATCATCAAAGTAAATGTCCAATTATTTCTAATTCTAAAAGCCATCTATCTAGAGTTTTTTTAATTTTTTTCCACCCAGGATTCTATTTTCTGCTACATGGATTCAGATGTTTTAGATGTTTTCAACACAGCCAGACTTTGAGGATGACCAGAAACAGTGTAGTAAAACACAGCTCTCATCTACTAATATTTACTGACCAACCCAGTTCCATTTGCCATTTGTGAATGTCTAGACCAACACCCGTAACAAAATATAGTGGCTTGCTATACCTTCAGGTTTGTTTCTAATCACATGTACTGCCTGCAGATTTTATCTGTGTCCTTAGGCTCAGTTATGATGACAGAACTTTGATCTTAGATATCCCTTCTGCCAGAAACATCCTCTGTGGAATTTTCAAAGTGTGTTTCTTCTTGAAGAACTATGTTTTGAGATATAATTGAAGATCTGCAGGAATCATCTTCTTCCTGTTGGGAAGGATGCACAGTGCTCTTTTATTGTTTCCTACGTCTTTCTTATATTCTATTACACCGTTTTCAGTTAGTTTTATTTTTAGGAGCATTTCTCTTTGTGATCCTCCGTGACTTGTACATGAGGCATAAGATGTCAGTTTTCTTCATTACCGTGGTCCGTTTACTTTACATTAGGAAGAATCTGTCTTCACATTTTATTTTCTAATTAAAATTAATATGCCAAATTCAGACCTGCTGTGAGTAAGTATTGTGTGTTAATTTCACTGGACACATTAGGCCTGATGATGCACCAGAGTTGTTTTGATTTGACAGAAGGTCAACACAAAAAAAATTCAAAACTGTTTGTACTGCTGCTGTTGGTAAAATTGCTCAGTGACAAAAATAGAAATGCTCTCACCTATTTAGTGTGAAATTAAGGGTTAAAGAAGCCTGAGTTGTTATTATTATTATATGTATTGTTTTTATTACAGAACATATGTGTCTCAAATCTAACAGCTTTTTAGTTGGATACTTTTTGTACAAGCAGCTGAAAATAATTCTTAGTGTAAGTGATAAATCTGTTTCTGATCAGACGACTTAAGCACTGCATTCTTCCTCTCTAGTGGCCAAACTCCACCCCAAGTAGTAATCCCTTCTTTATAAGAAGAGATATCAAATCCCCTCCGACTGTTTTCTGTTGAGAAAAAGCTGTAGGCAGCTTCCTGCCTCCCATAGATGATACAAGATCTCAAATTCTAATTTCTGAAGGCTTTCAGAGGCAATGCATTACTTGGATTATTCTGTACCTTGTCAGGATTGTTCTCTCCTCTGTCTTATTCCCTTTCCTGTACATTATCCCGCAATGATTTGTGCATATTTCCTACCATTTCATTAGAACACATCTCGGACATTTTCTCTCTTCCTTTTGTAAAATGCCATCACCACCTATGGAACATGGGTCCAGCCTAGGAGCTCTAGATTCTCAAATGCCATATATTTCTGTTGCTCAAAGGCTTTAACACATACCATGCCCTGAAAATACTTCAGAAGCAATTTAGAACAGCTTTTTATGTCCTTCTGATCTCATTAATTTTTAACAAAAGTAAGGGAAAACTTAACTGCTGTTTAATGTCAGGCAGGCAAACAGCACTGACACTATGCAGCCTGAGAAGAATCAACATTACTTTTCAGGAGACCTGTATTTTGACTAGTAAGTCCAGTGCCCAGAAAAAAGAGCACAGATTCTTGGCACAAATATTTAATATTAAGGTTAAGTTTATGGCCAGGTCCTTTATTCACCTGTGACAAGGAGGAGAAAGATGACACATCACAAAGATGCATAGATGTGATGCATACAAAACAGATGCCAGTGAAACTTTGGAGACAAACATCTTCTGTGCTTGCTATAATGCTAGAAAATAAAAGTCAACTAACCACCATTGCCAATAATTAAGGTACAATTGGTTTTTTTTGTGTTAAAATATATCACTTCTTGAATCACTGCATCAGTTCCTAAGTTTATGTGAAAGTTAAAATTTTCTAGCCTCAAAAGGAAGTGCACATGTTTAGATAAAAGTAAAATCAACAAACCACAAATGAGAAAACTTTTAATCTGTTTTTTTTTCCCCACAGTTCCTTCTCTTACCTGCCTTAAGAGTCCATTAATATTAAAAAAATAGTTTGAATGTATATTATTGTTTTCTAATTAGTTACCAAATATAAAAATTCTATCTTTTTTTCTACCAAAGAATCATTACAGCTGCAGCAACTAAAATGGCTCAGGGAATTTAAACTTTCCTTACTTCTGCCATGCATAGAAGTTTGATTCTCATGCTGAGTTACTTGTAATTATTCTGATAATGCAACAGCTCATTGAGTTACCTTTATGCATTACAAGACTCTTTTCATTTTTCAAAGAAAGGTAAAGAAAGCTACCTTTGATAATTCAGCCTCATGGTGGATTTCTGCTAGGTGCTGAATACTTTCTGGAAAATTAAAGAAGTCAATGGGGAGACTATGCTGAAACTAGACAAGAACTGACAACTATGGGGGAATCAGTCCTAAATTATGAAAATAATAATAAAAAAGAATAAAATAGCATTTTAAATGAGGTTAACTATTGTAGTAGGGCACTTACAGAATCAGAACATTACTAATAAACCGGGTTGTTCTGGTTATCAGTGATCTCTAGCAGGGACCTCGATCTTCAGTTTCTTTTCTACTGACGATGGGTCCAGAACACCTCTTTGTAGCTGATTTCATCTGTCTGTTCAATCTTCTTCTCTTCCTTTGAAGTCAGAATTATCTAATTTCTCAGTTAAATCAAATGTCAGTTTTTCTATTAAAAGAATTGTATAAGACACACTGAACATTCAGTGCTTTAGTAGAGTGTTTATCTTTTTGTCTCATTGATTTTGTAGACAGTTTTCTCTTCCCTTCAATGTCCCTTTTCTCTTTGGGATGCCTACTGTGTTGTAGTAGTGTTTTTTTCACAATGCCAATAAAGTATCTCAGCAAGCTTTAAGATGTGCACTTTATTATAACAGGGAAAATGTCTCTGTGTTATGCATGTGATTTTGGATTTTGTCTTAGAGGGATAATACTGCATTGGGAATGGAGGTCAGGTCAAATATATCACATTAAACCTGCATGTTCCAGAGAGAATGCTGTAGCTTTGTCAGGCTTTCAGATGAAACAGCCTGTTAATTGAATGTAAAACTGTAAGGCCAAATAAAAAATGCTTCTTCATGGAGCCATTGATTATGAAGCTGAATTTCTACACTTAAGATGCAGCACCAACAAGAATTTCATAACGTAAACTCCCAAACTGCACTTTACCGTGCTATATATTACACAATGAATACTTTCTCATTCTTGGAACTGTCATTGCTTAGGTGCTTATCTAGTGTAATCTGTGATTCAGAGATCACTGGATGAATCATTAGCTTCACAAAGGCCTCTTTCATGTCACCCAAAATACAAGAGTACTTAATCTATAAACAAAACTATAACCCTTGGTTTCACAATTTCCTGAACTAACAACTGAACCTACCTCAGTGAGTCAGGGTGCTAATGAGAAAAATGAACAGAAGCTTCAGTGTTACTGAATCAGGTTGAAAATGCTATTTTAGTCACTCAAAGGAAAATGTACTTCTCCTTTGTATTTCACATATAAACTGGTACAGTATGCCAAGAATAACTCTGCTCAGGCTTGTGACTCAGAGTAGGGTGGGCTTGGGGGTATGTTGGGTCCTAGATGAGTTTGGACAGATTGCCCCCAAAACCCTTCCAACTTGAAAGGAGAAATTTTAAAGGAGAAAATTTGAAGATGTTTACATCTTTCAAAGGATTTAACATAAAAACAGTAAATGAAAAAAAAATGTAATGCAATGCAAACATAGTACAGAAGAAGTATATCGATACAGCACAATATAGTTTATATTGAAACCGATCAGAAAAAAAAAAAAAGGAACTCCAATACTGAAGTGTTTTAATTTTTAAATCATAAGAAAGAACAGCAGATCACCAAACTGGTATTGGATAAAAATAATTTTCAGAGGCTAAAACTTCAGAAACTGGGGTTACGTTTTGGCTCAGTCCAACAGGTTCTGTGATTCTATGATAAATTCTGTTTGTATGGTCTCACATACTAGTTATTTTGTTGAGATGACTGACACATAGAGATAACTTATTTCTCTTTCTTAATGTTTAATAATATGCTTTATGAAAGATGGAAGTGATGAAAGTGATGTGGTACCATTTTAACTGATTTAACCAGCCCCTAATTTATAGCTTCAGCTAGGAGTTCTTCAGAGAACGTCTTGATCTAAAATAATTCTGAAATTAATAATGAAATATACTGAAGTGTCTTCTTCAGTAAGAAACAAAACAGTGTTTTGCCATAAAAAACTGTACAACTATTTACGATACTTCTAGGACAATGACTTCTGCTGCTAAATTTTCCATGTTTGGAAGTTTCAGGCAAGAAAACAGTCTCTTGCAAAAAGCACAGAATGCATCTCAGGAGGATGGTGCTACTTTGGGTGCAAGCTCTTAGCATGTAGTGTAACATGCAAACATCAACTGCATTGATGCTTTAACATGGGACAATCATATAGAGGTTTTTTTATACAGAAAGTCTCTCTGGTTTTAGTCCTCTTGGGGGAAGACACTTTTCCCAGAAAAGCCTATATAACACCTGTTAAGCTAAATTGAAAAATTACTATTGATCTGAATGTGAATGAGATCAGCCCAGTACTGGGAGAAATTACACATATATTTATATAATAGTTAATGCAGGAAAGCAGTTAGTTCCTTGTTTGATAATTTGGCATAAGGTTAGCAAGCAATCACTAACAATTAGTGGGGTAATTTTTTTTTCTAGAATTCTATTCCATTTTACATTTTAAAGAGATTTCTTAGTTTGTCTATATGTATCACACATTATCATTCTTTTTTTCATTAAAGGAAATAATTCTACAAAATGCTATTTCTCCTTTATGCACTTTAAGTATTAATGGATTACATTAAGAGTTAAAAAATAAGGAACTACAAGCCTTATTAAAAAAAAATTAAATTATATTGTGACACTGTCTTAACCAAGTGTAAGATGTTGCAAAGGTGACCAGAGGACGTTAATGTTATCACTTGGAATGCCTGAGTAGTAATGAATAGTCCAAAACCAGCTGTATCTCCCTGGTAAACAGTGAGCTTCAAATGCAATAAACATTACTGTACTGATTGAAAATTAACTTGCTGAAGAAGCACGCAATTGTTGCACAGGTAATCATTTTTAAAGAACATAGTCTTCCTGTGTCTAGCTTTGCAATAAGGAATAAAATTAATTACTGGAAGCAATACTAAACCATAAAAACCATGGCAATATATAAATCATCGTTGAATGCATATGATCTTCTAGTTTACAAGGTGCTTCCTAAATTTGAGCATAATTTATGCACTATGTTAGGCCTGGAAAGGAAAAGAGAAAGTCTGTATACAGGAGCTGGATGTCTTCAAATCTGAGAGGTTTCTTGTTCTGGTAGACTTAGTGGACATATGGGGAATAGGGCCTCCTGTCTTCTGTATGTGCTGAACAGATAGAGAACAGATTGTGCTGATAGTAGCGATATCTGCTTCATAATCTCACATATGAGCTGTGACCAGTCAATCACCAGCACCATGTTCCAACAACTCACTAAGAAAAGAGTGGATTGGGAAGGCCCATATTAAATGCATTTTTGTCACTTACTGAAGTGACTTTAAAATCATTGCTGTGATTCCAGCTGACTGCTACACAGGTCACTTAATTTGCTCAAAACTCATCACAACAGTTATATAACAGCTGCAATTTGGCAATATGTCAGTATGTAAAGAAAAATATAAAGCCCGGAATATTATAAGAAACTGTGTGCTCAAAACCATTCCGTGTTTTGTCTAAAGTTTAACTCTTTCTTGACACCAGTAAAGAGGAAAATGGCAAGTTTCATGTGATTATTTATACAAATTATTGACTTTTATCTAGGGGCCAACAAAACTGACTTGACGTCAATGATAATGCCATGCAACTTCATCTGAAAAAGAAGCAGAATTCTTCGCAGAGATGAAGTCTTTCTTGGCTGGACTCTGTTACCAGCAAGCTGACTTACAGGAAGCTTTGAAACACAGTGTAATCAGATTAACTGAGAAGAAAGATTAGTCATGAAATGCTAACACTGACAAATTGCAGATATGTGCTGATGAAAGCCACACACACTTGCTCTTTGCTGATCTTCTTGCTCAATATGGTACATGACAATGAAGATCAAGAACAGAGACAAAAACACACAAATCACAGATTGTGGGAATATAAAAAGGTATTGTACCTTTCAGCAACTCCTCATTGTCAACACATCCATCTCCTGAGGTGTGTGAGATCTTGAGATATCTATTTTCACCTTAGGTAAGCTGCCAAGTGTATGCGAAATGAACAGTGCAGTCATGTCCATCTGGATGGCAAGGCACTCATTTTAGAAGGCATCTCTTTTTCAAAAAACCCCAAACAAACAATGAAGTGCAAGAACTCTATCAAATGATTGCCTCTCTTTTTTTTTTTTTTTTTTTTTTGGCAGGTTTTGTCCTGGTTGTGTGCATTGAGCAGAATTAAATCTGCCCAATGGATTAGGTAGGTGTTCTGTATACTGATGGAAGTGAACTTGTAGCAAATACCTAGAAAGGTCTTGTTTTAATTGGTAGGTTGCATTGCTTGTGATATAGACAAATCATGAGCTCTGCTGCACATCTTCCAGCAAACCATTACTGGAGGCTATGCCTGTACCAGTAGGTAACATGACCAGTTACTGCCCCTGGGGGTGACATGGTACAGCTTGCATCCCTATAACTCTTTTCCCTCCTAAAATAGGGTTGACTTATCTATATTGCCTATCAAGACCCCGAATATACCCCTAGGGCTTAGCTGCCTGTGCTCGAGGTCAGTGATGGTATGCAGCTGTACAACCTTGGTTCCGAGTACTGTGAGAAAGAGCTGTGCTCCCGCTTCCCTTGGGGGTGCACTGAAGCTTGGGCCCTTAACCTTGGTCTCTGCCTGAGCTACACTGCAACCCAGCCTGTGCCTGGCCATGCACCCAGCAGAGCCAGCACCGACCTCTGTCCTTGCCCCACTGGATTGACTTCCCATCTCGACCTGGGACCTTCTTCATCACCGTGGTCTTGCCTGACAAGCACTGAGTTGTTGGCAGACCCTGGTTACTGGCACCAGATCTTCTCTGCTCCTCTTGCTTGGGTGTTACCAGGTTGTACCTTTGCTGGTCAGATGCCTGTCCTGTGCCTGCCTTGCTGTCATGGTAGCCTCCTGGCTCCCCTTCCTATATTGAGCAACCAGTACGGCATGTACAGTGAAATCGTAGCCCGCCCTTACACATTCAAAGCCCATGTTTTTCTGAGTTTTACATTGCAATTTGCAGAAAATATCTAACTGAAATTTATTTTCCATAATATCTCATAAAAATAATGCCAGCAGGTAATTTTCTTAGCAACATGTTATTAAAATAAAGATCAGATTTCAGTATAGATTTCATGTTTTTCCTGTTTGAAAGTGATCTGAAAAAAGTCCTCCTTTTATTCTGCATATGGAAATGAGGTTGAATACAAGCTTGAACTTTGTCCTTCCTATGTAAAATATAACCCACAGTTTCTTCACAGAGTGCCTTCTAGCTGATATCAATACTATTGCTTCAAGATGTAGAAACTGAAATAGAGAGGCTTCACATATAATTTCAACCCTTTTCTGTCTTCAGCGAATAGTTTCTGTCACAAGGAGATAAACAGTTCTTTCCAAGGTCTATGTGGTATCCGGAAGAATTCAGTTACACACCAGATTTTCTAGTATTTCTTTTATTTTATCACGCATGTTTCTACTGAAGACCTAGAAGGGTTTGTTCATTGCTTTACACTATTTAATATTTTAGCAGCTAATTAGAACAAAATATCATTATTGACAACATCTGTGGATGGAACAAGAATTAGAGAACTAGCATGCAGTAAAAAGAACAATTGTTTTATTGTTAGTAAAATGGCTGCAAATAAACAATATGCTTTTTAGTATGATCAAGTGTAAAACTGTATCTATAAGAATAAAAAATGAAACAATACTTGAAGGATGGAAAGTCTGCAAAATATTTGGATAAATAGTCAGTTGAACTCAAGTTCCCAGTGCAACCCTGTTATTTAGATGTATTCTGAAAGAGAGACCAAGTTGCATTAAAGCCATCTTGAAGTTTTTTTAATTTTTTTTTTCTTTTTTTGCACCAAAGTAATTGTTTCAGGAATACTATGTTAATTTCTTATTGATTCCAGTTAAAAAAAAAAACAAAAACAAAACCAAAACATCAATAGTCTGGAGAAATTTCAAAGAGCTAAGATAATGGTTAAAGAAATGGAAAATATATCTTACAATGAAAGAACTAAGGAACATAATTCATATATTTTATAAAAGAGAATTTAATTGGCAATTTTATTGAACGACTTATTAATTGAAAATGCAAGACATTTCAGATTCATAGGGCACTGAGGGAATGTGTCCCATTGGAACTAAGATGTCTTCTTTATTTATGCAGACATGGTCATATATAATGTGCCACCTTTGTTCTTCTCTAGGCTTTAAGAAAAGCTGTTGGCATAAGTATATGTGATTACACAACCAAATAAAAAAGTGTGAGAGAACTTTCTGGACCACTGGAATCTCAGCTGACTGTACTATTTATAACACGCCCCTACCATGGTTTTGGTCCAATCCATCAAATGATCCTTTGGATGCAGCCAGACTGTTGTGGAGGGTGAGACTCTTTAAAAAGTGCAGCAGGGTCTACTCCATTCCTGCTGGCCTTAATGCCAAAGAACAAAGAAAAATAAATTACTAATAGATGAGTTTGCATTGTCGAGAATGTCGACAGACATGAAATATCTTCAGATCAGCTGTCCATGTTCTGACACCTTTCTGCTTTACCATATCATTATACAGGTAGACATACCTAGTGATTATCTAAAAAGTGACATCAGCTAGTAAATTAAGTACTAGAGTTAATAACCAGAATTGGTCTTCATTTTACATCACAAATATTTTACATTGTATCTTAAAACTGAAGGTAAGATATTCCATAGCCAAGGCATTTTAGGGACACAGACAGCTTAGAATCTGAGAATGTGTTTGAGTAGTTATATTTTATCAGACCTGGGACTGGGGAGGGGGAAAGGGGAGAAGTAAACTTTTAGGAGTACCTCTTACAGTGGTCCAAAGATGCATCACATTTGTCTCTGGATCAGAGGTGAAGAGCCAACAGTCGTATAATAAAGATGGTACCTCTCTTTTCAGATGTCTGAAAAATATAAAAAAAAAAAGCATATTTTACAAGCTTTTAAGACACAGAAACCAATATGGGAATTCTTGGTCCAACAAAATGAGACTGACCTAAGCCAGTTATCATTTTTGACTGTGCAATACAAATACACCTTTTCCCCTAACATGAATCTGATACTGTTGGGATACTGCTGTTAATAATGGTAAATGTAGTCATACTAGCATTTTACCTAAATAGTCAAATAAGATGAACACTGCATTCCTAGCTTGTCTATGAGGCACACTGCTGAACATCACAAACAACAACATTGTATCTCAGGTCCAGATTTATTAAACACGCAGCTACCCTTAGGAACACTGACTCTATTTAACTCCAGCATATTTTGCATGATACAGTGACAGAATTGCAGCTGCTAGGAAAAAGCCATAAGGAAAAATACATTAACATTATACATTAAGACATTAACATAGGAGAGCCGGAGAGGGACTCTTTGTCAGGAAATGTAGTGACAGGACAAGGGGTATTGGTTTTAAATTGGAAGAGGGGAGATTTAGATTAGATATTAGGAGGAATTTTTTTACTGTGAGGGTGGTGAAGCACTGGAACAGGTTGCCCAGGGAAGTTGTGGATGCCCCATCCCTGGAAGGGTTCAAGGCCAGGCTGGACGGGGCTTTGAGCAACCTGCTCTAGTGGAGGTGTCCCTGCCCATGGCAGGGGGGTTGGAACTCAACGCTCTTTAAGGTCCCTTCCAACTCTAACCATTCTATGATTCTATGATTCAGTACTGTCTACTAAAAGTACTATATACTTTTTATACAATATAACTTTTGACTTATAAAAACAATGGTTTAAAACTGAGAGCAACAGTGTTTAGACAGGAACTCTTATTTTCCCAAACATAATGAAATGTGCTGGGATACTTGTCCCTTGATTTGTGACTGCTTAAGACAAGAGTAGTAAGGTAACAATTATTTAATTGTATAAAAACTGATTCTTCAGCTACAATGTTTAAATTGCAATATTGGAATTGTTGTGTTAAAAGCAGTGGAATCCGGTAAGAGCACAGAAGCGCACTGAAGATAACTGCTCCTGATCGGCTCTCTGCATGCCAGGCAGACACCATGCTGGAGTGCTAGGAAAAAAATCTTGACGAATGATTGTAACAGGCTATTTTGCAAGTAGCATAATTTCTCTAGAATTAGCATGACTTGATATCATTATTTATTCTATTTGAACAGAAAAAATGATGGTATCTGTTCATTACTTTGCCAGACTTGATTTATCTGGGGTTTTATCTCTTATGGGATTATTATGTTGGCTAATATTAATACATGATAAATTATGTATAGTTACACCACACAAGTGGATTTGATAATCAAAATACATGTTGATATTTCACCAACACTTGTAAGTACTATGCTTTTGAAATTTGTGGGATTTGAAACAAAATGTTTCACTACTTGTTGAAACGTCAAAATTTGCTGTTTTCCCAGGAGTTCCTGTTTGTCTTTAATAAACATTTAAGAGCAACTTGCATTTCTAACAGAAAGCTTCATGTGAGAAAAAAAAAAGTTTAATTATTTATTTAAAATACTTGGATTAGTTTTTCCATTTATAGCTGGGTACTCATTTAGTCATCCTTTGATATTGTTTTATTGCACTTTTGACCAAACATATTGTAACCAATCTGCTTAAAATTTTTAAGCAAGAAGGAAACATGAAAGGGGAATATTGGCAAAAATGCATACCATAACATACATGTTCACAGTATTATTGTTAATAGTACAAAGAAATGAATTTTTCTCCCCATGAAAGTAATAGAGCAGGTTAAAAAACACGTAGCAGTGACTCTCCCTCAGGGGATAAATGACAGCTGTGGTGGTGCAGACCCTACTCATTATTCTACAAGAAACTCCTTTTGTTTGGTTATACTACAGGGGAGCAAGCAGGTTTTGTAAGGCTGTACTCCTGCCCGATGAAGCAGTGTGTATATTAGGAGGAGCTGCCCCATTGTTAGGGTGGTAAAATGCCCGGATGAGTTAAAGATTGAGGCTCTGGAGCATTCCGTTCGAGGTGGCTCAGGAAGGAGGGATCAGGAGGAGATGGCTGCCATTAGGAGATCACAGGGCAGGCAGAGGCTGGCCTCCCTGATCAGCCCTATCCCACGGCCCCCAGCTAGGAGCATCAGGTGAGGCCAGGGATGGTGGCCAGGGTTGGCCACAGCCCGGCCATGTCCAGGTGTTGCTGGTTTAAGTGTCAATAAATACCAATTTTCAAAGGTAATTTTTATTTCATTCGCGCACAACTTCTTAGTGTTGTGGCAAATAAATGGTGCCTGACACTGTGGTAGTTACTGCCTTGCATTTAACTTCCATCTCTGAGATAAAATGGCAGCCAGAAGGCCACTGTCCTACCACACCAGCACCTCCACGCCCGCTGCCCGAGTTTACACTGGGAGAGATGGGCCTGGGCTGGGACACCAGCTCCACCATCAGAAGAAAACGCACTTTCTCATCTTCCAGCTTTGTTCCCCAGGTAATGGACTCTGGCTGAGGGGAGGAGGTGCCTGGTCTTTAACCACTGAAGTTTTAAGCAGTGAAGCTGAAGCCTTAGGCCCAGACAACCACACGCCTCATCCTCTTCTATGCATAAGCCTAAGGGTGTCTAAGGTACTGCGAGTGACTTGCCAAGGAATGAAAGGAAAGTACAAGAAGATATGCATTAAATGAGCTCTGAAGTAAACTCATAGATTTATATTTTGCTTGCTTTGTTCCTGTCATTTTGTCTATCAGCATGTGAATTACATCAATTCAGGCTCCTGAGGCCTCATTCTCATTTATAAGAAGGGCACTTCACGTTGCTCTGGTAATACAAAGAAGCATTAAAATGGGAGTAATTTATATTTACATTATTTTTATGGCTCTGTTGCTATTAGAATGGTGTCAAGTGGCATTAAGAGAAACCACCATCAGGATCCTTAAGGTCTTCACTTCCAGACTGTCAGGGATTACGATTCAGAGCCTGAATGACTGAGGGAGTGTAAGAGAGCACATCTAAGAAAGGCATCTTGGCATAAGGTATACATTAGAAAGACTGGGAAAAAGAACTAGTTTAAATTGACTAAACTCACTTACAAACGCCTGGGATGTAAGATCTGCTGGAGTGATGCCATTGAATTATCTGGAAGCTCTTAACCTCTTTCACAAGTACAATACTGAAAAAAATGTTTCTAAAATCAGAAGGCTGTTCACCAACCTACATGAAGTAAATAAATTTGAGATAAATACATTTCCTACTGGAAATATATTTATTTCATCGTAACACCACAGAAATCTCAGAAAAGATGTCAAGGATTTATAATAAGATACAAAATTAATGAACTCGGAGACTGAGCTGCTGACCTGGGATGTACAGGTGGAATAGTGCTGGAAATGCCTGTCCTCAGTTTATGCGTACCTTCTGAATGGTATTATAAATCCAGTATATTCAAAAATGCTATATGTATCTAAATAAATAATACATGGATAAAAGTGATCTAACTGTGCACTTTTGTTTCTTACAAGTAAGTAATATCTCAGCATTAAGAATTAATTTCCAGATCCAAACCACTCCTAAAATCTGTGAACTCTTAAATTTTTTCCATATTGTTGGCAACTTCTTACTGAAAATAAAGAACAAAAATTCTTATGAACACCAACAACTTTTACCTCTAACTTGTAGTGTTTGGTGACATAAAAAACATTACTAAAAAGAATTAAGAAAACAAAGTCAAGGACAATTCACTGGGTCCTGCAGCTTGTTCATATCCTCTCATTTGGTATCTCTGCTATTTATTTTTTCTAAATATGTTTGACACTTATTAGGGCCGAATTTTTCATTGCTTGCAGATGCTCTTTCTCCAATTTGTTTAGGTCACATAGGCAACATACTGTGTCTTCATGTGTGTCTTCTGCCCCTCCAGCTTCAATGTCACATGTGATTAAGAAAGAAAGAAATGGGAAAAAAAAAAAAGGTTAAACAAGCAGGATGCACAGAAAAGCTCCGTGTTCAGAGTTAGATTGAACAAAAATCCCCAAACCAACACATACAAAACCCCATTCTGAAATTCTAAAAATAACTGGTCTTTGATATAGCTACCTGAACAGTCACTGAGCACTAATAAATCTCCTTTCATCAAAAGACATCCTCATCTTCAACTAGATTGGTCCATGGATCATACCTATAATTCATGAACAATAATTAAATCATGTAAAAAACCAACCTACCAGTCTGTATGCAATAATTAAAACTTAACGCAGTGCGAGACAGGCAGGCTTTCTATAGGAGAAAATGTTGAAAACAAATAATTATCAGTTGCTCACTCACATTTCATAGACATCAGAAACACACCTACACACCTATGAAACACAACCGAACATGTTCCGAAATTTTTTTGAATGTTTCTAATGACGTACGTACAATTTTCAGTCATATGGAGGTTAATAAATTTCTACATTCAAATGACTTTCACTTACCATTCCTGGTACAAATGAAGACTGCTGGGCGAATATAAAAGGGAAAAGCCAGCCTCTGCTGGTGCTAGAATGGTGAAAAATTTGAGTCCTCAGGGCTGCCTTCCAGAAGGGATAACCTGAGTGCTTTCTGTGTGCTCAGGTGTTTTGCAACATGGATCATCATGTCCTGCAGCCCGATGAGTACTGTCTGTGGGACTGTTGTTAGTGGCTCACCTGTGGGAGCCTAAGATAACGATGCTATGGTCCTAAATGCAACTAGGATCTGGACTTTCTTACATCCTCTCATGCTGCTGAAAGGAACAAACACCCTTGAGACTAGGGCGGAGGGCTAATCTTCCAGCCCTGGATCCTCTAGCTGCCCGGATTATGAGCAATAAGTAGGCACATAGAGCATGCTGCTGTACTTCAAGGGGGAACAACTTCATGATGAATTATTTCATTTTAAACTATTGCAAGAAGTGTCCAGTTCCCATCAACATTTTTCACTTTTCTACTCACTGGAAACTCTTGATGTAAGAAAACAGTTACAGCAAAAACTATTCCAGCTCAGCTGAACAATTAATAAACTTGCTCTACTTTTTTAGTTTTCAATCACTATTCTCCAAGGGATTCTTGGACTATTCCACTATTCTTAGATTAAAAATTTAGGACAATAAATGACTGCGAGTCAAGTTTATGTGCCTCTTGGGAGCAAGTAGCCAGAGATTGTTGTGTCCATCAAATCTCTGCTCACGTCAATAGACAGTTGAATGATCTTAAAGTAGCAGAAATTGCATTAGCTTTGTTCATAGCAGTGTTTCTTGCAGCTTCACAGTCCAAGGCCAACAGCAAGTGATCACTTAAGCATCCATCATTCATAGTGGTTCTTACAGTATGTAATCTCAACTTCAGCACAAAGATCTTTCATTTGAGACTGCAAATGAAAATTCATAACACAATGCCTGCTGTCATTGGTTCAGGCTGATAAACATATGATTGTTTGGATCCAGTTTCAAGCCCGATATTTATCTCAAATTCAAATTATTCAGATTCACCACTACAAATAAAGCTTCTGAAATTAAGTCCTACTGAAGTAAAAGGGCCTGCCACACATCAGGCTGTGAAAATTCAGTAACAGGAATGCAAGATATATAAACATTTTTCTAGGAGTTATAATTTAAAATAATGTAATGGTTGTGATGATGTTTTACATATGCTGTTCAGCTGCTTGTCATAGTAGCTATCTGTATCAAGCAGCTAGGACCTGGATTAGTCCAGCGTGTTTTTTCCACAGTAGCATGTTGCCTTACTGTTTTTATTATAAAAATACAATATCACATATATTTGTACCAGAATAATAGTTCACTATTACCCAAAGGAGAAGCTGACATTCTCCTTTTTCCTTCCTTGTGTTGGCTTCAGCATGCTTGGCCTTTCCCTCAGCTGATTTGACTTACTAAATGAGGAGAAAACCACTTCCCCCCCCCGCCATGTTTGTATTATGCCATTTTGGTGAGTTGAATGGACTAGTGGAGCAATCTGGCAAACTTCAGAGCCAACATAAGGTAAACAATGAGAACGTGTGTGTCTAGAAACAGGGAAAGGATCTCAACTTTTCAGCAGTTTTGTGACATAGTATTATGCTGCATCTGATGAAATTATGTACCAAGACTCTGACTCTAGGCATTAGTACAGGTGTCAGAAAAGTGGATTGTGAGCTTGGTTGCTAATCTGAATAATTAAGAAAAATGCAGTAGAGAATGAATTGAAGCTTTTTTTTTTTTTAAATTAAAAATCTGGGTTTTTTTTAAATTGATTTTTACTGTAACTAAGAATGAAATACTATTGCTATTTTTTGGTATTATTTAATATTCTTCAACCTATTTTTAAAGTTAAATAAACCGAATTTCCAAAATGCAAATGAAATACTGCTAATTAAAATGGAAAAGGAAATATTCTAAAATTACTGAAATTTCATTTTTCTATCCCCCTTTTCTTTTTCTGCAAATCTGAACACAAAATTGTAATTAGTATGGCTCCTTATGACTTTCCATTTTTAGTGAGTTCTTTAATTGATGTAAAAATATGTACCCACCTTTTGTAATTGTGGTTTACAATTTTACTGTAGCTGCATGTATTTCTGATACTTTTTATGTATGTGTTTTTTGTTTGTCTTAAAGCCATTTGTTTGTTTACTCATTTGCAGAACAGAACACATCGGCTATGCATTAAAAAGAAAAAAAAAAAAAAAGAAGAAACTTAAGCCATCCAGACCATTTTGCCAGTATCAGATTTTTGTAAAATCATTTCTTTGAAGTGTGGTCCTTTGGCTTTGCAGTAGGAACCCAAAATTTGGCAGGAGCCTAGTTATTGGGTCAAAGAGACTTTTGCTGTCTCTGAGAAAAATCCTCTCAATTTGGCTAGGGCATAAGGCATAAACCTCTGAAAATCATCATTTACCTATGCTCAGTAGAGCACAGTCAGGGGTCTGATAAGATCTTTTTGAGCATTGTAGCACCACTGAAGCTGCTCCAGTACCAAAGGCTTTGGTACATGCCAGGTTCAGAGAAAATGCTGCCAATCTCCACTAGGCTTCCTGTATAGTCTGTGCGCAGCTAAATATTCAGAGAGGGCATACTGTTCCTCCAGCCATTATCCAAATACCCTCTTGGTTAAGAAAACGGACTGTGCTAATCTCATACTTACAATTCAGGAATTAGGTAGATACAGCTTCCTGCTGCCCTATTTTACCAATAATTGAAGTGAAAACTTGATGACGTTATCCATGACAAAGTCAGGAAGAGAAGCAGGATTCTGGGATTCTACTCCAAATAATTCCACTGCCTTTCAGCATAAAAATGTTACATCTCTGTCCTTGTCAGTGTTGACTATGACTTCTGAATGTGACTTGCTTACTTATAGTGTTATGTATTTACAAAGTAGGGCAAATGAATGCTGCATCACTATACTTATTCTAATATTTGTTAGACCATGCCTTAGACTCTTATGTTTTGTTATCGAAATAATTTGTAAAATAGGATTTCTTTTTTATCTGCAATTTTTGCGAAGGTAGTAAGGTAACATATATCCATTTCTAATGATTATTCAAATTCCAGCCCAGCAGTGCTAATCATCTAGAATATGTTCAATTCAGAGAAGAGTATCAATTATATATGCTTCTCTGTTAAAAGTAACAGAGATCGGTGGCTCTATATTTTGTTTGTTTTTCCCTGAAAATAGAATGTTATTAAAACAAACAAAACCAGACGAGGGCTAGACTTTCTAGCACTTTCATTTCCTATAAATAGCATAGGTTTTTTGCCAACTAAATAGTTCTGTTTAAAATAACATCTTGTTCTTCAGATACATTTCAGTTCTTCTGAAGAGTTTCTCAGTCAGACACTTTCCAAGTTTATGAGCACTGGCATTTAAGACAAGCTTCTTGTTCTGGGTAATAGGTCTCCTTTGCAGGAATTCAAATACCCAGTTCACCTCTCTCTCCAGACTATGATTTGCCCTTCTGCCCTGTGCAAATTTATTCTCCGTGTTGTAATATTTAAATTAGCTTTAATGTCTTATTCGTGGTGAAAGGAAGCCTCGCTCAATAGATTGCTGGAAGCTACTTCAGTTTTCACCAGAACGAATCTTGTTGAAAATGTTCTTTTTCCATTCTCTCACCTAACTTGCATTCGTAGAGAAACCGAGAATGTGGTTGCTCATCTGAAGCCAAATCAATGTTCTAAAATTACTGATTCAGAAATTGTAGTGATTGAAAGCTTATCTCAATTATAGTACTAAGGTGTAGTGTAACTAGTCACAAAATAGTACGCAAACACCACTATGTTAGTGAAAACAATCAAAATCTGTTATCTTTTGCTCAAATCTTACATGTCCTTATTAAAGATATTTAGAATTGCTGGTAAGAAAAGAGGTAAATACCTCAAAAATAGAAAACAACTTCCTGCTCTCTGTACAGGTGTTCTTGTACCTACTATATATATACAAAAAAAAAAAAATCTACAAGGTGTATATTGAGCATATAGTAAATGACTACTTCTTTTTTCTCTCTTTTTTTTTTTTTTTTTTTAAAAAATCTGAGCCTGTTTGAATCAAAGTCCACTTAAGGCAGAAAATACCATTATCACACTGTGCAACAATACACCTTAGTACTATAATTGAGTTAGCTTTCAATCACTACAATTTGTGAATCAGTAATTTTAAAAGGCTTTACCAGCTTTTCCATGTGGAAACAATCTACCCCCTGCTCCCAAAACAATGCTTTTCTTTGGGAACACTGAAGACAGCATTGCTGTTCTACAAAAAGTTTTAACCATGGGCGAAATATATTTATGAATGAATTTACACCTGAGATGAACTTGATACTCATTCTTGAGGCTTCATGAGTAATGTCTTTCTTTGGATTTCAGAATACAAGATAAAATATGTATTTAAATAGACTTTATATTTACATAAAAGAATATTTTTAATAATGTGGGACTTATTGATAATATAGGATGAGGAAATCAGGTGTAAATTGCTTTGTTCCTACTGGTCTAGTCTAATTTAAACAAGTTAATAGGACAGCCTATATATTTCAGGGCTGACTTCAAAGCACATAAAACCACAGCCAAATTTGAAGACACAGGTTAAAAATGGGGAGGTAAAAGAGCCAGATGTTATTTACCTAAAATGGAATTTAGGCAGAGTTTAATTTCAGCCCTAGAACTGATTCAGTCTTTTCAGTGATGAGCTACATAGTACCTACATCCACTCCTAAAAAGAGATGTTTGCTTCCCCGTGTCCCGCAAGAAGTCTCACCTAACATATATACACAGAATAAACATCACGTGTGTTAAAGATTAGTCTTGCTAGAAGATACAGTGCACAAAAATGTGTCCAAACTCACATTTTTCCCTTCCAGGCAGTGGTCTAATTACTAGTTTATATTTTGTTCTGTGTGTGCATGGGACAGAGGAAGAGAATGTTTTCTACTCTCACCTGCTAAATTGGTTTGGTTAGCAGAAAACCGGGAAAGATTTACTAGATCAGAAGATATGGAATAAACAGTTATAATGACCTTTTGTGGTGATGAAATGGTGAAGGGTGAAGACCTGGAGTAAAATTTATTCTGTTATTTTACACTGTCTTCCATATCTTGAATGTATTCCAAATATTTGTCAATATAAAATGGGCAGGAAATACTACCACTTCCTCTTCCCACCTAATGCCTTAAGAAGGAGTAAATCCTTAATTTTAATTGAAATTTCTTACAAACCCATATTGCAGCAACTGAGTTACAGACCTAAAGTGGAGGCCAGCTTCTCCTTGCAGCCTGGAATTAGATGCTTGAATCTCAAATGGGGTTGGTGAGGAGAAGTGGTAGCATAAAACCTCATTTTTATTTTCCCTTTTGTTTATTCTAGGACATACGTTGTTAGCATTCAAGTTATTGCTAATCTCATTTTGAATATCGGTTTCTCTCCAACTACTGTGTAAAAGGCTTTGATGCCTGGTTGGGAACAACGCATTCATTCTCCTTTCAGGCCCATGCAAACACAGTCTGACACTGGAGTGCTCAGTGTTTAACCTTTGGGTATGTGTACAGAGTGCAGTGCAATGCAGCTCAGACATGCTGGCAAAGCTCCTGAAAGCTGAACGGCCATATTGCTAGTCAAGATTTAATTTGCTAGAGGTTTGGTAGCCCTGGAAACCCTGCAAACCACTGATGGAGTCTCCCTGCACAGAAGAGAGTTTTCAAAACTAACATTGCACTGTCTCCAAAACCTTAAGGGTATTTTTAGCTGTCCCCAGAAAAGAAGTTTTCTGCTTCTATTTTATTTTAGGAAAACTGAACAAAACTAATTTGAAGGGAAACTTTTTTTTTTTCAATTTATCTCTTGAATCAATTAAAAACTTTTCCTAATAACTGTTTAGGTTTGAAAAAAACCTATAAAATTCCAAATAAATGGGTTCACATAATTTTCACTTAAAGAACCATGTGTGGGATAATCTGAATCAATAGTTTCTTAAACTACTTTTGAAAAACCAGAGAAATTCTTAAACACTGTGAGAGTACCTAGAGAGAATGTAGACAGCTAAGAGAGGTTAAGCTGACACCTAAAATAATGGAAAGGTAATTTATGAGGTCCGTAAACGAAATAGTGAGTAGATTATAATTAATGATAGCCAGAATAGTTTGATATGTTCTCCACCAAGATGAAAGGTCTGACTGATAAAAACAAGTGTGCTGATCTAGTATATTGGATTTTCTCCAGACATTGGACTTGATACTACATGATATTAAGGTTCAGAAGGTTGCATATATATATATATATATGGATTATATATTATATATATATAAGGATTTGATTAGATGGATTAAAGACTTGACAGATCTTATGATGTAGCTATTGAGAAGGATGTATAGGACCATATTTAGTAGGGTTCATAGAGTTCAGAGCTTGTTTGCTGTGTGATGTTTGTATCAGTGATCCAGATGATGCTATACAACCCTGCCGGTGAAGCTTAGAGATAATAAAGATGTGTGGGATATGATATAGTACAAAGCCAAGCAAATCTGAATCACTTGGATAGAGGTTCAAATTCAAGAAAAAGCTCTTTAATTCAGTCAAATGCAAGATAGTGCATCTGGGGAAGTTATTCTAAGAGGGTAGGATAATCTGTCTTGGGAACTTCAACAATTCACTGATGGATATATGGGTAATTCTGGATAATCATCTCAATATGAGCTCCCAACAAGTCTTAATAGAACACAGTTTGAGCACTTGAATGGCATTGCTGTAGAAGACAATGACTCACAATTGCTCAACACCTAGAGAGTGAAAACGTGTATTTTTTTAAGAGCTATTATCTGGTTCACCTTTTGAAAGAAACTGTTTCCCATACATTTATAGTTGTTGAGCCTTACCCCCATTATTTGGGCTGGGGGAGGGATGGTGTTCCTGAAATGATTTAGCTGAACTGAGGATTTGCATGGACCCCAGTCACAAATTTGAACTTTTAATAAATGTGTTTATCTGAACAAGACTTATCAAAGCACCAGTCAAATCAAATTCATTACAACAAAACAAAACAATTTTGTCTCACTCATTCTGATCAAAATAAGGTGCGGACCACTTCATTATCAAAGAGTGAGTGCTAACATTCTAAGCAGGATGGTTAGTACGTTATGCTGTAATTATTTTGTTTGAGGAGAGAAAATCTGGGATGGTGCAAGGAGATGAGGAAGTAACAGAGAATGAGATTCACAATAAGGACTTCATTTTTTTTATTTTTCTAATAAACTTTGATTTGGGTTTTTTTGGGGAGGATCACAGATTTCAGTGTGATTCACTCTTTAAGGACTATTATCACATGCTGTCTCTATGTCTAAAAATATAGGGAAAAAAAATTATTCAAAGGCCATATATTACAAGCTTTGGCAACATTTGAAGATATTGCCAGGACTTTGTTTTTAAATGTACTCCTTCTTGTGCACTTGTACACTTATACAACTACAATTTCTAAGTTTCAGAATTTGACAAAAGTTGATTTGATCTTCAAGGAAATGGCAAAAATTCATCCCTCTGACTCACATTATCAAATTTTGTTTCAGTGCATGATATTTGAGGATTTCTTGAACTTGAGGGGCTTTGAGGTGTGGGGGTGGGTGTTCAGGAAGGAGAAGGATGAGAAAGTTTATTATTTTGTAAACATCTGAACTTGTAACCACTCATTCAGATTTCAGCAGGTTTAAAGTTATGAACCCTTTTACCTCTAAGTGGAAAATGTGAGATAGTTTTAATTTGAAGTTTAACTATTATTAAGTTCTCAAAATGTGTAAATAAAGGACAGTCAGTGAAACATGATCTTCTGCAGTTCTCCAAATGGTTACAGTTATATCGATGTGATTGTATTAAACAATCATAATAGAAACAATAGTGGCATAGATTCTATGATATTTTACCAGGGAATTTATGACAGAAAGGAATCTTTTGCATTTTCAAGTCCAAGTTCATGAATACAGGCAGCCATAATATACAAACTATTTCAGACACCTTACTTAAACACAATTAAGTTCCTTTCTTGCAATGTATTTGCAAGAAAGACCACACATCACAAATTAACAAATACTCCTTCGTTGTTAAATGTGTTTAGCAGTGATCCATGTTTCATCTGCATAGCTACAAAATGTTTGCACTGGGGTTTCCAGTTCATAAATCCTTGGTGTTATGAAAGCTTAATGACAGCCAGTCTTGCCAAAGCTTACATTTATTATCCATTTTGAAAAATTGATCATGACAAATGCTAGTTTGTTCTGAGACACGAAGTTTCCCTTCCTTCATTGTCTATTCTCCTGATTGTAGAAATGGTAGACCTCAATATAGAGTAAAGCTTTAATAATTCAATGCTGATTAATTAAGGACTGTTTTTTGATACCCATGATCTTACTGAGAGAGATCTTGTGCCTTAGAGGTCCTATGATTTCAAGGTGTTACTCTCAGAATAAAGCGCTAATCAATAAGATAAAGAGCATCAGACCTAAATAATTAACTGTGCTAAGTAGGGAAATAACTGTATGACGCCTTTGGTACTTTTCTGTCTTTAAACAATGGTAAAGAGACAGGAGAACATGCAAGGCATGCAAATCTTGAGTGACTTTTAAATATTCCCTTCTCTAGCTTTTCTGGTCATCATCTCCTGAATTTTAGTGTACTTGACTTATTTAAGATGCTGGTTTCTTCTTATTTGTTCCTTTCTTTCTACTCATTCTTTTTGGTACAGTTCATGTTTTCTGCAGAATTTCTTTCATATGCTTAAACAGGCTCTCCTGTGCGTGTAGGAGTTTTCAGCATTAGGACTTTACACCTCTGTTTGTCAAAGCAGAAACATTTATACTTGTACAGACTTTGCTGGTGTCAAAAAGCTCCATGGTTAGTTGGAAATTAGGGATTAATTTAACCAGTGTTTAAAAGAGACTGTCGTTGCATAAAGGTAAGTTCTGTATTTGCCATCCTCCAATTTTTGTGCCCATATAATTACATTCCTTGGGTTATCTTGTTAACTTCCTTCTTTCCCTGGCTTTTCTCTTTGTTCTGGCTGGCTTTTTTCATCATAATACTCTCCAAACATCCCTCTGTAATGAGACTGTACATCTAACTACAATCAATCTTCCATTAGTCACTCACCAGACTGAGGATCCCTGATGCTATAGGCCGACAAATAAATCCCCTTTTCCTCTGAATGTACAACACTTGAAGGAAACAAAGCAGTAACGGTAAGAACACTAATTCCTACCGATTTCTAACACCTCTAATTCTCATTAATTTGTTTGGGACAAACGATTACTTCACCATGTATCTTAAGAGGTCTGTTCTGTCGGGTAATATTGACTGGAGTAGTCGGGTGGCTAACTAGAAGGTTTACAGAAAGTGTTCTTTAGCGTGATTATTGTTAAGAAGCAAATTTAGATTAGGATTTGTGTATGTGTGATCAGTGTCTTATATATCTGTTTTGGAAGCTTAGCATGGTCTATGAGGTTTCACAGACAGATCAACTTGCTAAGATATCGCTCTTGACTGGGAGAAAGATATCTTCTATTACTTTCAGCATGGAGCAGGTTTAGTATAATTTACCCACTTTTAACAATGATAATTTGTAGGAGCCATACCTCAGTAATATCCCTAGACTTGGACTAAATCCCGTCACAGCTATCCATCACACTGCTCATATTTAGGGTGGGAAGTGGAGGGAGGAGAAACATGACTTTTCTGTGGGAAAATAAATATAGTTGGAAAAAGGTCCCGTTGAATTAAAAAAAAAAATGAGGAAAGAAAAGCAGCTGTTCCAACACTGGTGAGTGCTTACATTCTGAGAAGAAAAGCCTCAACAGACAGGGCAGAGTAAGATTTTAGCTGATTGCATTAAATACGTATCCTTGATGTGGGCTATGATCACACGATTCTATGATTTATTATGTAAATATTCTTGCAATGAAGACAAGATGGAAAACATGGAAAAGCACTGACGTAGGACTTCCTCAAAAACAGACCTGTGTTTGTTTAAACAGTATTTCAGCTTCTGCATTGTACGGAACACAGCAGTTAGTCATCACAGGGACATCTATAAGTATCTAGGATTAATAAGGATAATATTCAAGTTATAATATATATCAAATTATTGAGGAGCTACTTTAATGAAGAATGAGCGATCTGAGAAAGTGTTAACTACATTCACATATAATGCTGTAATAGGTTACTGCAAAAATTCTTGCATGCTGAACCTCAACTCTATTACAATGCTCATTAAAGCTGTTGTACTGTGTATTTCACTTTTTAATAGGTCTTTTGCTCATGAGAGAAACATAATTATATGACTCCAAAGCAGGATCTTGCCATCTCACCCTCCTCTTTGCCGTAATTACTTCCCCTTCCTAGCCCTAGGTGGCAGATTGTTTAGGCAGGAGCTAGCCTGGCCCAGGTGGCAGCTTGATGTTTTCATGCAGCATTTATCAAAAAGGGAAGAAGAACCATTGATCTCTTCATATCAGATTCCTTAGATGATTTTTTTTTCAGCAAAGTCAGTAAATTCATGCCCACTTGTGTGGACCTTGGCCAAAACAGGCTTACACTGTTATTATAAAGTTGGCAAATTCCGCCTTCCTTAAACACACTTGACATTCTTCAAACTGTTATACCATAAATGAGAGAATGCAGTTCTGCTGAGATACCAAATACGCACATACAAATACATAAAGGGAATTTTAATTTAAAATGGAGAAAGTGAAAGTAGATTTTCTGATACTGGAAGAAAATACAATTGCCTTGTTAATTGATTTAGTATCAGTTGTGTCCTGATGCTGTCCTAATCATTCTGATCCTCTCTTCTTTCCTATAACTCCATTAACAATTTGTGTAGAGACAGTATTTGAGCAATTGGTGCCTATAGCTTTATGAAAACATTCTGCCAAACCAAGCATGCTCATAAGTATTTCCTTGATTTCACTCCAAAACATTGTCCCATCCTAAGTTCAGAAGGTAGTGCAGGAAGATTTTTGAATAGAAAACATATCTTCAAACTACAAAATATCTGTAGACAATTTTAAACAGAATCATTGTTTAAAAATCTTTGCTTTGATACAATGTTGATAGGACTTCTTGCATTTTGTTGTAGAAATTTTAGTGCAGAACTCCATGGTATTCAGAAAACTATAGTCCAGAGTATAAAGCAGATTCGATTTCCCTCACCCACCTTTAAAATAAAGATGAAATTAACCTCAATGTGGTGCTCGGGTCCTTTTTCTACTCTTTTCAGAAGCAGAGCTACATCAGCTAAGCTAAAAGCCTCTCTCACATTGTGCGTGACAAATCACTTGTTGGTGTCTCAAAAATCAAGATGTTTTGGAACTTGAAAATTCTGAGTAATTAGTAGAATCAAAGCAAGACTGCCTGAAAGAGGAAGCATATTGTTGTTGATGTAGTCACCCAATGATTGCTTTAGTAAAAGTCTGTCCCAGGCTTTCTGAGAGGTAACTTAGGAAGGACCCTAGAAAGAACAGAGTTGAAAACACTAAGAAAATTTAAGGGAAGAAAAGAGAAGACTGAGAATATGACCATACTATAAAATAGTGATATGATCTTTGTGAACCTGAACAAAGGCTATAGAAGTTATGTGAGAAGACAGGACTGTCTTCCTGTGATGAGCCTTCCCAGTGCTCCAGATCATAGCTCTCTGCTATGAGAACACGGGCTAGAAAAACATACCACCGTTGAGACATAATGTAGGATGAAGGAAAGCTAGGGAAAATGCTGAATAATTCAGAAGAAAAAGTAAGACACCAGCTGTGCTGAAGTGAATTCCCACTTTCTGAGGAGGGAGGGTAAAAAAATTCTGTCTTTAACTGCATTCCCAGCTCAGCAATGATATCAGGAAATAACAGTGGGATGTCTCTAGAAACTGAGGGTTAAAGTTTTCCTTTAAGTGTGAAGCTGGGGTTCATAAACAAACAGAAAACATCTCAGAAAGGGAAAGCTTCTTGTTTTGGTTCGTGGGCTAAGCTAAGTAATAAGAAAGGGAAATTAAAACATAAGAGGTACACATTTTGCCTGCATCAGTAAATTTAGTTATACATTTTGTAACTTTAATCCTCTAAAAGTATGCTTTCACACTTTGCAGCATGCATTTAACTCTCTGTCTAAATTGGAGAAAAAAGGAGGAAAAAAAAATGCATGTCATAATTTAAGTTCAGTAATCAGTTGACCTTGTATCCTTAACTTGTGTTACTGCATCTTCTCCCTCCTTTTTATAACAGTATCAAGACTTTGAAACAAACTTAGTTTTTCATTGCCCACTTTTGCCCAGTTATGGCAGAAATTTTGTTTTCTCACTATAGTTGCTTTATTATTATTTACTTCTTTACAAATAGCCTCTTCTGTTGTTTGGGCATATTACATTGTCTTCCCATTATTTTCAGAAGTCTCTGTGGCCTATGAACGTGGAGCAGCCTAAACCACAGCCTTGAATAAACATCTGTTATGTATAATTTGTTTACTGAATATGCCAGGTAAGGTCTGGTGAGGTGAGAATCTGAGCTACCAGATTCTAGAAGATAATCCAGCAGAGTAGCATTTCTGTATTTGGGGACTTTTGTCCATTAGTATTGCTGTTTTTTCCAAGATGTGGTAGAAAATTGTCAAAAATTAAGGTGTGCATAGCTTATTAAGTGCATGGTAACCATGACACTGATTTATTCACAATAGAAATCACAAATAATTAAATAAGCTAAGCAGTTCTTAAATTAATAACTAAATAGGTAATGAGTGAGTGTAAATGAGTCTGGTATTCAGTCTTTGTTTCTGGGCTCCCTTCATCTTCATTCTACATTTGCACACGGCATGAACCTGAGGCTTCTGGAAAGAGGGGAGTGGGACTGTAGGAAGGAAGAAGTTGGAAGAGGAGCAAAAGAGGGAGATCTTTGTCTTGTGAGTCATCTGCCCTAATAATCAAAAGCATTGGAGTCAAGAATAATACAATACTACACTTTGGTGCTTATGTGAAATCAGTAGCTGCTGGACAGGGTAATTGATAACAGTGTTCCATGTGAAATCTGTTAATAATTTAATGGCTGGCTTTTCTGCAAATTTTTTATAGTGCATACTCCATTCCACTGGGAGATCATTAAAATAGGCATTTTGCATCGATGAAGGCTAAAATAGAGTTCTAAAGAACTTGTCCTCTGGCAGAGTAGAAATGGACAGGATCTAACCCCATCAAATTAACGAGGACTGAAAGTCAAGGCTATTTATGACCAGGAGGTGTCAGACTAGCAGATAAAAGTCTCCACTTCCTAAGTGCTACTGAATTATTTCTATTTAGTGTCACCCAAAGATATCAGATTTTAGCTTGGATCCCAGAGAAAAAAAGGATCCTGAGCTGTTCTTCTGTCCTTTGACAACACATAATGAGGAGCTGAGTTGATGAAGTTCACTGTACAGTTACATGTAACGTAACTCTTCTGTAGCTTAGAGGGGGTTTTACGTTTTAAGTTTGTTGAGCTTCACTAACACCAAAGTTCATTTTAAAATATGCTATAACTTGGCAGAAATCCAGTGAGCTGGAATTTAAAAGGGCCTTTAGTAACACATGACAAGGTGGTAATGAAAGGTGGGTTGTTAAATCAGTCATCAGGGCTCCTAATTTTCTTAGAAGTTTAACTTTCCCTGCATCCCCTCTCCAATTTTATGAGGTCTTCTTTTAGTCATCTCCAGCTCCTCAGAGACATTAGAAGCCACTGTAGTGTGTTTTTTCTGTGATTAAATAAAACTGCTCATAACAGAGTCCTTACCCTGTTCGTTCTTCAGGATGTTAGAAAGTACACAGTTCCCTTTCTGACAGGCGAGCTGATCTCCTCCATTTCTTGAAACTGCAATCTTTCCTTCCTGCCTTCCTTATTTATCCTCACATTCCTTCTGTTCCATAGTGCTTCTTCTTTCCCATGTTTCACCTGTCTTTTAAAATGTCTTGTTATAAAGCATATGTAGTCAGCGACTTATGGTCTAATGTGAAGAAGTATCTTATTGAACCCTTTCATCCTAGCCTTCAACCCCCGCTCCTTGATCTGTCCTCACCCAACCTTCTCTCACTTGCAAGAAATGACAGTTTTGTTGAATCTTTTAGAACAAATGGTTCCTCTTCATGTGGCTTGCATTTCTATTAATAAGGTTGTTACACACTCACTTTAGGATATGATCAATTAATTGCAAACAAAAAAACCCCCAATTAGTCTATATATTGTAAAATTACAAATCAGCTAAATTTTCTAAAGGTGAAAATGCAATTCCACAAAATGCTGGTGTTGATGAATGTGAAGTTTTGGGAATACAATACACGTCAACAAATTTTACACTTTCAATCCTGTTTGTGAAGCTTACCGTTACTGCATATGCAGTAAAACGCACCCCCAAGTAAGGTTATTAAGTGTATATTTTATTTCTACTTTCTTTAAGTACTCCTGGTTTATATTTTTTTTGTAACTGCTCCTCACTTACAGTATGAATGCTAATGACATCTATTTCACTTGCCAGGCTTAAAGGGAAAAAAAGTGTTAATCTTTATTTTGAGATATACCATATAGAAAAACTGTTGCATGTTATATGAAAAGGAAACTAAGGTGAAGGGATAATCATTGATCCTATTACACTGTCCTAGAAATACAGCAAAAATCAAAGAGGGCTTTTTGTTTTATTTTTTTAAAAGTGGTTGTCATTGAACTCTTAAAATATGTCATATTTGAAGATCAAATATATCTACTCATCTAATTTTAGAGGCAGGATTAATTAAAAAAATCTACAAAATGCATTCTGGTCATCATTAGGTATTTCCTTGACTTTTGCACTGTTAAGATGTTAAAACAAAATTAATTCCTGTATTGTAGTCTTCCAAGAAACATATTTTCAATAAATATCAATACAACAATCTATATATTAACTGTTAAGTGGGTTTAGATTCATTCTTTCACTGGTTTGTGAAGTAAAAGTAGATACTGAATTTCTGGAAATAAGGAATAGGCCTTCAGAGTCTGTATCAGTCCTTCGCCAGGTGGTAGAGCAGCTTGTTGCAGCAGTTAGAAGTCAGAGCCATATGGCTCTGATCCGCTGCAACTGCTACAATGGAATGAAAAGTTTGGAAAACAGAAAAAAAGATTTATGAATGAGTGAAGTAGTCAGTTACTTTGACGAATGTGACAAGGGCTGCTCTGAAAAACTAAATAGTCCCAATCTGTAGAGTTTGATAAGCATCTACCTTGAAAAGAATAAACAAACTGTATCTTCCAGCTCCAGAAAAACATTTAGGCAGATGGACCCTTATGCCTGTGTGACTTCTCATTGGAATTGATGAATATATAAGCATAGAGGTTCACATGGCCTGATACTCCAGTCCACCATAGGGCCAGCATGGAATGTGTGGAGGCTATGGTCAGAATCTGTCCTTGGCAGAGGTAATGATGAATAGGAGAACCAAACCAGCTAATCAACTTGTACATGCTGCCTGGATTCAAGGGAAGTCAAAAAAGTTATGCTGGTTACACCAAATAAAGGTCTAGTCTAACTTCAACATTTGTGTTTGAATTTCATAGATGCATACAATTTAATATTAGCACCTTCCCTCCCTTCTGCCCACCTCTCCCAGAGCTTTCATAGTTAATAATTTAACAGAAGAGAATCTCTGTGCCATCTTATACTGCTACAACAGTTTTCTGAAAGTCTTAGGAAATACCTTAAGAGTATTTTGCTTCTGGAGTTTATTTTATGAAGTCTATGGTCTGCTTGACAAAGATGGAAAGTAAAGCTAAAACGTTATATAAAGAAAATAACAAAAATTGTCAAAAATATTACCTGACAAGTTGGTAAATTTGCTACTGTTTTGAGATGAATATAACTAGACTCTCTAGATCCCCAAGGAAGACTGAAAAGCTTTTAAAATCAGTAAGACAGGTGTTCTTAGAATAAAGAATTAGGATGGCTATCCTTGATATCTTAAACCGACCATATCAGAGTAAAATGGGCTCATACACACATGTCCTCTTACCCACTGTGTTTCCTTGTGGGTCCTGGCCCTGGTTTTAGTCCTTCAGTGCTGCTGCTTTATGCATTGTAGCAAAATCTGCCCAGTCTTCCTGAGTCTTCTTGAAGGTCACCCCCTTCTGGGGTCTGGCTGCTGGCGTTGGGCTTCTCGCTACAGTCTCCCCATCAGGTGCTGGCTTTCTTCTCTAACAGTCTTGACTCCCGCACACTGCAGCCTCCTAAACTATCTCTTGGAGCGTGCTCAGTTGCTCTCTAAGGATCCTCTAAAGGCTTTCACCCAGTCAGTTACTTCTTCAAAAGACATAACAGATAAATTCATGTATTTCTTCTCAGAAAAGTTTGTTTCTGATTTTATGTAAGAATTTCACCTTAGAAAGACCTGTGTGCTTAATTTTAGACATTGAATGCTGTGTTATTGCCTCCAAACCCTAGTTTCAAAAAAACTTAATCTCACCAAAACTGTCACACTTAAATAAAGTTGACTATAAATGTTCAAGTTAAATGCTGCTAAGGATTAAAAAAGCCCCACAGATTACTCCATTATTTTATAAGTCATGTTGAAGTTGCTATGTTTTTTAAAATTATGAGTTACTTAATTTAACATCACATTATATGTATTAAGTAGAAAACAAGAGTAGAAAGTGTTATATCTGTGCTTTGTGCTGGGGTTGCATTTTATGGCAGCAGCTTTAAATTGGTGCCTTCATATGTTCAGAGTTCAGATGCGGTACTTACAATAAATTTAGAAACTTTTAGAGAGCAAGTTGATTTTTTCAGCCCGTGTGACTTATACCCTTCCTCACTCAACTAGTGATATAAATACAATGAAGCATGAGTCTCAGAAAGACTTTCAATTTCTTTAAAAAAAAACAATGTATAACTAAACTTTTCTCCTTCTGATTATATTAATCAGATTTTAGATGAACTAGTTAATAAAGATACTATATTATTTATGTTAAATGCTAATACTGATCTTCAGTACAAACTGAAGTGATTAAGTATCCATGTGGTTCTAAGTTTGTTGCACCTGTCTGTTAACCTTGCATTACCAATCCACAAAGATAAGAGATAAAGGCAGGGAAAGAAGGTTTGAGAAAAATTTCTTTTTAGAACAGTTGAGCACTTTTGTTAGAAATGTTCAATATGATTACATGCAACATTTAGCAGTCATTGTACTTGCACTTTTCTTAACAGTCTCTTGTAGAAGTCCAGTGAGGATGTATCAATGTAGGTCTGATTCAGTTTTGCTTTGCCCAGCCTGTTGGGCTTTTTTCTGCAGTTTTACTACAAACCTCACTTTCAGATTAGGAAAATATTAGCACATGCTTCCTCTGATAGATGACGTTTTAAATCACTGACTCAAAGGCTGAATCCTTCTGAAGCTGGGTTTACTTCCACATTGTCCTAGAGAACTTTGTGAACCAAAATCCTACCCCTATTTACTTCCTTACCTCTTTTTGACAACAAAACTAAATGATGCATATAATTTAAAAACACACAAGCAGGTAGCATGTTTCCCAAGAGCTAGGAGTGAGACTTCAGTAATGCTTGCATTAATTCCTCTTTTAGATACTGAACATGTAAGTTATTTACACCATGTCTAGGGTGCCATGAGAGAGCTTAGAGGAGAGTTTGGTGTCCCCTTCAGGTTTTTCCAGTCAATCAAAGACAGACTTGGATATTGGAATACTGAAACTATATTTGTATAGAATACTGAAAAGAAGTCTAGATCATAATTATTGGGGTTTTTTTGGCTTTTCTTTTATCTATCTCCTGCCATCTCTTCTGTAACAAAGATGATGCACCAAGTAAGTGTGGTAGTTTGTGTCTGATTGATTAGTTCTCTTAAGTGAACGTAAGGCTTTAAAATATTTGTAAGAGATTTGTAAGGTTGATTGTTTACCTTTCCACACTGACTTTCAATCATACTGTAAAATATGCTTAGATATCCTAAAATTAATAAATTAAAAGAATAGGATCTCTCAAATAATGAAAAGAAGTGACACAAGAGAGAAAACGTAGCTATTTAAGATATTAAAAGGACCCAAATTAGTTTGGATCTGTCACTGCAACTAGGGAGCTAGACAACTCATGTACAAGTATTTTCACGACCAGCAGAGTAGTCATAGGCAGCATAGCATGTTTGTTGGTATTCTGACTTCTTTCTAAGGAAGTGATCAGACATGGAGCAATGAAATATCAGTCTTTCTTTAAACGACTTACTAACCTTGAAGATAAAACTCATCCTACATGTTCTTTATTTTTATTACTTTATCTATGGCTCATTTAACCCTGCAGTACTCTGTCCAATGCCTTTGGGGAAATCGGGAATAAACTGGTCCTGGATACATATACTGTTGCCTGGAGAACATGATTTGGTCATCTTTAGGCTATCATCAATTTTTCTTCTGAACTGACATGTCTGGAAATATATTTGAGGACAATGTAGTACTGACCCTGAAAGTTTCTGGTATTGTAAAAGTATTAAAAACAGAGAGCTTATGACTACACTTGAAGCAACTGAAAAATCTTTTAAGTGAAAAAAATCATACAGTTGTCTTAAAAATTTACAGGAAAAGGAATTTTATATTTTATAGAAATATATTTTGTGAAGACCTAGCAACATCCAAATTTTGGACTGTATTGAATTTTATTATAGTCCCAGAGTAATAACAAATTGGTAATTTTACATCCAAGAAGTCCAGCAACTTTTGAAGAATTCTCCCTCTTCATAGAAAAAAAAAAAAAAAAAAATATCAAGGTGAAGTAGTGTATAAAATGAAATGGTTAACACGTAGAAAAAAATCAACATTCCCATATGTGTTATTTCTCCTCTGCAGTGTTCCACAAGTGGCAGATTTTAAAAATTTTAATCCAGGATTTTGAATATGGGACATGAAAAAAAAATATCCAAAGTTATACAAATTGTGATTTTTACAAAGTCGTCCTTTTGCTATTATTATCTCACCAATGTTGTGTTCATTTCACAGCTGTAGCTCTTAAATTTGTGTTTTCTGCTTTGGTTCAAAACTTGTGTTGCGCTAAGTAGACTGAGATTCTGATAATTTTAGTTAGTGGAAATTTGGATCAAATCTTTTCTATGCAAGTATAAAAACGCTGATTCATTAGGTTCCTAACTGTTGGTTTGGTATTTGATTAATACAATTGCAAGAAAAAAGTGCTTTTTTTTCTCTATCATAAAAATACCTCAATCAAATTTTTCAACAATGGCTCATGTTCTCATGCAAAAGGGTAGTAACTGTAAAATGTTTGGCAAAACAGTTTCTTCAGGATTCAAAAGTTGGGGAATATCTAAGCCTCCGATCTTGCTAATGCTTATCTATTGATTGACCGTGGATCAAAAAATTTGTACTGAATACTCCAGGTATTATCAGATGTCCGTGATTCCGTGGTTCAAATTAAACAAGGTGCCCAAACAGGTGAAATAATTGCTTTTTAAATATTTATTTAAATTTATTTAATATTTATATTTTCAAATGTTACTTGCTATCAATTTTAGGCTTTCTGCATATCCAGCGTTAACATTTAATAATGTTAATGGTACACTTTTTTCTCTTAAACATACCAAGAATTTTCCAGTTTCATCTGTGTTCTTACAGGGGCTGAGAATTTGATTCTTCATACAAAGATTAAATAAGAAAGTATGCCTTGAAGCAGCTTTAATATACCTTGCCTTAGTAATACTTTTCTTGATATTATGATTATTATGCAATGCTTAATCCTTTCATTGCAGTGCAACCATTCAATAGTCAAAAGAAAGCAAAGTGGGTTGTGTTATCCTGTTGCTATTAGAGAAATAGCTTTCTCTTCAACTGATATACAGATAAGGATTGGGATGAACGACCTACACCTAATGTTTTATCATTCAACATTAGGGTAAACTGATGTAATGTCAAGGGCACCACAATGACATTAGTATGTTATTCAAAGTATGATTTGAGAGTACGTTCATCCACTTGATGCTTTGTTAAGAATGTTTTACGGAATATAAAAGAAGGGATATTTGCTTCTTTCTAGGATTTATACAAGCCTTTTCTCTTTCTCCTGAGGTCAGCTGCCAGACTAAATAAATGTACTTTTATAAAGCAAGGTGGCAGCAAGAATCTTCTGACAGAAAAAAATGGTCTACATTTTTCATGAAAATGCTCATTTTCATCAGTGCAGCAAAAAGATGAGATGCTAGCCATGACCACATTCTACCTCAATTCCTTCTTTCTACATATTGTATCCACCTTTACCCAGTAATACTTATTGTCTGAGTTTGTATTAAAATTATCATTTTTTGGGAAACTCATGAGCGTTTTGTACTGAAGTATTTTATCTCAGGTGCTGAAGAAAACCTAATGGTTAATATAGTTTTCAATAACTCTTTCATCATGTGTAAGATTTAAATCATACATGGCTGGGGATGTATTTGTGGAGGGTAGATTGGATCATCTTTTATGTCTATTTAATGTTGTTCTGTGTATATTCCCTTTTTAAATAAAGGAATTTTTGTCTCTGCTGGTCTTTCTAGAAACAGAGATTGCTGGTGTAGTCATTTACTTTAGAAAGGATGTAGATTTTCTTTTAACTGTGGACACCAGCCTATAGGAATCACTTTCCTTGATATATTTGCATTTTCAAAAAACAGTGTAGAAGCAAAAAGCATCTGGGAAACATCCTGAGAATAAGACCTCTCTACCTGTGACTGCTAGAGGGGAACTAAGCAACCTTTAAAGTTTTTAAAATAAAAGTCAATAGAAAAGCTGTCAGGCACTGGCAACTTATTTACAGGAAAAAAAAAATGTCTTTCAGAATTTCTTTAGTCCTAACTTGCTTTATACAGGTGACTTTTTGCTTTAATCTGTTTTAGGAATGTTCTTTAAGAATTTTCAGTTCTCATTAATTAACGTCTTCAATAAAGGTACAAGTTTTTACATACATCAAAGATTTTCTGAAAATCTGATTTTCTATTGATATTTCAAATTCTTTAATTTTTTTTCTGAATTTTTGATTTTTTCACATGAAGCTAATAGTCTATTAACCACTTTGTCTGTCCTGTAACTGATGTCTTTAAACTGTTTCACTGTGTTTCACTTTTACCTAAAACTAATGCATCTGGGATCCCATCTTGAGACCTAGAAGAGTAATAGCTCTCAGATGATTCTGAAAATCTCCTTTTAAATTATAAGACTTTGTCTAGACTAGGATTACTGTTACAGATGTGTTAGTTGGCTAATTCTGATGATCCTTTCATATCAATTTTAGATCCTGCATTTTTTGTAAAAGTTGTGAGTTTGATTCTCCTTTTTCTTTTGTGAGACTATTTGTATGAAAAGCATATATGTCATTTCTATTAATTCATATGAATCACCTATTTTGCACAAATAAGTAAGCTAGCTGCAAGGGAATGGGTAATTCTATCCCTTTTGTGTGTGTGTATATAGAATATAACTAATTGACCTCTGAAAACAAGACCAATAGAATAGCTATTTTGAGGGATATTTGGTACTTCAATCCTGTTTTAATAGAAAAGAAACTGTCATTAGAACAGGAAAACTTTTTAGAATGTTTGGAAATATAAGTAGATATAATAATATTGCACAAGCAGAAATTATGATATTACCAGAATCATTTTGATGGAGCAAAATACGGAATTAACTGAGAACCCTACTATTAGTAACACTGAAAGTGTATATTTCAAAGATACAAAACTAATTTTGATGTCATGATAGGAAAACGATGTGTTCAAAATTCTGACTGGGCATTTGGATTCCTAAAGAATTATCAAACTTCTGTTCAACTTGAGAAAGGAATAAAGAAAGAGAGAAAGGAAGGAAGAAAGAAAGGAGAATTGATGAGTTTCTGGACAGAAGCCTGCTTGCCTTAACACATACACACAAAATTAGATATCACTGTGAAAGCACTTTATGCTACACTTTTAAAAAGAAACCTATCCTTTTATTATTTCTTATTTTAATAAACTATATTTTTATTTGGAATACATATATTTATCCTTACACCACAAGATACGAACACTCAAATGTGATGCTAGCAATTGAGACCTGGCTGTGAGGAGGGAAACCAGATGGGAGGGGAAGAAGTCAGGAGGGCTTACTGAAAAGTAAAATGACTGCTCTTTGTATCTCCTATACACGGCAGAGAAGACTGGGAACTGTGTTATGAGCCAGCTTCTTGTGTGGGAAGCGCTGGTCGGTATGCAGGGAGCTGGCTGTACCACCTTCATTTCTATTGCATTTTCATACAGGTTATAGCTACTATTAGTGAGGCTCCTAGGCCACTCTTGTCCTTAGTGGATAGTGTTCCTAATCTAACAATGCTGGCTTGACAGACCAGAGCTATATGCTGTCCTGGTAATACTGCCCCAAAATGCACAGTCCAAGGCAGTGAGCCAACCAGTGCATGGCAGTCCTGCCAGCTTCGTGCCACTAGAGGAAATATCAAACTGGTAGTACAAAAGGTCTGGCACAAGGCAGGGAATTTCTCTCTAGGGGACTTCAGAGTACATTCATTATTACCTGTAACTTTAACAAAACAACTTTTTCTACAGATATTGTAAAAATCACTGAATACACTATTTTGTTTATCTTGCCTAAGGAGTACATTTACTGATGACATGCAAAGACGGAAAGCACACTAATACCACAAAATAATTAATTTGAAAGTGAATTTGAAAATTGAAAATAGAAAAGCTTTCTCTGTGCTTTCTTTTCTTTATTTATTTTGTAGTCAAAGAGAGGTTGCCAGGGAACACACTCTGCCAGGACCCTACATGAATCCATTCTGACTCCTTTTGGGAGCAAACACAAAACCTTCTTCTTAAAGGCCTTGCTACTGCAAGCACTGTCACTCACTTCAACCTGAAAATTTCAAGCCATCTTTCTCCACCAAATAAATTAACTAAATTAAAAAAAAAAATCTCAAACAAAAGCCTGCTTGAAGTAGAGCTCTTATGTTCAAACTGGGAAAAGCTGGATTATGAAATCTAGTATGCGTTTCAGCTGTTCCTTTTACATGAACAGTGCTTGGCTACTGATGGGATAGTGATACTGGGAATTTTTGATTGATTGTGTTCTTTTAGTGCCATTCTTTTCTACTGACTAAATTTGTATATGCAGAAACTATTGGAACACGAATCCTGAAATTACCCACTGCTGTTACGTGCAAAAAGCAAATTTTCAGAAGTCTGATGTAGGAGTCAGATATCTGTGCTTTCTTTTGATATAATCATAATTAATTTGTATAAGTGCTGGATGATAACATAATGAAGACAAGGACATTGGGGATACTACTCCAGTGGCCAAATTACTTTCAGAATTTTGTCCTGTATAAACTGCTTGAATACCTTGGAGGTAGGCTGTTCTTACAAAGAAAAAGCACATATTTTTGCATGCATCTAGCAATACTAACTCCACCACAGTGTCGGAACAGCTTTTCAGTGCTCTATAAAAAGGCAGAGTTGACAAAGGAAGAAGTAAAGTTAGGTCATCCAGGAAATGGGCTAGTTCATTATTGCTTTTTATCAGTTTATTTTGACAGAGATCCTTTAAAAAGTATTTGAACTCCTCTCTGTTAGGTATCTTTCAGAAAAGAAAGGAAGTAATTATAAAACAAATCACTCAAGCTAAGATGAATCCTTCCTGCTTTTTGATACACCTGTAATCCTATTATTCTGCGCACACTGGTATTGTGATAGTAATAATGTAAAATACTCAAAATATATCACATTTGATTTCTTGGAATTTGATAAAGAATGATGGTTTCACATGAATGGTTCTATCATAAGGGACATCTAGGTGTGTGGCAAGATTAACCGAGGAAGCAGTGACAAGTACTACCCAACTGACATTGGCTTCCACATCACAGAATGTACTCATCATTTTTGGTATGTACCCAAGACCAAAGACAACGAGTAGAGCTCCATGCAGTGGCCACTTCAGTGGGTACTGAGTCAAATGAGTTCAGTAGGTATAGGGTCATTCCTGTTTTGCAGGTCATAGTATGTGAGACTTGTGTGCTCCAAGATTCAATTTGAGAACTGCTTTGCTGAGACTTATTTAGTAATAAAGTTCTCTTCTTTGAGTGTGTATACTGTCTCTTCCAGAATAGCTTGGAACTGTAACCTAACCCAAATTATTTTAATCAAGAAATCTCCCTACCCTGCCTATGGCTGCACTCTTTAATAAGGAAGAGAAAGCTGAGAGTTGGAGATAAGACTGCATACTGGATGAGATGAATCTGATTGGACCCAGAAGGATTTCATCAGCAAACCCTTAAAACATATCTTTGCTGCAGTGATAGCTCCTTATAGAATAAAAAACAATGAAGTTTTGAGTGTTGCCAACATGGAGCTTCATGGCACCACAGCTAATTCTCTAAGGACCCGGTGTTATCTGAGAAGTTTTGGAGCAGACCAGGAACAGCTATTGCTCTGCAGATACACCCTGAAATAGGAAGTTTTGACTGGCTACCTGTGTGACAAGTTAGGTATGCACCATTTAATCTACCGTCTTTCCCCACTCTCCTCCTACCTTCTCAAAGACAGGTATCAATTGGAACGAAACCCTGGGTACAAGCACAGATCATCCAGCCCAAGGTGACAAGATGGTAACAGTCCACATCTCACCAAATCTGTAGTTTAGGAGCAGCTGATAGACTTTCTGGAAGATACTATGAACTTTAATCATGCCTGTGTTTTGATGGAACACTAATAGAGGGCATCTGTTGGTTAGGTTTGGCTTTTCCTGATTGAATATTTTATGTACCTAAAAATGGTATAAAGAAAAAAAATCTTATGAAAAAGGGCAAGTATTGTAGCAATAACCATAAACAGATATTTGTTTTCCTGTTTTATTTGTTTGTTTAAATACACAATATCCTTTCACTGATATCACAATCAGTTTTAATTTGTTTCTTTAAATACTCATTACTTTTTCATATAGATTTATTTTTCATTTAATATTTAAACTTTCTTAGTATCTGCATAGGCTGAAATGCCTGTGTGTGCAAATATGTAGCTGAAAATTGGACCATTGCTGCATTTTTATACCTAATTGAAAATAAATACATAAAGCTGCCAGTTGTGCTATGTCTTTTGCCTCATGAAAGGTCATTCGTAATCTTTTTTTATAGTTAATGGAGTGCACCATTTTTATTACACTGAAATCTGAATGCCTTCAGAAACTTTGAAAACTAAACAATTGTATGTGAGATAACAGAGAAAATAATTTCCTTTGGAGAATGACCTTTCAAAAGTGACTAGCCCACACCTTTCTAGTGATGCCAACATGTCAGCTTCACATTGTGTACAAACTTCCCTGTCTTTGCCATATGCAAATATTCTCACTAAAATGGTAAAATAATGCTACACATTGTAATATTTATTTTTTCACAAATGTTCATCAGATAATAGCTTTTAAGGGCCTTTGAATACAGAACACTGTATATGCTGTCAGTTTAGCCAGTAGATTTTGTTTACAAAATGTCAGCATTTCCTTTTTTCTGAAAAGGACAGATGATAGTGTCTTCTGAAGAAGGGAACCTCAGGCCAACTCTCAACTTACACCATCAGCAGTGACCTCTATTGTCATTCTCACAGTAGCATCAATAACAAAAGGTAATTGTTACATACATGGGAAGAGAAAAAAGGTACAAGAATGTCAAGATAAATGAGATAATCTTATACTAGATCTATTATCCTTTTCTAATAAAAGATTGTACTATATTTATCAGTGCAATTTCTTCAGAAATCCTGAAATTCAATTATGATCAAATCATAAGTCAGAATAAAACTGGAGATGTGCAACCTTAAGGCCTTTCCTTTAGATGAATGATTCATGGTCACTAAAGCTTACAGTCAGCAAGCATAAAATACAAAAGAAAAATACCTAAGAAAGTATTCATAAATCCTCTTAAAGACTAATCAGGACAGACTCTTCCTTCCCATTTTATAAATAATTTTTACCACATACTAAATAAACGTTATTTTCAGAACACAGCCTGCTCCTCAAAAGTCTTCACATATGAAAAAAAAAAGGAAAAAAATTGCATAAATTCCTATTCAGAAAAGCATTTATGTGCCTTTTGAGCAAAACAGTTAACACCACACACTGATATTGAACCTTTTACATGGGATTTTATGTCATTGGAATGTATGACCAAATCAATAATAGAGGAATTACATGGCTAGGTCCAATAAACTTATGCCATATTCTGCCTATCTTTACATTTTCTAGCTTTCGTTTTCTGTTTCACTCTAGAGAGACTATTTTTTGTTCATAATAGACTCATGGATAGAAATCTTTGCTTTTTGGACTTAGGTGCCCATAAAATGTCATCTAGATAGAGGTAATGCAGCCACAGAAGAAGAAAAATGCGTATTGAGGCATTGAAACACAAGCATTGACAAGCTCTATGTACAAAAATTACTTCATGAATTAAAACCCCCCAAAAGGCATACATTGCATAAAAATAATAATGCCCTGTAAATAATACTTTGAATGTTGCCTGTTGCAATACGCCAGGCATTACATGATCATGGTGTTACATAGCATTGACCTAGATTAAATGTGCCTTCTGGAACTGTATGGTTTTGTGGTTCCACCCACTTAAAATTTTTATGAAGAGAAACCAGTCTATATTAGTCAAATTTTAATCAATTGCTAGGTGCCAGGTGAATCTATAGGAATGTTTTTGTTTTCAATTACGACATAGAACCAGCTAGAACTTTTTTAACTTATGCAGTATGATAATCTAGAACAGTCTTCTTTCATCTCAGCAACATCTCTTCAGTATTTTAAATTCCTTCTAAGATTTTGAAATGGAAGTCAAATTATTCTGTATCATATTTTGTATCCCTATTATGTTACTTTATAGTCATATTCTGATATGAGAATCCAGCTGCATGCTTTCTTGTTTCAGAAGATTATCTATTTATTTGGGTTCCTTTTGTATACCAACTCTTTTTGTCAACTGTTCCTTCTCGCAGCAGCAGTTCTTCTTTCCCTTTGTTAGTAACATGGAAGTATGAGTCATTTTAGGAACTCCTGCATTATTTTAATGCATTTAATTATATTGTATGTGTGTCTATCCATTCATATTTTATTTCAATAACTTTCAAGCTCCTTATCCAAGCCCAAAAGAATAGTTGTCATAATATTTGACTTCCTGTGATTCTAGTCTCAACATCTACAGGGACAAAGGTACATCCTAATAATATATTATAATTGGTCCCTTTGCACAATTAATAAGTCAAGTCTTATCAATCAGTGACTTTCTGTTTGTGTAACAAGTGCTGCAGATACTATGCAGAGAAAAACTTTCACTGCGAGAGAAACTCTAAAGCCAAGTAATTCCTCATGAATTTTGAAGGAAGATCCCATTCACAGAACTCCATCTGACTACAGAGAATTGATCAGGTGAGCCACCAGCTGCTGTACAAGCAACCAACAATTAGGGCTGATGAGAAGAAAAAGAGTAGTTTTGGAAGCCTATGCTACCCATCTAGTTTGCACAGGAAGTAGTCAGTGAAACTAGCAGTCCTGAATATCTCAGAAACCCTCTCACTACCACAGATCCAGGATGATTGCTTCCAGGATAAGAGTGCAGCAGTGGCTCCAGCGTTTCTTGATAAAATACATTCTGAGGAAGGCCGCTGCAACGGGATGTAATAGCCATCTCGAGGTACTTGAGATGGTCCAGGTTTAAGCTGAATACCAAGCGTGTGAAAGAGAGGTGGGTAGCTTTATTGTTCGTCTTGACACCTGCAACGCAGCACTAGAAGAACTAGAGTGCTCCTTAGCTGGACAAAGAGATTGGGGGGACTGTTGGTGCTGCCCTTCAAGGGGAGCAGCAGGGGCTCATTCAAGGGAAGTTTCCCTCCCTCCTTTTCCACCACTCAGGATGGATGGGGAGAAGCTGTTTATCCACATGAAATACAGACATGATTCTTCCTTTCTAGCCTTCTTCCAGGATAATGCATTTAAGAGACAACTAAGACCATCTCATTTGTTCTCTGTTGCTGAACAGCTGTTTGTCAGATGCAGAAACTGACTTTTCTTAGGCAGTAATAACTAAATAAGTCAAGTGAGATTTGGAATGACTGTATAAATTAGGTGAGCAGAACTTTCCACAATGATTGAAGAAATGATGCAACTACGTCTTTTGCTTCTGCCCTTCAGGTTTCATCTGAAGAAGATCCATTTCTGAAAATTGTCACTGCTGAAAGTTTTCCGGGTCTGAATGGATTTTGTGTTATGGCATTCAGCAGGCAGGCTGGAACTGGATTATAGCATTTCTAAGGGTCAAATAGTTGAGGATAGCTTTTGGGGAGGAGGAGGGAAAACACAAGCAAAACCGAAAGTCAAAACCGACAAAGCACATATACAAATTTTCTGTATTGTTTTCTGTCCTTTGTATTACCAAGGACATTAAGCAGGACAGACACTAAGGAGTTCTTATCCTGCTGTTTTGTTCTGCAATTCATGATCTTTCTTTTGAGCATCCTAGTAATCATCGTAGCAACTATTTGTTCATATGTCAGATCAGTAAATGAATGAAATACCATTTTCAGTAGACTTAGTGAAAGAAAAAAGTAGGTCTTCTAAATGTTAGTACATAAAATTAAGTTAAAAAAGGGATAATAAATCCTTTCCTTGGAAGAACATACTGATTTGTACATCTTTTAAATTATTGGTTTCCTATTGGGTTACAGAAGAAGGCTAAGCATGACAGTGTCAAATAAAATGTCATTTCTGAACAGATATCGCACTTTGATTTAGATTTGCAATATTTTTACTTGGAATGTTTTGGGTATTTTTCATACCTGAGATGCTTGTGTAACACCAGAGTTTGGAATCCATCTTGCAATCAAAAATAATAAAAGACATAATGCTGATGAGATACCATGAACCTTATTGTATGAGTCTAGAGGACAAGTTTAGACAAACAACACACAAAATCAAACACATCTTAAGTGACATAGAAACAGGCAGAACTTGAATCTCTCAGGTCCCACTTTAATACATTAGAAACTTATTATCTGAGTATTTAATACTCAGTTCTCAAGATTTAGAACAACTTGTGTGCTAAACATCTGGAAAATTTATGTTTCTAACTTAGATTACTGACATAGCAAAACAATTGCAGATCAGCAATAATTTCTTACCTTGCTTTTAAGGGACAAACAAAGCAAGGTGATTTTAATTCCTTAATATACACTATATCATTAAGCAGGACTTATCATTCAATTAAGAAGGATACAGATTTTTCCAGTGCATTAGAGAGTTAATTTGATCACACAAATAGGTAAGCTACATACTTACAGGAGCTAATAATGTGTTTGCTAAAATATTTATGGAGCTAAATTATTCCATAAATTGTACTGTAGTTCACTGAGATTGTTTCATTTTAATATTAATATGGACAAACTGTGCCGAAGATACTAAAAATGTTGAACTTCAAACACATTTCTTGATCATTCTGATTTATATAAGTGCTTTTTGGTTTAGGGCATGTTCATTGAAAGATAAAAGGAAAAGCTTCTTGATATATCTTAAGGTGATAGGTGAACAAAGTGGAGACCTATATAGAAATAGGTCACAGACTATCACTTGCATATAATAAATATTTTAACTTAGGTTGCTGTAAAATGCTGTTTGCAGTAACTTTGCAGAGAAGTACTTCAGTGCAAAATAGCTTTAAAACAGGAGAACTGAAATTATATATTTTCTGGTACAGTTTTCTTTGAAAGAAGTGTCTATCACTTTAAATCAAAATGAATTCATTTCTTACAAATCATATAGTGGATGTAAAACCATTCCTCTAACATGTGATCATCCCACACATACTTTAGTTTGTCATTCTTCTCTTTCTTTTTGCAGGTGTTGTTAAAAAAATGCAAAAGCCTCCACTTGCCAAGATGCATGTGTACTTCACTATTTACGGCTTTAAATGAGAAAATAAGCCTTCTTAGAATTCTGAAAATGTTGAATTTGTTTTTCCCAGCTGGAGAGTGGGGTTAGCTTCATTTTTACAAATATGTCTATGTCAGAATGTTCTTCAGCTTTATGCCAGGAAACTGTGCAGCATTTTATGGAGTTCAATGAAAGGAAAAAGGACTGACTCTGCCTTTGGCAACTGCTACATCCACCTGATGATTGAAATAGACATGGTGATTTTAGAATTGGATTATTCCTGTGGAAAGAAAAAGTTGATTAAGCAGTGAATCCTGAGATTTCTCCATGCCTTTTTTTTGTGTATCCTGAACAGTTGCATATGAGAGTTGACCTTCCATCTGAAATATTTCTGCACTATACTCCTGGGGGTTTTATTTGGATTCATAGGAGTTTAAGACCATCATGTATCGAGAAAATGAGAATTTGTTCTATAATTTGAGTATTTGGGTTGTTGTTTTACTTTTTAGAATGTTGTGTGTGTGTGTGTCCCCTCAAATAAAAAATGAGATTCAGAAAACCAGGACATATTAAAGAATTTGACAATCTTTCAAAGAGTTCATCTTTATTCCTATTACTTTTTTTTAAGTGTGCACACATCTTTATAGAGAGTCATGACAAAAGCCAAAAACCACATAGTTATGGTTACTTTTCCCATCACCAGTTACTGGCCTTCTTTATCCCACTCTATGCCCACACATATTCACGTTACTTTATTTGGCATTTTTGAAAAGATTACTTTGCGTCAGTCCTCTGGTCTATGAGATAGGCTTTACTCTTGAGATATGCATGACCTGACATAATCTAGAGAGATATATCTTTATCCCTTACCTTTGCTGATATGAGATAAATAAATTAATATAGGAAGCTGTGATTTAATCTCTTCAGTTTAAGGCCTTTTTGTATAATCTTCTGTCTTTGCTTGTTGCAGTTTTTCTGTACTATATGAATATTTTAAAATTCTGAAGCCAAAATCATGTGAAATACATCATGTATTTTTTAAGAGCTTTTAAATAATGACATATGAACCTAGTGGGTTTACCTTTCCTGTCCCAATAGAATTTTAATAACCCTGTGACTTCACTAATAATAAATACAATAGTGCAATAACATTTTATAAAATTATTCTCATTTTCACTTACAAAACATCTAGATAATGTTGGCAATATGACAATTAAAAACATATCTAAACATAATTACATACACAGATAGTAACTCCTTTCATCAATTTTTTTCCTTCTACTGGTATGTTTTTTCCTTTTATTTCTCCTGTGATTCTGTCTCAATTGAGTCTCCATATATAACTCTAAGAACTGAGACAAGAGAAGTTGTACATTGTGGTATTGCAAGAATGCAGTTCAGCCTACTGTTTGTGCACCTAAGCTAAAGTCTAATGTCTACAAAATGGAGGAAGCTTTTGCCACTGGAAAGGTGCAGATGGAACAGGCAGCAAGCTTCCTTCCGCACTCACAACAATTAACTTTTCATATTTCTGAGATCATAGACAAGCCATGTTTTATCAGCAGTGCCATATTACTTCTAAACAACAGCAGTCTTCAGGTGTTCCTGAAATTTTGACAACATAACCTGACATTGTATGGTCTTTCTCTATGCTATGATCAATGAGTAAAATGATATGTCTTACATTAATTTAGTCATCAGAATGAACATTAATCTCCTTAAGTCTCTTTCAAGCTTGTTAAATTTGAAGAACTAAAATTGTCAAATTGATTATAATCTGATCTTTCTCCAAGTGGAATTATGTGAGACCCTGAGTCAGTCCCACTACTGACTGCTGCCCAACCAGGAGGCTTCCTCTTATGTGGCTGCAGAAGCAGTTCCTCCTCCTCCTCCCTCTTTCACACGGTGTGGTTCTTCCCCTTTTTAGGCTCTACTCAAGATCATCACTGAAAAGACTGATTGCACTAACCCAGCAGAAAACCATCTGAAATTGTCTCATGGAGAGACCTGATGTATGTTACAGCTAATGCAAGGTAAACAGAGACAGCATGCAGTAGGGAGCTTGACAAGGTGTTAGATTGGCTCAAGCTGTCTTATGTAATTTTGTTTTTGAAAGTGAAGCGACACAGCTTTTGTAGCTTGGGTATGAAAAGTAGTGCTAGTTCTGGTTGGTGGGTTTTTTGTTTGTTTGGGTTTTGTGGTTTTTTTGGGTTCTTTTAAACTGTGTGTTATTTATAGTATATCTCATCTATTCGGAAAGCATACTTTGGCTTTGAAACCATTCAGGGATCCTGGAATTTGGTTGAAAAGAGCTACTAAAATGTTAAGGAGTGATTTTTAATGTGATTTTACAACTCCTCTTATCACTTAACCTAAGTTGGTCAAAGCTTTGAAAAAGATATGTCTAGTTATGTCTCTATTACACTGTAAAATGAATTATTGAAGATCAAAGGGTTGCTAAATATTTTTAAATTTTTTTAATAGAAAAGTAAATAGACTATTTAACCTTTTTGAACCGGGAACACCCATCTATTAGGGAAGACAAACCTGGAGTAATAATGGATCATGTACAGATTTCCCCTGCCCAATATATTCTTGCTTTCAGGAAGTGAATGATTTTCAAGCTCCAGCAGACTGTTCCCAGTTCCCTTTGATTCCTAAGAAGCTCTTCATGAGCTTGCCATTCAAGGCCTTGTTGGTACAAGCATCCTGATGTGACTGCTCTACCTTTTGCTGTCTGAAATCTTCTCCCTCTGAATATCTTTCTCCAGGTTGTCTTGCCATCAATTTAGAAATATATAGGAATAGATGAGGAGTAGCTGTGAACAAAATTAAACTCCCAAACACAGTATCTGTCACACGCACATTGAAACAGTTTGAGCTGTATGCGTAATTGTCATTTTTTACTGATGGTTGTCACAACATGCACTTAAAAGCTGTACGTGTAAAAACTAATTTCTATGTATATTTTTATGTTCCTGGTTACTGCTGAAGTGAAAATGTGACAAATTTATTTTGGGGAAAAAAAAACCAAACCCAAAAAAATTCAATATAAAGGGAAAAAAATCTTCCATAGGCAGGAATTTTCTTCTTTTCTTCTTCCATCTTTCCTTCTTTTACCCTATAATAACTATATTATATTTTAAATAGCTTTGAAACTTACTGTGAATGATTTTTTTATGCCATTTTTGATTAAACAAATTAAAATTTCACAGGAAAAATCATACTATGTTTTAGTAATGTATATGGCAACAACTTCCATTAAAGGGAACATACCTATCTAGACTTAGACTAAATATTGATCTAGTTAAACTTGTAATATAAGCCCATGTACATTCATAAAGCAGTTAAGTTCAGACATACATGAGTATTACAGCAAGCACCTCTTTTTGTCAGAATCAAAAGTTGCTGTACAACAATTAAAAAAAAATAAAGAAAATGTCTGACAAAACTAGAAAAAACAATGGTAATTAAAAAAACTACAGCAAAATAAAATAGTAAATATAAAGTATTCACAGAAAAGGTGAAGGTGAGTGCACTTTTTAAAAAAATATTGACAAAGGGAGGATTCTTTTTTAATCATCCTACGAATATTTATTTTATCAGCATGGGAAAAAAAATCTTACAATAAAACCAGCAAAAAGAAAAAGTCTACCTTCCTCCTCATTTTATCAGTCATGACAGCAGTTACTTGGTCTTTTATAAGAAAAGATTTGACAATAATTACTGCTAGAGGTGTTAGAGCTTAGTTACCTTAATTTTATCTGAGATCATTGACTTTATTAAAGTTAGTTTCAGGAACGAGTGCATGATTTCTCTGCTTCCTGCTGGTCTGCTGAACCTTTATCATCTTTTTTTTAATGTTAAAAATCAGCTGGAATCCCCTTCTGCGGCCACACTACTTGATGCTAGGAAGGATTTTGAGAAAATAGGATAACGTTATCCACACAGAATCTTTGAACTATTTTTTGTAGGGAACAGGCTATCGACTGTGTCAGCATCCCTCACACTACATGCAAAGATTCAGCATGGAACAACAACTCATTCTACGGTGAACCACAAGACATGATTGCCCCGAATCAATCTTATTGGCCCAAAAAGCACAACAGTACTTTTCTCACTGATTTGACACAGAATTCACCATAATTGATTTCTAACAATATAAACATATGTTGCTGCCATTTTATTTTATCCTGTTCCAGACACAAACTTCTTTTAATATATTGAACTTTGCAATCAAATAACTACATAAAAGATTAATTGGAAGAGAAACAAAATGCCTATGCTCTGTTTTAAAACCCACCTTACTGTAGCTTATAGAGCATGTTTTTTAAATAGTATATTAGCACTGAAAGATCTTCTGTACATAGTTACCTTAAAGTAGCACACCAAATTTTCCCACAATTTCTTCCTATGTATTAAATTGGAAAGCTATTCAAAGCTAAGGGTTTAAGCTTTAAAATATGAGCTTGTGGGTAATTTTTTTTTTTTTTTTTTTTTTTAAATTTGATCTACTATAATGAATTGTTGCATTAAATTGATGGAAACAAATGTTGCGGTATAATGGCTACTGTTGTTGCTTGTCATATAAAGCTTATTATCTATTAAAGTTACAGATCAAATTCTTTCAGCTAAATTGCTGTAACAGCAGCATAGCTCATTAGTTTCTCAGGAGTTATAAGTGATGTCTTTCAGCAAATGCACATCTCATTTCTTTGAATAAGTTCTTAAATTTGATAGTCAAATACAACCCTAATGCAGGCTGAATCTCTTCTAGTTTGCACCACAATGGATTCAACCATTTCCACCCATTTTTGAAGACTGTCCTTGGGAACTCTTTCATAATATACTGACTACATTAACTACATTTGTTGACATTCCTATTAAACCCTACAGGCTAGATATGCCCTACTCCACTGTGATTCTGGAGGAAATGTATTGAAGTCAATGAAGATACATGAGTTTAAATGGTTATACAAGGAGAAATGCATCCTGTGAGTTAGAGTAGACAAGGATGAATCCACTGTCCTCATTTAAATTGCAGCTTAAGCCTGTGCCATTCCCTGAAGTTTCCGGAGGTGGAAGAACGGTGCACTAACTCACTATCATGCTGTCAAGTACATCTGTGTGGCTTTTATTAGGTCTGCAATTTAGGTTCAGTATAAAAAGGGCCAGTGTCCTGATTTATCACAGTTTTATGACAGTGGTGGTCTCTCTGTGCTGAAGAAAGTGGAAAAATGGTTTCCTGGGAGTCCAGCTGCTAAACGAGGCAGATATCTATCTATGGGGATTTCAGGGACAACTCTGCTAGGACATTAGACCTTACATCATCCTAAGGAATAAATCTGAAATCTCTGCAAGATTCTTATTTTCAATTTGCACAACGCTGTTTAGGTGCAGTTTCAGACTAAAGACAGGATAGATGATGAGTGTTATGCCCCACTCCATAATTGCATTAGGCTTGAAAAAGCACAGGGAGAAGGGAAGATTGTATTTGGGTTATATAATCCCAAATACATAACAGTATTTGTACATAATCAGGAGGCCAAGTCAGTGTCACATGGGCCAAACCCCTCAAAATAGCCCCAAAAACGTATCAAGAAAAAAAATCCATGATACCCATTGGTGTAGTCAAGCTGCCTGTGGTATTTCTAGCTCTGCTCTATGTGCTTGCCTGTTGTGCTGATCAAATGAGCTGTCATAGTGGAGCAAGTCTGAGTGAGAACATTCATAGTAAAAGAAATGTCCTTGTGTTGTTAATAATGTCTATGTCTTGTTCACTACTGTTCATGATTTGTGCTTTAGTACAGCAGCAAAGCTCACAGCCTGTGCTCACAGCTTATTTTCTGCATGATCCCTTGGTTAAGACATAATTCTACATGTGGCATTGCATCATGAAAATTATGTCACAAATCCAGCATAATGTTTTTGCTGTAGGATGGAGCAGTAAAAGGAAAGGAGCTGAGAGAGGGCCAAAACCGGTTGATTATAGAAATCTTTGATAAATAAGAAGATAGTTCTTAATTTCTTTGAATTTATGAAATCTTCCATATGCAGTATGCCGACCCTAGGACTACTACAGCAAAAAAGGGTTCAGTCTCTTATGGTCTATATTTTCCTCCTCCCTCATTTTTTTCTCAGTGGCAACCACATTTTCTTTTGTTTGGGAAGAGAACATATTTGAGAGTAACAACTTCATCATTACAATAGTCAGTCTGGAAAAAATATAAATTATAGTATTTTGGCTGGAGGACTGAACTGCGACTTAGGAACTCTGGATGGGTGGATAATAACTTTTCAACCTTGTCTAATAATATATGAGATTATTTTCGAGTGGGTGCTGTCTCTCCATATGTGTATTCACATCATATTGTACAATGGGGCTTCTTTGTCAGAAATTGATAGTAAGTGCTACCACAATAGAACACTACTGCATAGTAACTATGATACTACTAATAAGAAGCAGGGCTGAACACTTCTATGTGCTCAGATCTGCATAGTTCATGATAATAGTAATACTATTCCATGTTTAAAATGCTCCTTTTATTTACTGCTTTCTTTATAGACACTTGTAAGGTTGTATAGACACTTGTTTATCATCAGGTTGTCTTCTTAATATTTAAATACTACTACATTATAGCTGTCAACACAACCTCAGAGAAGGGCAGGAATTAATTTAAAAGGCACAATTCTGCAGGTTTTTAGCTCAAAGATTGTACGTGCTAAATTAATTACATGGAAATACTTTAAAATTATATTCACTTTAAATCAAAGCAGAGTCTGGCCCACACCAGTTCTGCACTGAGTTGCCCATGAAAAATATAATAAATTATGTCAGCTGACATCAGTAGAATGACCAGTAGCAGGTCTTCTAGGTATTTACATTTCAATTTAAAAAAAAAAAAAAAAGTAACCCAACTTTAATTTATTGTTTAAACTTCCAAGGAATGATTCTTATTATCTGATGATTTGGATGTAGTATGAAACTGAAAGGATGAAATTTTTTCCATAAAGAATGTCCTCTCTTCTCCTTTGGCAATTGGGATTATCACTAGCTGTATTAAATAAAGTGATTTCCAGATGAGATGTGTCTTTGTACTGTGTTTTGATGTAGTGTAGGCATTATCTTTTATTGTATTCAGTTTTGATTTCAACTGCATGTTATCATAATTTGAGACAGGCACATGTAGCTCTGTTGTAAATAAATGAAAATCCAAAGCCTCTTACTAAGCAATTTTTTCTTCTAACATTTAAATATTTCTCCTTCAAAATGCTGCCCTCAAGACCTTGTATATTTAGGGATTTATACAGTGGCAGAAGCAATTTATTTTTTATTTTTAATAAATGGCCCTTAAGGCACTTTGGACAGTTATAGTAGAATTAGCAGTTTGGTCACATTTAAAGTGTTCCCTCTGAGTAGCAATAACACAACCTTGTTATTTCATTATGAAATAGTATCTAAGCTTCATGTATGTCTTGTTAGGCTACAGTGAAAAAAAAAAAAATCTCATTGGTCTGATCTTTGCTAATGTACTGTGACCCCTGCTATTTTCAAATTGGCTCTGAAGTACTCCCTTAATGCAGCCGCAGTAAAATAGTCCAAAGAACTTCTTTTTGTAATGAAAATTCCATGATACCTACAGATATTTGTATGAAAAATTCTACAATGTGTGTGGGTACTTGTGTGTATATATTTTGTTGGATGATCTCAGAGATCCATCAGAGATTAGTATTATATGTGTGAAGCTGGCCATTCTTGTCAAGGTCTAAGCATAAGGTGGCTTACATTGCTCTTCACATACTACACATAAATCTTACTTTACCACGTAAGTAGTCAAAATAGCCATTTTTTTCTCTTTCTGGGCCTAAGGTGATAGTAAACAAAGGCAGACTTTCATCACCTTAGTCAATGCACGAGTGAAACAAAAATCAACAACAAAATCAGGTGTTTCAAGTTTTGCTGTTTTCACTGTAATCTGAAACATGCATGATTTAAACCCTTGGGTCTAGAGCGTTGTGTGTCAAATTTTCTCTCAAATATTTCCCTGCGTATCACATAGTTTCCAATGCTTTGAAAACATTCAGAACATAGAGGATCCTGTTTGAGTGTCTGCTTGCTCCATACTGCTTGTACTGAACGATGAATTTTGTTTGAGGAAATCCAGGGAGGAAGCTGACCAAAGGAGTTTTCCTTTTCATGTACAGCATGAGAATGATTTGCCTCCTAGAATAATCTTATCTGTCATTTCCAGAGACCCAGCCAATAGAGGATCTTGCTTTCTTAATCATAGAATTGTTTGGGTTGGAAGGGACCTTTGAAGGTCATCTAGTCCAACCCCCCTGCTACGGGCAGGGACAACTTTTACTGGATCAGGTTTCTCGAAGCCCCGTCCAACCTGACCTTGAACGCACCCGATGATGGGGCACCCACAGCTTCTCTGGGAAACCTGTTCAGTGTCTCACCACCTTCATGGTAAAACATGTCTTCACTATATTCAAGCTAAACCTATTCTCCTTCAGTTTAAAACTGTTGTCCTTTGATCCCATGGTACGATTTAGAGTGGAAAAAGCAAGAGGACGAGCAGGATAATAAACTTTAAACCTGTATAGAAATCCTGCATTGGACATATATTGAAAATACAGGCTGATATGGAAAGGAAATTTGCAAAAACATTAAAAAATGCTTCTAATGTAAGTTCATTATCGTTCATAGGAAGCTCAGATTAAAGGAAAATAGGCCACTGTTTTCTTATCAAGTGATGTAGGAAGAAAACAACTGCCTAAATTATACAATATTGTAAAGAAATACTCATGAAAGTTCCAACACCTCTAGCCTGTAGCAGTTGAAGCTGCCACAATATAATTAAGTTTAGCATCCTGGGGGATAAACTGTGTGTGTGTATAAAAACAACCTAGCAATATGACACTGGATGTTCAAGAAGAAAAATGAGTAAATATATCTAACCTTAACAGGTTATATCTAACCTAATATATCTAACCTCCAGCAGACCCTTAATAAATAGGCTTCAAAGTGAAAAGTGTAAAACTAGAAATCCTTAGATTTGAAAAGGTTAAGCCTATCATCTGTTAGAGAAGGTATACAGATTTGATCAAAACTGGAGAAAGAATAAAAATATATATAATGCGATTAAATGGCGAGTTTCAAAAGATAACTTCCTTCAGGACCATTGTATAAATAATATCTAGCAAAGAATTGGGCAAAAACTGTAGTTCCATTTTGAGAAAACTTGAGTAGGAAATACAGAGATGTATAAAATAAACTTTGGCATGCTATGGCACACTGGATGAAGAAAAATTAAAGAAAATTTAGACTGAGTAGAAGAAAGTAAATGAAACTGTAAAGAAGGGTAAAAGTACTACAGAAGACTTAGCTGATATTTGGTTGCATACCAATTTCAACATAAGGCAAGTTAGGGATGCTTCTTAGGTGGTAAAATGAGACAGGAGCATGAGAAATGGGAAAATATATATATAAAAAAAGGGGGCAGTACTTGACAGAAATGCTAACTATGGTATAAATTATTGAGGCAACCACCTTGCAAACACCAAATAAGTGAGTAAAATCAGGCAAAGGGAAAAGAGTGTTGAGGGGTGAGTCAGGTACAGAGGAAGGACTTGGAAGGGTAAAAGGGAATATAAGGGTATATAGTTGTTAATGAAGTTCATTAATCAGCCTGAGTTGTACCTTTTCCCTTGGGTGAACTTAATAGCAGCCATTTTGAGACATATTTTTTTAGTACTCAGTGGAAGAGATCATATGTTGCGGGTGCAGATATTGCTTAAGACTAACTAGTTAATGTCCATGCTGTTATTTCACATCAGCAAAGCAGTCACAAATTCATGATTTGAGAATAGTCATTTGTGGTTGGAACATAAAGAACTAGGCATACTCACTCTTTGAATGCCAACAGTAACTTCTGCTTCAGATGTGGAATCCCCTCTAGTCAAATGCATCCCATGTATTACAATTAGGGAAACAGATGCAAACTTCCTCCTGACTCCTTTACGATTAGGAATTATCTGCAAAGAAAGGTAACAATTAGTTTGTGATTACAGCCTGGTAAATACGACTTTTGCTGTCAGTAGTACCAGGCTGTAGGCTTTGTACTGACCTGACAGGGCAGGATCTTGGGCCTTACCCAGACTTGCTACATCCTCCAATGTTTTTATCATATTTTAACAACTGTTAAGGACTAAATGACTCTTGCCTAGCCTGTGTGAGTGGTGCCATGGGGAAGGGCCTGACCATCCCAGGAACTTTCTGTATGATAAACATCTGCCTGTGAACAGAGGTGGGGTGCAGGACAGCTTTCAGCTATGACTTGGAGCAGTGAGGAGGGAGCAGCCGGGGGTGAGAAAGTCCAGAGAAACAGACTTGAGCATATCAAAGGCTGACAAGGAAGAATCAGCCACCATACACACCCTTCTCCTCCTGGCAAAGTGCTCTGGTAGCTGCTACCTTGCCCTAGCACCCCCCTAAGCCCCCACAGTCTTCTTAGGAAAAACTGAAGCTATTGAATCTCTTGACCTAAGGTCAAGAGCTAGAGGCACATGAGAAAGGAAAACCTAACACCAGAGAGAGGCAGTGGATACTAGGAAGTTTTCATAGAGCAATTTTGTTTGTTATTTCAATGAGACTTTTCTGTATTAATTAGACTGTTAAGGCCATTAAACTGTTAAAACACTAACTGCATTATCAGTTAAATTCTAACTCCAAGTATATGCTGTGTTCCCATTTGCCCAGGAGCCAAATTTGAGAGAAACAGGAGAGGCCTCTTACTATTTCCTGGTCAATGCGATTCTGAGCTCTTGATCAAGATATGGATATTATCATCCATACTTTGTGTCTCTCTCAGCTTTAATTATAAGCATACAGTGATCTTGTTTATTGTTGGACTGTGGATACTTAGTCCATATCAATATGGATAAGAAGAACATGACTTTAGTTTGGGGATGGTCAGGGGTTCCCATTGAGTAGTGCCTATGATTTTTGTTCAACTCAAAACAAAAAGTTGGGGAGGGGATGGGACTTGAATGCTTCATCTCACAAGCACAAAAATACTATGTGATCTTGAAATCTGAAATATATAAGAGCTGAATTTTTGTGTGTATGTATACACATGTACTTGCATACATACATGAATGAATAGGCAGCAGCTTCAGAGGAAGAAGAGATAAAGGTACCTCTATTTAAAATATAACAAACGTGGCTTGTATTTGTGTTTTAGATATAGATAGAGTCTTTAAAAATCTATTGGTATAATCATGTGTTTGTCTTAAAAAATAATGTATTTGATTTTTCTAACTGTTTCAGAGTTAATTCTTTATATGAGACTATTCGGGGAAGATTGTCAAAGAGTGAGAAGTAAATTAATGGTAATGATTAAAAATTAGTAACAAAAAGCAGAAGCCAGACAATGTGAGTGTAAATCAAACCTTGTCGTTTGTCCAAAGGCTAACTGTTGTTTGATATTTTCCATGTCAAATTTTCTACAGTTAATTATATGGCACGTAAAAAGGGAAGAAAGGACTTCAGAGAAGCAAAATTTATAGTTGACACTAAATTATTGAGGATAGTCAAGTATAATGAAGCCTGAAAACATTGTAAAGTAAATAATAAGGTTAGATGAATAGGCAGTAGGATGGGTAATGTAATTTGTTCCTAACAGATGTAAGGAAACACTAACTGGAAGGAGTGATTGGAGTTGTTCATACCTGTGGCATTAACAAGTAATTGTAACCGTTGAGGAAATAAACCCTACTGGCATTTAAGTTTAAACAACTGAATGAAAACAAAACTACATAAACGTGTTTTCTTGTCATATATCTGTAGTCTGAAATGTGTAGTACCAGCCACAGTGAGGGAGATGGGAGTAAACAGAAGGCCGGGCCAGGGCACAGCAGGACCAGGAGCAGCACGGCAAGGCCTGGGGCTCTGCCCTCTCCCCGTGACAATCCCCATTCCTCAGCCATCAGCGAGCAGTGCTGGGGCGGGGGCAGTGAACAGGGTTGGCCACAGCCTGGCCGTCCCCAGGTGCCACCACAGTGAAGACGGTCCCTGGGACAGGCCGGGGCTGATGTTGGGCCTGGCTCATCAGGAACTAGGGGTGGGCAGGGGGTAATGGTGGGGCTGAAAGGCAGTTCCCAGGGCAGGGGGACAAGCTCTGACTTCTTACAGCCCTTTCTACCCACCACCTTTCAACCCCAATCCTCACCACGTGGTCCACTCCCTGCCTGCCAGGCACTGAGCCGAGGCCAAGTTGGCCCTGCCCGGGTGGCCAAACCCCAGCCGGGGGCGGCAGGGAGGGCCGGGCCCAGAGGTCTGGCCTGGTATGGGGATTTCTAGGTGCCTTTACAGGCAATAGGGAGTTTGACTAACAGAGAGAGGGAAAATCTTTCTCATAGTTTTTTATTAGTGACCTTAGCTTGATTAAGGTATTTTCTCTGTTATAGAAACCCTGTCCTTCATCCTACCTATGGTTACATATGGAGCTAAAATGAAACCATGTGAGCACAACTCAAATATTTTCAAATGCTGTGGAGACACTCTTCTGAGATGCCAAGAGGAGATTTTGTTCAGAGAAGCTCAGGAGCATGTCATCTTCATACGCAAATATCAATTCCTTACTCGTCTAATTTAAATAAAACTTTTGCTATTGACTTTTAAGGACCAAAAATTCATTTTTAACAGGAGATGAAAAGTTGCTAGTCTCTACTTTAAATGAGAGAGACTTTTCTACAACCCAATTATGTAAATCTCTAGTATGTTCCTATTGCAATGATAACTTCCATTAACTTACAAAATCTTGGGATAGAGCTTCAACTATTTTGAATTAACATATAAAAATTGAAACCAGTGTATTGGTGCTGATTTACCAGGAATCTAGCTAGAATTTGGCTCCTTAATCATTGAGTTCATAGCTGGTTTTCAGACTGCATTAATTTTGTTAAACTTCATGGTTCCAGTTTTTAAGAGTTAGTGAAATTGTCCTGCAATGGATTTACCCTACAGCTTTGACAGAAAACATTTCTTCTTCTATTCTTGCATGGATAACATGCAAATTAATGACATCCAATCCATATGGAAATTCCAGAAGGAAATAAAACTCCGAGTGCTTCACTTAAGGTTGGAATTTGTGGTCCAAAATAGACAAATATGATAGAAAATAAGATAACAGTCTGATGATGATGTGCACTTACTGGGGATACGTCAAACAGATTTCAATTTCTAGACAGATAATTCATGCCAATGACTTCAAGCCGTGTCTTCCATTCTCATGGATATGGACAGGTTGCTCTCTTCCTCAGTTCTTGCTGCTACTTTTCCTTCATATAAATACAGCCATATAAATTTTCTCATGGACTACAATATGTTCCATCTTTAAATGGATAGTGTTTCAGTTGTGTTGCTGCATATGTTCAATATTCAACCTGAAAAAACAGAAAACTATGGAAATAATTTTTCATGTTTTCAAGATGGAAAAAATAAGGTGTGTCAAATAGTATTGGATAATAAATGTTTATTATCTTGGGTCAGACAAGTCAGACAACTAATTTCATATTCAACAGAGTTAATATTTCTTTATCTCTACAATATTTTGCTAATAGGAATAAGATTTGGACAATTTAATCTTTTAGGAGAAAACTCTGTAACCTCAAAGATATTTTGTATTGAAGAATGATAGACTGTTCATAGCGCCATTTTTTAGCTCCTCAAACTCATGCTACCAAGTAGTTTAAATCAGTGGGATTTTTTTTTAATAAGAAATATTAATCTCCCCAAACAATGCTTTAAACTTTATCTCAGGGGAGTAGATGTTTGTTTTGTTGACTTCAACTTTGTCACAAATATTTTGAATATGGATTTTTGATCAATTCAAGGCACAAGTTATACAAATACAACAGTGACCAAGTATTTAAAAATTCAAAGGTGGTTTTATTTTTTTCCTTGTTCTACTCTATTTTCACAGTTATTTCATAGAATGCATAGGAGCAGAGCAGACTGACTACATTCCTAAGAGGGATTTTTTTTCCAGACAGATTTGAATAGTTCGTCTTACATCTAGTGACAGAAATAAAATTACTATAGCTGCATTGCAGATGATAGTATTTCTCAAAGCAAGTTCTATATAATTTCAGAATATAATTTTAAAAATACATAATTATATAATCATTTATAATAATAGTAAAAAAATATATAGTAACATAGTCCTTGTTCCTAAAAAGCCCTTTTAATTGCAAAACTCTGAAAATTTTGTCTGCAAGTAAATTTTTATAACATGAAACAAGTTTTGTCTTATTTTAAAAAGATAATTATAACAGAATATTTATTTATATATTCACATAATATACATATAATTGTATTACATAGTAGAATTATACATATTTTTACTCCAGACATTGCATATGCCACTATTGACCTGGAAACCTGCAGTATCATTATATCATTGGATTTTATTGGTCCAGCTGTATTTCAGAGCTTAACTAAAGTGTAAAATAGGACTAGTCCAATAGTTACTTTTATTGTTTCTAAACTTTTTTACCTATATATGTTCTTTATTTTTTCAGATCAAGATAGAAATGTTAAATCAAGACATTAAGCTTTTCTCTAACAGTTTGTGAAATTTTCTGGGAATTCAGAATAGATCTCAGATCTTCATTCTATACATCTCAATGAATTTTAGATATTTAGTGGGAATTTCTTTGCCTTTACAGCTCTAATCACCTTACATTACTTTCATAGTTGATGAGGAGAAATGTGTACTTTTAGTGTCTGATCTGTTTTAACCACCTAATTTTAGATTTGATGGGCTGTGCCTTAGACACCTCTGGCTAAACTGATCAGGTTCCAGTGACTATAAAGGTAACCTAGGAAGAATCCCATGTTAAATCAAATGTTTCCACCTTTAGTGACAAAGTTTGTATCTCCCTTGACTGCCTCACTTGGCAGAAACAGATATTCAGCGTTAGCTGGATTTTCTATTGATAGTAATAGAAATACAGTAATGTAAATATGGATCAAAATGGCTCTTACGCTTTATATTGCGGAAAAATACCCTGAAATCAATCTCCTTCCATCTCAGGAGAACTGACAGCTATTTTTTATCTCAGCTTTGTTAAGATTATCCCATAAATTAAGAAAAATAAGAAAATTACAACTCTTAATAATAGTAATCTATAGTAAACGACACAAAAATATGGCCAAACTACTGAAGGCAAATGTAATCTATACTAAATCCTAGATCTGCAGAAGTTGCAGTTCAAAATGGCATACATATTTTTAATCTGACCTGATGATGAAATTAATTGTATATCAGCTAGTTACATCATGAGTGTGTTGCTAATGTAAACCCCTGAGAAGTGGATGCCCATGTCATAGATGCATACCTGTAGATGAAATCCACACCAGTTTTCACTAGTTCTGTTAATCCTGAAATGATTTATTGTGTTGGAAGCTCCTTATTTATTGTAATCAAACTACGAGTTTGAATTATTGCGCTTTCTTGCAGAAAAATTTGAGACATCAGAATTCATTGCATAATAGAGTGAAAAAGGCAAAGGGGGTGGAAAAAAACCCCAACTCTTGCAATTCATCTTGTATCAAATCTGAAGATAACTGCATGTTAATTTACATTTTTCCTTACCTGGTAGCCCATTGCGTTGGAGAAACTATCTGCTTAGTCACAAAGGATTTAATAAAACATTTAATCTGAAATGTGCTGATATTCATTTTGTTCCAATGAGATTAATGGTGTGCTTAAAATTAAGTGCTTAGGTAAGGTGCTGCTATTAAAGTTTTATCACTCAGCAAAGAGCGAACCAACCAAAAATAAACATTCATGTACATGCATGAAGGAAAAAGAAAAAAAAAACAACAAAACAGTATTTGTGCATTGTGTACAGAAAGTAAAGAGTGAATGCATATCCCTTTGTTCTTTGGCTTGAGAACCCAAACTTTGCGTGTTGTTTTATCAATGATCAAGCTTTGTTAGGTCAAAATTTGCATTCAGAGAATATGTGGGGAGTCATCTCAACGTATACTCTCTAGTCAACATATAGAACAAATGTCAAGGTCAACCTCAGTTGTGACCAGACTCTGAACCTCCTGTTTGTACCACTGAGCACGTATTAGTGGAAATCATTCCCTTGATTCTGTTGGGACCATTTGTGTCTTTTCCACTAGTGTCCAAGAGTTTGTAATTTAGTCTCGAGTGTTGAGTAATAGATCTGTTCATGTAAAATAAACTGGTTTATGTCCTGTCCATCATCATTTGGTTTTGATATAATTTATCAATTTTTCCTTAATAGGAGTTTTTTCCCTAATAGTTCCTTCTTGCCCACAGAAAACATTCAATAGTGAGTGTAAATGCAGGTTAAATATATATGTGTTTCTATTTCTCTTGTGTTTTGTTGTTGGAGGTTTTTTTGTAATCAAGTAAAAACAATTAGCTTAGCCCCCTTACCATTTTAACTGTTTGTCATCCAGCCTGAAGACAATTATTAAGCCAAAGATAAACATTTAAAGTCATTTTCTTATTCTAAATTTTGCTTGGTGTATTTCTAGCTGACAACTGAAGCCTGATAAATGAGAGTAAATGCAATCCTAATGACTTTGAGAAATTTGTAATGATTAATTTATTCAGTTTTGTTGTCAAAGTTTTCCAGCCACAAGTGAGAATATATTTTAAGTAGGGTTAAAATGTGTTGCTATAATAGTGGTATAGTGGCTGAGGAAAGCAATTTGCAAAGAACAATAAATGCCAAAGATAGAAATCAAGTGCTCTGGCTATCAACAAAACAAAACACTAACCTAGCAAAGAGTTCATTTAGCACCATTCCAGATGGCTAGAATTTTCCACAAGAGCACATCTTTTACAATCAGTATTGCAAGCATATGTATTTTTTCTCTAATAAACTTACGTCTCAAATTATTCCTGTACAACTTGCAAATGTAAACCTCGATCCTACGTATTTCTAACAAGAATGATGTTTCTTCTTCTACGTAGCTAGACAGAAATCTAAATGGGATATAAAAGGAATTGTAGTATATCATGATTTATCACCAGTTTGATAATGAATTGTTGAATGGAACTTGATCCTCTAGCGTTTTGTGCAATCATTGTGCAAAGTGGCTAATTTGTTAATATGCTAATTTTCTACCTTTGTATTGGATACTCTGCATGAAAGTGAAACCTGAATTTTTGTACAGTAAGGATTCTGTTTCAGTGCTTCTAAAATAGAATGAAAAAGTTACTGAAGTGATCACTGCATTTTCTGAAGCACAATGTAACTCAACTATGGCAGTAAGTGAATTTGAACATTTTTTTTGTGTGGGAAAGCACATGTATTTAAATTTTACGTACTGGATTTCAGAGATATTCAAGGTTTTTTAAAATTATTATTTCAATGGATGGTAAAAGAAATCTAAAAGAGAAATACATCCAAAGAAAATCAGTATTCGGTGAAAACTGTGTACTTTCTCTTTATTTCTAATGAATGTTTTCCATTTTAATGTATACTTTAAATAAATAAATTGCATAAAGTTTGATGTTTAGTTTAAATGGTATTGAAATGTTCATTAAATTCTTTGTTTTGACAGTTTCCCCTCAGCAGTTGTGATCATTATTCCGTGACGTGTGACACTGTCTTGTATGTTGTCTGTAATTTAATCATTTGCATTTTTTCGTCCTTGTAGCAGTAACCTTTTCAGTATTCAATGGCAAAAACGGCCCCTGGGAACTTTCTGATTAACATGCAAGAATAAAGTGTCAAGGAAAGCATGTGCTAAGAGCATTGCATTCTGTGATTCACAGTTTAAAAGTGTGTACCAACTTGAGCATATCTGTGCATCACATGGGGAACTGCCACAACTCTGTAGGGAAAAAATGGAACCTTAATGTCAAATGAAAAAGTATGTTAAAGCTTTCAATAGGAAAATTTAAAAAAAGATGAACGAAAGAATATGTTAAAAATAAATTAATTTTTCATAGCATCACTTGTTTTGTATCAAGTGGGTATATAAGGTGGAACAGGGTAGCAGAAAGGAAGAGTGTCTTTATACCCTCAGATGGATGAATTTAATGGAAAGAATTCTTGTTTAGATCAGTCCTACTTTTAGACATTTTGGTCCTTGTGCCAATTCCCTTCATTCTGATCAGCCAAATTCAGACATCTGTCCCTTAGCACCTCTAGCCAGGGAATTGTACTGAACTGCATTGTCTGTTTATATTGAGTTCAGCCACACTTTGATTTTTGTCTTCTGTTTTCATAATATCATTCTCTCTACTTCTTTCTCTTCTGATACCAAAGTCAGTTTAAGGCAACCTCTGTCAGTGAGATCCAATTACACAAAACCAGAAGAATTCAGTTATTTTCTAGTCTAGACAATGAAGCTGGAGTCCTGCTGTGTTTGTATCTTTATGACATTACTCTTTGTCATGAGGTTTCTTACTAATCAATAACAGTGAAATTATGGACAGTGCAAGGGTGTCAGAAAACTGTATGTTTTCTGAGGTTTTGATGATAAATAGGAATGAAATTTTGATCCCCCCAAAGTAATTTGGCCATCTACGACTTCACCCAGAGTTTAGGATAGAAAAAATGTTTTTAATAGCTTTTTGTGTGAAAGCGATAATGAAGGTATAGACATTGAAAATATGATGGAAAAAAAGCCATGGATATCGTGAGGAGGAGAAGAAAAGTAGCTGAGAGTTTTTAGGCTCCCACAAACTAGGAACATGCTGCAGTCACTTTAGTATTGAAGAAGTTTCTTTCAGTGAAGAAGTGGAGAAGTTAGAGCATTTAAACATTTATTATTTTTTTCCTAGGGAAAATAAGTACTTTTGTGAAACAGCATACTTCCCCCTGAGGTGCCACCAAACACCTGTGTATATTAGCAAACAGCTTTGGTGACACTTTTGATAGGAACGAGCCAATTGCATGTGCTGAATCAAAGTAACAAACAGAGACTGCAATTTGTTAAATAGATTTCAAAAGACACTACAGAGGGATTATAAATTGCTTCTGATGTCACTTTGATGTAATCGTCTTGAGGTCTGAATTTCATTATGAAAAGTGCCAAAACCAAGTGCCCAAACCATCCTAAACTCCAAAACAAAACACTTTGTCATGCTATATAGTTTCTTTGATCCAGATATTCTTAAAGAAAAGGAAAACACAATTTTATTACTAGTATTTTTTTTAAGCAAATCTTTTCTGTGTAAATGTGTGCATTTAGTCCCAGAACACATTTTAATGCAATTTATTATTTATAAATGAACTCACAAGTCAGTGACATATAAAAGTCATGGTTGAGCTGTATCAAGATATTAGTAGTGAGTTACTGGCAAATTGCATGTTCTGGATGAGACACCCATATCTTTCAATGAAGTAGAAACCAAAAGTTGATTTTTGTTCCCCCATCCACTGTTTCCTGTTTCCAGTTCTAACTTGTACAAGAGTGGGGCTGCAGTCCATCAGCTGCCTACCATGATTCTGCACGGATCAGATTCTGCTGACAATGAAGGTGTCCTAGGAACCCCTGATTTTGTACTGTGAATTGGGGGAACAGGTAAGTTCAGCATTCCAGTCTGTACCTCCCTATTTTATTAAAAAAAAAAAAAAAAAAAAAAAAAAGGAAAGGGAAATGAAATTTCTGAAAGAACATGTTTATGAAAATGGCAGTAGAAGTCCATAAGGACATGTAATATTCTGGTTTTGCTGTCTTGCTCCTTTTATATTCTTTGTTTCTAACAATTAAGCAGGACAGAGAGGTTCTGGAACAAACATCTAATGGCAGGTTGGGTGCCATTGAAAGTTGCAAGCCAAATTATTTTGAATATGACACTTAATTTGTGTGTGAAACACATGGTGAACACGAACAGGTAGTTCCTGTGTTTTGGGAATAATAAGGCAAATGGTTCCACAGAAGAAATTGAATGCATGAAAGGGAAGCCTGTTTTATGTCATTTACATATGATCATATATGTCCACCTATCATTTTCATATATATGTATATAGGGATGGGATATTTTATTTATTCAATCAATAATATAATCTAGAAATACGTTCACAGCATCAAGTCCCTAAGGCACAACATTCTTATCAAATCATGGATATCTTTACATTTTTCTCTGTATTTTAAGGTTGCTTACTTTCTTCCACTTTTGAAAACGTTTGGTGAATGTTTGGCAAATGCCAAATCATTAAAGTTAAAGTTTATTGACATCAATCTTTGCAAAAAAAAGAACCAGTTTCCCTCCAACCCAGGAAGAAACTGTCGTGTAGTTAACAGTGTAATTGCTTTGAATATATATTTTGAATACAAAAGAAGCATTTAATAAGAGGGTGTAAATAGTACATCTGTAAGTAATATTTTTCAGTGTGGGTAAAAGTAAGAGTACGTTCCAAAGTCCATATCCATGGACTATGGAGTAGTATTATACCTGTTATACGTTATTTTGCTTAAAATATTTTACTATAGTCTTCCTGGAAAGTTACTTTATGATTCAATACTTGAGTTTAAAAGGCAAATTAAACATACAATAGCATTTTTGACCTTTTTTAGACAACTCATCAGAAGAACCTTTCAGCTGGATGTATACGTTATTGAAAACATATTTCAACATGATTTAAGTTTTTGGAAAACTCCCCTAACGCCAGCTGTGATTCTGGCTGAATGATGCAGCTTAGCATCATCGAGGCATTTCAATTTCCCCCTTTCTTCTTTATCCCCTAAAATGGGAAGTTCTCCAGTGCATGTCTTGGCTACATGGATTGACACCAGAAATACTAAGATTCAGTTAGTGAGGAAACTCTGTTGTGTCATAATTCAAATTCATACCCTTATTGAACAGAAATATCAGTATATTTGCATCCTCTTTGATTAATATTGTCATTCCAAAACAGAATTATTGTGAATTTAATGTATCTATCTTAGACTTCCAGTGCAAATAAGTAGCTCCTCTGATGTCAGTGTCCTTGCATGGGAGGACTACTTTAGAAAAAATATTTGAGTACATTAGGTATCGTGATATTTCCTGTTTTCCTGGAGCTGTTTAGAATGTTATCCCCTTTTCTTGTTTGTAGTCTTCAAATATGAAAATATCTAAAACTTCTCAAGTTTTAGTAAAAAAATCAGTGGTTTAGTGTTTTGCGTGGACTTTGCATTACTGTAAGCTATATGTATTTTTTTCACAAAAGAAATCAGGGAGAAAGAAGAGCTCTTAAACAGAGTCTTCATACTCTACATGGAATGACTTCCTGCTTCAGGTAGGGATTGCCGACAAAGTGCTAAGTAACGTGAGAAAAGGTAGCTAAATGCAGTCTCTTTGTAATTAGCATTACTTGTCAAAACGAGTTTCTTTAGGAGTGGAAATTGTTTGAAATGAGCAGTTTTAACTTCATTTTTGAGAACAGTTAAGTGGAATTTGTCAGTGAGATATTGCAATGAGGAACAGGAATGGGTTTCTTTTTTTTTTTTTTTAAGTACTTTTCAAGTGATAGACATAGAAGTAAGAGATCTGAATATGTCCTCTAGAGCATTTTGAAGCTTTTTGCATTATGTTGTGACATGCCCCTGAGAAGGGTATGTAATTTAAGAATCAGGCAGGGCTTTCTTTAAGAACTTCATGAAATCATGTCTCTGCTTAAATCTGGGATCTGCTATTGCTCCGGATTTGTGTCCACTTGAATTACGTTGGACTTGGAGTCCTCTAAGGGAAGAATTTGACTAGGTTAATGTATTTAATGATGACTTTGAGTCAGAAGCTGTGTGGGCCTTGCACATCTGCACCACAGTGTAAACCGCAGATATCCTACACAAAATTCTGTTTCAATTTAAGAAAGAAAATCCTGTCACTTCTATACCTTCAGACAGAGACTGAGAACTATTGTAGTGAAGATGAAAGGGAGAAAGCAGAGAAAACCTTTGCTCTTGTCTACATGTTCACTGGCCAGCAGTGCTATTTTATTCTAAGCACGTTAAGCAATGTGCCTCCTGTATTAGTATATTGAGCATGTATTAAAGCACTACGTTTTGTTAAGGAAAAAGATCTCTCCATACTCCCTGGAAAGCAGTGTAGATTTATAGTCAGTCATACTGGACTGTGTGTTTGGCACAATTAAGCCTGAACATTTTGTGTAACTTTGTAGATTAGCCAAGGTATTCAAAACCACCTAGACATGGCTAGAAGCAGGTAGATAAGATTGGAGTAAACTCTTGCAAATGCATTGGTTAAACTGAATTTAAAAGTCATAGGTCCCTCCCATGTCATATTTGCCTCACTTCAAAGCCATTTTTTTTAAGTTAACACAATTATAACTTTCCCTGATTTTGGGTCCTAAATGACTTTTCAAAAATTATTTGATTATCTAATTGGCCTAATTCTGAAAAAAACTTTGCCGATATCTACATTAAGTGTTCTTTCTGAATGTCTCCCTTAAAAGTTTTTCTGTGAAAACTCTGGGCACTTTAACCTTTGTAACACTCCTTCTCTCCTAAGTATTTTTAAAATAGATAGCTATCTACTAGTCTAGTGTTGTGTTGCTCTGAATACAGAGCTTTATTTTCATTTTAAAGTTCAAGAAAGCAGGCTGTAATCTTTTTCACTATTCCATCACCTGTTTACAAGCCCAGCCATGGAAAGAATGTATTTTATGCCACTTCTGCATAAATTTATCTGTTTGATGAGCCTGAAAATATAAAGGACAAAATCAGAATATGTTTTCAGAACCCATGGAATACAAAACAATCTCTTGGACCCTACCCGTAAAGATCATCTAAGATCAGATGTGTATCATAGTTTACAGAAATATAGATTCTGACCCACCTACTCTTCAAGTAAACCTCTTGAAACCATTGGGGTACTGTGCCAAAAATAGAAGTGTTTGTAGCAGCTGTTGAATCGAACGAGTTGGAGTGCCTGTTGGGAAAAGCATGCAACAGTTAGAGCCACAAAAATCAGAACAGCTGAGACAAACAACTAGAACAGTCTAAGAGTCCTGGGGTGTATGAAGAGGCAAAATTGCTGGATACATTACAAAGGACAGATTATGAGACATCAGTGAAAAGAAATCTATCCTGTTAAAATTATTAGGACCAATTGCAGAGTAAAGTGCTGTTTAACATGCACCAGCTGCTACTGCTTCCCCTATCACATGGCATGACACATTCTGGGACCGTCAAATTTCCCCAGTCGTGTATTCCTATCAATATCTCCATTCTGCTGAACTGCTTTGGGATTTATCTTTTCTTTTCATAACCTTTCTGAGACCTCTCCTTTGATTTCTCTGGTTATGTCTTTTGCTCTAGTTCCTTCTTTTCTTCTATTCTTTGCAGGAGTCAACTTTACAGTCATTATTCACCTTATTAGCTACACTGGGTGATTTAAGGTATATAATCAGTGTTAAGCAGCGAGCTAGGTCTTCACGAAAGCCTAAGCATATTTATTTTATAATACATTTTAATCAATCAGTTACAATTGAGAGGCCTTATGTGTAGAAAAATTTGTGCAGTGGATTCAGCATTAGAAAACCAGATGGCAAAGAAGAAATTGGAAATACAGCAGATGGACAATGAATGATATGCAAATTTGAGGTTTGAAGGATCTTGGGGTCTAATTGTAATTTTAAAGAGGGGGATACTTATTAAGTTCATTTTATACTTTTCATACCATATTATCTCATTTTATTTATTTATTTTTATTTATTTTAACTTTGCTCTTTCAAATAAGATTTTCTTGGCATCTCGTTTGGAATCTTTTCAAAATTTTATTTTTAACTGAACAGCATCACAAAAGATAGATATCTTGTTATGATGCAGTTTCATGAAGGACAGGCTAGAAGTTTACATTCTTCTTGTGTATAAGGATTTACTGCTCTGTTTAAGTAACAATATCAGACATTATTCTATTCTGACATTTATCAATGAATACAAGGCAAAAAGAAGATATTTATCCCTTAGAAATGTGTTTATTCTTTGTACCTGTAATTTCTGTGGAGAAAAATAACTACTACCCAACTTTTCCCACATAGCTTGCACTTACAGTACATTGACCTGAATAATGCATTATAGCAGATTATAGATTTGTCATGGAGCTTTGTTTACATTACACTTGAAGCTATTTAACTGAAAAATTATGTTAAGAAAGAGTGAAGTTGATTTCTGTACATGATTTAATTGGCTTTTCTTTTCTAACAATGAGGTCCATATCACAGCAAAGATATTAGCTTCTATTTCTGGAGAGAGAAATGGATTTGCCACCAAATAAAGTTGGACAGCTTTGAATTCTTAAAAAAACCCCCAAATAACACAAAATCCAACAAATTCCCCCTTGAATATAAACTTTGAGACTGTCCTCCAAGAAACAGAATCATAGGAAGATGCACTTAAAGTAAAATGCACTTAAAGAATGCACTTAAGGTAAAAAAATAATAGTGAGAATAAAGCCGTCTATGTCTGTACACACAGCAGTGCTCATTTTCGAACTGCACAAAATTGGTGGTGAAAAAGCTTCTCTCCTAAACCAGCATCTCTACGGCCTATTCTTAAAAGTTACCAAAAAACTTGTTTTTGAGAAGTTTTCCAGAACTCTTAATTTCAGACTTTTTTCCTGCCTGTCCTGTCTTTGTGGTACCTCAGTAAAAGTTTCTTAAAGGAAAATTTATCTGTAACAAGCATCAGAAGCACTGCAAAATGATTAATCCATACATTGAAGGAGCATGCACCAAAGCATGATTTTCTCATGAGTTTAAGGCACAGGTACATTTATGACAGTATTAGGACTTGGAGAAAGTTAAAAAAGAACAAGACAGAGTTACCATATGGCTAAGAATATCAATAATGAATAAACTGGAAAAGCACTATAGATAATAACCTTATTCAAGAGAAGAGGCTGATAAGAAAAACTTTGTAATGTACCTCCACTGTGAAGTGGATGAGAAAGCTGACTTGACTCAAGTAGGCACATAGAGTCCTTTCTTCTTTCATGGCGGAGATGGCCTTTACTTTCTGGGATGGTATACAACAGCACATTTCAAATATGTCAAAAACTATAGGAATCGCTAGGAAATGTCTTTCCAGGTGGCCTGAATTACCCCACCAAAAGAACCCTAAATCAAAAGCAACCTCCAAGGACACCAGCTGTTATGTTATGGTCACAATTTTTAGCATAATCCCCAAGTAGCAAGCTGTGTATGTGGATATATACACAGCAGTGTGCCCAGGTGACCAAGAAGGCCAAGAGCATCCTGGCCTGTATCAGGAACAGCGCGGTGAGTAGGACCCGAGAGGTGATCATCCCCCTGTACTCGGCACTGGTGAGACCCCACCTCCAGTACTGTGTCCAGTTTTGGGCCCCTTACCACAAAAAAGACATTGAGGTGCTGGAGCGGGTCCAGAGAAGGGCAACGAAGCTGATGAGGGGTCTGGAGAATAAGTCTTATGAGGAGAGGCTGAGGGAGCTGGGGTTGTTCAGCCTGGAGAAAAAGAGGCTGAGGGGAGACCTTATCTCTCTCTAAAACTACCTGAAAGGAGGTTGTAGAGAGGTGGAGGTCAGTCTTTTCTCCCAAATCACAGGTGATAAGCCAAGAGGAAGTGGCCTCAATTTGTGCCAGGGGAGGTTCAGACTGGATATTAGGAAAAATTTTTACACTGAAAGGGTTATTAAGCATTGGAATGGGCTGCCCAGGGAAGTGGTTGAGGCACCATCCTTGGAGGTATTTAAAAGACAGGTTGACATTGTGCTTAGTGACATGGTTTAGTGACGGTTTTTCATCAGTTAGGTTGATGGTTGGGCTAGATGATCTTAAAGGTCCCTTCCAACCTAGACAATTCTATGATTCTATGATATAGCCTTAGTTGGTAGTTATGATCTACTGCAGCAAATAAACATAGGGAAAAAGCCAGGAGTTCCAATGATACTTATAAAGGAGATTTCTAAATTCTTCATGAACAGCAGTTTTTTAACTTTCAAATTTAAAAAGGTCACATAACCATAAAAGTGGCAAGCTTTGAAAAATCTTAATTTATTTAAAGTATGGCGAAATTAAATCACCAAAGCTTTGGACCTGAAAGTTGTTCATAGACATTATGACATTAGTATCTGTGAACCTTATAACAGCAGGAACAGCTATTACTTCATCATGAACATCAACTCTGGTGAGTAGCTAGCTTTGATTATTTTTAATTTTTTAGAATTATTTGTTTCAGTGTTTAGAGTATGGATTGGTTTTATTGTCTTGCTGGATTACAGACTGCCTTTTTTAGATTAGAGTAGGCAGCTGGAATAATTAATTTGATGCATTGGTAGTTTAATTTCATATAAAAAGATCTCTTTTCTTTCAAGATTCCAGAGGAATAAGTGCATCATGTATGTTTTTCTTTATCCATTCTCACTATGGGTTATGTTTAAAAGTTCCGGTTCATGAGATCAGTACCTAAAGAGGCAAAATAAATATTTCTGGGAAAGTCAGAATTGGAAAAGAAATTAGACTATGCAGTCACACAAATGTAAAACATGGACTTAACGGAATATGTTTAAGTAGACAGCTCTGCTTACTAACACCAAGTTTTCCTACCTTTACTTCAAGAATTTTATTATAAGTAGTCTTGATTACATCTGTGAGTGCACATAAAGGGAGATGGGTAAACATCAAAGTCTAAAAGTGCGATACTCTAGGATTGGATAAAGTATATAATAAGGAAAGGTATCAATAAATCCATTAAATACAGCATGTGTATTATCAAACTCAAAGATAAATGTCAAGCACTGATATCAATGGTTAAAGTAAAGATGAAAGTGACTTGCTTCTCTTTATAGTCCTCTCCAGATGTGGGGTGGTGCTCAGAGATGCGGTTTCAATCTTCTCTTTTCTTTTGGGTGAAAGGAGGACTGATAAAGCAGGAGCATCTGCAGCAGGAACAGTAAGAGGTTTTTGGTTTTCACAAATTTCCGGGAGGAAAAGCAGCTGCAGAACTCAATGAGAAAAGACTTCAGGATGGGGGTTGCTGCTTGGCCTGGCTAGTAAGTAGCTGATATGGGGGGGCTGTAGGGTGAAGAATTCAGAGTATCAGGATGCACACTGACTTTTCCCCACCTTCTTTCACCAACACCTGTGAAATGCTATCCCATCAAAACCTCATTTCAAGCTGAAGAGCTTTGCAGTTTCATTTTACAGAACTTGTCCGGGAGGCTATTGCTACAACCAATTTATGACAGTCCTGTAATTTTTTTAAAAGTATGCCAATATTCTACACAGAATGGCATATATAATGACTTTTTCTTGTCAGAAAGTACTTCAAATAATGAGGACTGTTGTAAACGTGGGGTTTTTTGAAGATCTTTTCTCACAAACTCCTAATTGTCAACCTGTTAATAATTTTTTAATGTATTATCAAAATTCAGCTTGTCTATAATTTGTCATTATGCTATAGCCCATCCCAATAATGTTTATATACATATAATTTTCTAAATTAACATGTAGCTATTGCAGTCAGAGTTAAAATAATTGTTTCCAAAATCAGATAGATTGATTACATAGGTACATAAAAAGAAAAGGAAATCATAAATAATACTAATTATGTAATGTCAAAAAACCAGCTTTACATTTCAAAAATGTCTGTCACAGTAATAAATATGTGTAAGTATAGGCAGGGCTAATTTTACTGGAAAGGTGATACGGGAATCACAACTCAGATTGAAACTAGAAGTGGTATGTTGGTATGTATTTTAACTGAATGGTTTGGAAAAGTTCTGGTGTGTAGCTTTGCCCTGTTCCGTTATATACTTCACTCTGGGCATAGACATTCTTACCTGAATCCAAATCTTGAGAAAAGACAATTCTTTCCAATTTGTCTCATTTTATTAAATCAGAGTGGAAATAAGTTTTTGCATAATGTAAGATTAAATTACAGAACTCTTTGCCCCGGAATGTTATGTAAGTCAAAGTGCACTTTTAAAAATGATGAAATTAATTAATGGAATAAAGTACTTTTTAAAAATGCAAATACATCATGAAGATGCTCCTTTAACTAAAAAAAATTCCTGTGCCTCAGGTAGTTGGGGTGAGAGGCTGCCAATATAGGAAATATCACTCTATCGTGTTTTTATTCTCTATTCAAGTCATCTTTATTAGTCAAATCATCATTATTAGTCATTTCCAGAGACAGTATCCTAGACTAAATGGACCTTTAATCTGACCAAGTTCAGCCACAGATGTCCTTTCTTGGTAGGTGTGTCTAGATATCTCAACTTGGAATATGGAAAAGATTCACTTATTATCACCACATTATGACAAGATATTTCACACTCCCTGCATATTTTATTAAAGAAGCTGTATCTCCTTATTTCGACTCTACAGATGCTAAATGAAGTTTGCTATTTTCAGTTATAAAGTTGCAGTTAGATTGGCTCTGAGCAATAAAAGGAATTCCTACTGCTTTTCATCTCCTGAGTTTTCCAGCTGAAACCTCATATTTGAACACATCCCCAGTATGCTTTGTGTCATTATTAGCAACGCTAGGACCATGAATAACTTTGTATAATGATGGCAATGTACTTGTATGTAATTTCCCAGTTTATTCCAACAGAATTTTGAATCTGCATATTTCACTCCTAAATATCATGCCATTGTTTGACTTCCAAGTAAATTTTCATAATTTTATATCGGTCTTTAGACAGCAGCAAAAAATCAAGACCTTATCAAATAGGAGGAAATCCTACTGTAGGACCCTGGAACATTGACATTTTGATGATCATAATGCCTAGGGAGATTGAGATTGTGTGTGAATCTTGCCAGTAAGGACTGGCCTGATAATAACCCAGGCTTACTTGCCTGACTAGTTTCTTGTTTAAAAGAGTAACCAAAAAAATCTTGAAACGTTTCTTTTACCTTAATTTTAAATAATATTTGAACTGCAATAGTTCGTATGATCTGAGATTTGGGAATACTTCATATATAATGAAAGACAATAAAACACATTTGAAAAATAGTAATTTGGAGAAATTCCTAGGTGCATCTACTATTCTTATTTCTTCAGTTGGGGGAGAAAAGAAAGGGTAGGATTTAACAATTGCTTCATTTAGATACAGTGGGTACATACCATTTCCTGTTATATATCTGTGGTAGATCCTCCCACTATATATATTTATATTTATATATATAAAATACATATCTATATATTGTTGTTCATTAACAATAGCCCAGTAACAAATACAGACTTGTGCAGAGGAGAAGATATTTGTGGCATTTTTAGAAAATGAATGGAATCTTTTGAAATACTGTAATTTATGATTTCTAGGAAATGATATGCATAAGTCATGAAATTATGATCTACGAACCAACTGGAAAAGTTTGATTGTTTGCTGACATTATCAAATACTGTTACAATCTTAGAGAAGAAAGACATTAGAGAAGGAGAAAAACATTGATATTTAAGGGAATTCAGGCCATAGGGATTTATACATGAGGGATTTCCCTTGCTGTAGTGATAAATATGAAATAGCTTGTATTCACACTGCTCAAGACAAACAAATCCTGTGACAGGTTGGCCTCACCTACTTTGCTTAATCCTAGTTGGCCCAGCAACTACTCCACAACCCTTTGCAGCTAAGGGCACTCTTGTGTAGGGTAACATGTACACCCTGTTGAACATTTTCTTCTTCTTCCCAATCTGTATTATCAGAATCTAAAACAGAAGTTTGTACCCTTCCCAAAGCTGTTTTGAGTCCTGTGTTTGCATGTTACTTTCTGCTGCCTCTCTACTTGTTTTTTCCTGCTGTTGCTCAAGCGGACAGGGTACCATCTTGACCACATCACTGGGTGTGCTACTTCCTCCTCTGCTCTGGAAACCTACAAAATGGGAGGGTATCCTGCTTGCCAGACCCTGGAACATAGACATTTTGATGATGATAGCCCCTAGGGGGAATGAGGTTGTGTGTGCACCTTTCAAATGCAGAGAATCACATGTAAGGCTCAGTGCCACGATCAGTATCACAAGCAAGATTGAGTGTATCCTTCTCTTAGGCCCTAATGCCAGCTGAAAAAGGGTCACTGCTGAACCTCTGAGACTTGTCAGCCACAGCTTTTACTGGCTACTGTGAAATCATTCCTCCATAGGTCTGATCACAATAGAGGTCTGAAAGGCTCCAACAGACTGTTGGCCCATGAGTAGTCTTCATCAGCGATTTCTCCAGATGCCTTTCAGAGCTTTTGCAAGCTGTGGTCATCAATGAGATTCACATTCCCACATGGCATCCCCTATAAACAGATAAAATACCCCAGCTACAAGGTCTCCCATTATATCAAACAAGAAGTCAGAGACTGCCATAGAGGAGTCATGAATGGAACAACTGGCTGCCCTGGCTCCTTGTTCAATGTCTTGGTCCTTCAAAATCGTACTTTTTACCATCCTAGCAAATCAAAGATTCTTCTCCTGTGACTGTGTATCAACCATTCCCAAACTCTGAGGGGAAAAAGACCAGAGTGGGATAGCCACAGGGGTGTAGTTGCATCTCAATTACATGCTTCCAAGACTGGTGGGACAGAGGAGAGGTGCCAAAAAATGATACCTTGGTAAGCCCATAGTGGCTGTATCATCAGGGGGGAAAGTAGGGTGAGAATGAAGCATATATGAGGCAAATGACAGGGTTGTAATTGCTTCTTTACCAGAATGGTGCTCTGTAAAATCAGTAAGCACTCTCTCCAACAGCTGCAGTCCTTTGCTTCAAAATTCAGTGAAAGCGAATGGTTTTTTTTTCCACCTGAGGAGCAGAGTGACACTGTGGAAGAGTACTTCTTCACTGACTCTTGCAGAGGGGATACCTGGCAGCTTATGTCTGGGCACCATTTGTAGCTGTTCATCTGGTCTTGATAATCACAAATGTGTACGGCTGTGATTTATCAGTCTCACTTTCTTTTTCTTGGACAGCAAAAAACTGAGCTGTGATGTGGCTTTTTGTCATGCAGACCTGTTATCTGGATGTAGAGTCAGGTTAGCTGGTGATGGGAAGCTGCCAGGTACAGAACCTGTTGTTCGCCTCCGTAGCCTGCGCCCTGCTTGTTTTAGCTTGCTCCCTGTCACACTTTGTCTGCCCCCAAACACAATCAGTATCTCCTGCCCCCTTTCCTCCTTGCTCTGTTCTCAGTGAGACATAAGGAAAGCTGAGCGTTTGTCACAACTGCTTTCTTACGATGGTCCCAAAGGTCCTGCTCTGGTCATGTATGCCAAGCTGCGCTAGACCTCTAGCTGGCAATCATCATTAACAAGCTAGTCTTCATGGGTACTTGATGTTTGAATTGACATGGCTGGCAACGTGTTTCTACCCTGCAGCATCAGCCAGTCCAGCCACTTCCTATGAAGCAGAGGTTTGATCCTCCCAAAGGTAAGGCCCCTGTTTTCCCCACACAAACAGACTCCAGTGTCCGGGTCTCTTCTGGCTTCAGGAACTCCCTCTGTGGTGGTAAGACATTTTTTGCTTCCTTTTTCAGTGAACCAGATGACCTGAAATAATGAATGCTGGTTGCAGTAGGATTGTGGTTTTGTAGCAAAGTGCAAAGAATGGAAAGTATGTCGCCCAGGGAGTGGTATGGATGGCTGTGATCATGCTGAATTGTAGTGCTGCTTTTGAAGGACTGTCCCAAAGTATAAGATTCCTTTCCTGTAATGATCATATACACACTGTCTGCATGGAACAACACATGAGGTAACCTCTGTCTTGGTACTGTTTCTTTTCAGAATGAGTTAAAGGCCATCTCCCAACAACAGCCCAGGAGCAAACTAGCATGCATGCAGTGTGGAATAGCAGAAAAGTGGGACAGAAGACTAAAGCAAGGCATTAGCCAAATTGACAGTGTAGACATGGCTATAATTTAGAGAATTTAGAAAATAAGTTAATATTTTGTATCTTCTAGCAACAGCACTTATTGCCGCAATCTTATGCCTTCTCACACAGTGCATCTCACATAACAATAATAGAGATAATTATGATAATTATAATGAAAATTAATAATACTTGCCCTTTTTTTTCAGTGGGTTTTAAAGTGCTTTTCAACATTGACTAATTAAGTCTAACAATATGCTGCGAGGTGGGTGACAGGTGTTTGTTCATCCATCTGCATCATGTCACCCACCATAGTAATACAGCTGCTTCTACTTAAGTCTCATTGACTTCTAAATTATCACGATGGTTTTCAGTAGATAATTCTCCTGCATTCTCACATAGCGTGTCAAAAAGTGGAAGTCCTTTTTTACAAGACTACTGTTTTAAGAACATTGTAAATTTACATGGAGAAGATTTGTGGCTAGACCTGTCATGACTATATCCAGTATGAAAGGAATGGGAGGCTGTGCAGCTGTGTGAACCCAGGTGTGCTTGCCACATAAAAAGGTGCAGAGTATTTTGGAAGGCAAGTACTAAGAGCCCCTAGGCTATCCTAGAAACTCACCTCTTAGATGACTCATCTGAACAATGTTTAGTTGTATGATCAAATATTTCCAGACTGGTTTCCTAGAAAAATTAAAAATAATCCAGATTCTGATGGTGCTCATACATACACATGGAAAAAAACACAAGGAGTTACAGAAAAAAGGTTTTCCTTTTTTATCTTTTTTCCTTCTCTCCTTCTTTTCACCTGCCCCCTTAAACATATATGTGCACACATGGTGCATTTATTTTATTTTCAGATGTTAACTGAGAGATTATTCATACTGAGGCAAACTAATATGGGATGCAACCTGTTCCTCCTAATAATCATGGCATAATCTGGACTCTTTGCAGCAAAATAAGGGTTTTGAGAAGGATATGAAATGACAGATGCTTGATTAAATTTTTAAAGGGTAAAGTGGAGGATGTAGGGTAAATTTTCTGAACAGTGTACAGAAGACTCAACACAAATCACATTATTAGTTTGCAAGATATGTGGGTGTTAAGTAATAACAGGATTCCTACACACACATTTCTAATATACTGCTGTACAAATTTACACCCATGCATTCAATGAGTTTAAACACTGCAAACTGGAATCAGTCTTTCAGTTCTTATACACTATCAAAATTAATGTTATTCTTCATTTTCTGAAGTAACGCAGCATCATTTTTAAGAATAGCACAACATAAAAGGCCTGATTCTAACACTGGCCCTCAGGAAATGAATGATGAGAGATAATACATCATGAACTTTGAATATGGACAGCATATTGAGCCCATATTACTCCAGATCGGACAAGTGTCTTTGCCCAGGAGAGCACTTATGCACCTATCAAGTCAGAAAGTACTGAAATCAGCTAGTATGTAAATAAACACTGTCCTGAACAGGGTGAATTTGAGCATATGTGTCAGATTTCTTCTGAATTGAGTCTTTATACAGTCATATGAGAGATTTTTCTTCCTCGTAAGTACTGCAAGTTGTAGGAAGAGCAAAGTACAAATCCTCCCATGCAGCCGATCAAAAGAACATAGGTGCTACTAGAACATCTGGGTAATTTTGAATCACCATATTTCCAAGGTTGTAGAAGACCAGACAGATAGTTGGCATCTAAAATGGAGAAAAAGTGTTTTATGATCACTAACATAAAGAGGTAAGGGAATATCAATCAATTAAGAAGTGAAAAACAAGTGTCTCTGGTTAGTATTAACAGAATTGTAAGGATTAGGGTTTAATAAATGTGATGTAGATGAACTCCACAACTTTATAAAAATTTTTAAAAATCTTTACAGGTTGTATATCTTTCCCCAAAACTCTGAAAAGTTGATCTTGATGAATCTAGATCTTGATAATTATTTAAAAATACAGTTTGGAAGTACCCTTACTGGATTGTAAACGCATTATAAATTATTTAGCCTACTTAAATATTAAGTTTAAAATAAGTTTATTTCAAAAACTGCATATATTCTTGTTATATGTACTATCCTGTTAAAGCACAGTGCCTAAGAGAATGACATAATAAAGCTGAAATTCTTCTAATATTTATTGGAAGAAAAAGTGACAAGAGCTTTTCTGCTCATTGCAAAATAAACCACCAAAATTACAGGTTCATAACTGTAACACTATCTATTACTTTGTAAGATGTCCACATTAAAGAGCTTCTGAAACCCAACTATTTTCTTTCAGTGTGGCCCTAGTAGAGTGTTCTGATAGCCCACTCCCAGGGACCGTGAGCACAAAGAACTAGTATTTTAATTTAAAAAAAAAAAAGTAGTATAAGCAGAGTTCTAACTTGTGTCCTGGGCATTAGGAGATTTTCTGACTTTAGCCTTAATTAGTCTTGCTGAAATTCACCTTAACTTTTGGCAGAACAGAAAAGTTAGGAGAGAGGGTCCACGATGATGGATTTTGTTAGTCCTTCAACTAGAAGAGTTCAATTATAACTCAAGGTATATAATTCAACTAAAAAGCCCTGCTTACCTGTCTTTACACATTCAGATAAAAAATATAGTTGCATAGGACCTTTCTGATGGCAACAGTAAAAAGTATCTGATGTGGGATAGTTTACTGTTTAGAAGTTCTTCATCTTTAAGTTGTTGGTTGCAGACCATTGGGAGGCTTCTTTCCAGACGTACTGCATTTTTGAGTCAATATCATATGTCTAAGATTTTCCCTTGTATATAACACCCTTCTGTGTACAATAAATGGCCTAGGCACTGATATGTGAAAGCATCCCCATTCCGAACAATCCTTAAAGTATTTGCTTAATGTTCTGCATAGGAGTGGAGTCAAGCATATGCTTATGAGCTTTCAGAATTCAGGCTCAGTACCTAGCCTAATACCTGAAAGAATAAAACTCCATGTGTCATTAACCTTCCTATCCTGCTCCCATAAAAAAGAAGATCTAACTGATCAATTTAAATTGTGGTGACTGGCAAAAGATACAGGATGAGAAATGAAGCCAACTGCAAGTTTAATGCTAGAGACTCGATGTAAATCATACAGGGGTTTAGCAGAGTTATGATACATGCTGTCAGAGAGATTGTAACAGTCATACTTTCAATAGAGGACTGAAGGATACTTTTTTAGGTAGCTGTTATATCCCCTTTATTGAAAGAAGTAATATGAACAATTTCCGATTCTTTAAGAAGTGTTAGAATGCAGAAATAGAAATATTGATTTAGAAGGCAGAAGTTTTCACAAGAACATCAGTTATTTTAGTCTGTGAAAAATAGCCTGCCTCAAACAGTCATATAGAGCTGAATTAGACCTCTTTGAGCAAGTTACTAAAGCATATGATTTCAGATGTAGTACAGAGCTACGGAGATAGTAGTTCTAGCTTTAATCTCTTTTTCTTGCATTAGTTTGTACTACCACCTTGCCCAAATCAAATTAAGATAAATTTAAAGTAGGAAATGTAATTCAACAGCTGAACCTTTTGTTTTAAGCTCAACAATGCAGGACATAACATAAAAAAAGTCCAAAGTGTGACGATTTTATCAGAATTCGTAAAGTGGGATATTGTCTTTTAATAACTATATTGAAAACAATTAAGTAAATGTTTTTATAGACTAATTAAAAAATCTAGCTTTGAGAGATTTTCCTCTTTTTTTATTCTTTTTGAACTAATTTCAGAAGGAACTTAATCTTTTTAAAAATTTTTTTTCCTAATTTCCTATTAGAAATAATATATATAATGTATACAGCGTACTCCTTAAAATGGTATTTTAAACATTTATGTACTTAATTCCTTATTCTGTTTCTTTTCTTTCTTCTGAAATCTATATATTTATGAAATTGTACCTTTCTCTGCCTAATATAAAAGCCCTCTCCATCTCAGTCATGTTTTCTACTTTTCCTCAAATCTTTTTCCCTATTCCGGTGCATCTTGGTGTTGTTATTAATTGCCACTGATGATAACTAGGGCTATCGTATGTGGGAGCATTGCCTATTTCACAATGTTCACAATTGAAGCAGGCTTATCAAAGGAGATACCTGAAGTACATACCCAGGGTTAAGCAAAGAATAAATGTAAGGGCAATATATGCTAAACTATTTATAAGGTAGCATATAAGCATGTAATGTAACCATGTAACATGTATCTAATTCTTTCCTGTTCATCCATGAAAAAAACAGGAAGCTCAGAGCATCTTAAGCTATTGCTTTCACCACCTTTTATACCCCTTAAGTTTACAAGATTTGCCCATAGCTGCTCTATAGCTTCAGCCTGGGCCTATCCTGACCTTTATTAGTTGTCTCACTTCCTTCAGTGACCTGGTGTATTCATTTTCATTTTAGAAATCTCTGTTCCTTAGGAAATCTGACTACAAAGGGAAAAAACAACCACCCAAAAAATCACATGAGAAATTCACGTACCACCTCCACGTTCTTTGTCTTCAAGGCTGCTGTTTCTTTGCAAATGGACTTTTGCTTATCTTACTCTGATAGGGAAAGCACTTAGACAAAGAAAGAATTTTAATATTAATGTAACCAGATAGCACTTCTTTCTCGGTGTCAATGACAGTATTTCCTGATAGAGCATTGTTTGGTCTTTTCTTCTTTTTGTTTTGAATTCATAAAAATGACAGCTTTATAGATTTGTTAGATGATTTAATGTGATAATTTGCATGATAAAGCCATCTGGTTTTATGCAATTACCCCAATATTAGGTGCAATAACTCGTACACAGAAAAACCAGGTTTTCCAGAAGGGCTTTTAAACTTGATTGGAAATCATCATGACAGGGCAAATCCATAATTTTGCATAGTAACTTGTTCTGATGTGTAACTATTTCACCATCAATTGTATGCACCCGAATCCTTATTTAAATTAGCATAATCTTAATATTCAACCATGGCTTCTTGGGGTGACTCTTCACTAGAGCAAAAATATAGAGTTACCTATCATTTTTCCTCAGGAAGTATTTTTGACCAATCACCAGTCTTTCAATATTGTCATCACATAAATGTGTGAGACAACTTTCATTAGAAAGGCATATGTAAGGCATTTTTTTCACTTGTCATTTGTGTGACATGCATCCCTTGTTTTCAATGTCCATTTTGAAATCCAGGCAGGCACAACTGGCCATAGTCTTTCATTGTCACTTTCATCACCATTATTTATGAAGGTAAAATTGCTGGATTAATTCTACTCACCATTCAACTGTTTATGCATTAAAAGATTGTGGTTTTTTTTTCAACGATTTTTGTTCTAATTTTTTAAGTAGTAAAATTGTGTTGAACTAGTTATCCCTTTTAAAATCTAACCCATTTTCAAAGTACTTAGTTCACAGAAAATAACATCCCACACTGTAAATACGGCCTGCTTTTTTGTTTTGTTTTGTTTTTTAAGATCTATAAAAATAACACACGTTCTTGACTGGGTTCATCATACAAACTAATTCACAGGCTAAAATAATTGCTGCTAGGTACTATGTATCTGCCATAGAATGCTATAATCTGTAAGAACAGAAATTTATAATGTTCTTTTGCACATTACTTGTAAGAATGTTTTGGAAAATAATTTCCCTTAACAGTTACTATAAGGAGATAACTGAAGACTAACTCCATCTCTTCTCCAATTCTTTTTTTGGAGTTTAATTCTATTCTCAGATGTGTCTGTGTCATTAGACAATGTTATGGAAGTGGAAATACATTTCTCATTTCAGTGGTTATACTAAAATTTGATCTAGTCACTACTACTGCTTCTATTCACTTCATGTAATGAACTTCTGAGCAATTGCATGTGGGAAAAACTATAGCAATATACCCAAGAAGGATCAGGGCATCTGGTCTGGAATCAACCACAGATGGGTATGTATGAACCTTGAGTGCTTTTTGTGTAATGCTGGAGAAGAAAGTGTGTCATATCCAGCTTTCCCAGACTTGTATTTCAGCCTTGTTATGACAGATAACAGCTCAACTACTAGAGGCAAATCTCTTTTGAGAAACACCCTTTACTATATGCTACATGGAACATGAAAATCAACAAACTTTGTATCAGTGTTTGAAAATATAATGAAAATATCATCATGTTGCTTGGGGACTTTCTGAAAACAAGGGCTAAATGTGTACTTAAAGTAAATTTGTTAGACGCTACAGCTCTGTCTTGCAGATCTAAATGTCATCTGTTTGATTTAAATGAGATTGGACTGACTGTATAGAATTGGTGGCTATGCCTATGCAAGTGACTATATCACAGCAAGATGATTTTATAATCACCACTCTTTTGTAAAGTGGTGGCAGAAGAAGGCTACTACATAATTTACTAATAGCTCTCACATATCAGTATCAAACATCTAGAGCTTGAACTTTGTGCTTGTATGCAGCAGTTTTCTGTCTTTCTGGATGTCTAGTTAGAGATACCAATTCACATCTATAATCCGTGGCATTTCCATATTTTTTGTTTCTAAGTGCATAGGTTCCTTTCCATCAAAATATCTGTCAGCTTTATGATGGTAACTCCGTCCTATAGCACAGCGTATTTGTATAGAACTGACAAACAAGACTTACATTGCAAAAGAAGAGACCCTGAAGTGAGCACAGTATGAATTTGTGACCTTTTGCTGCAGATGAATAAATTTCTAATCTATTTTTGATGCCAAATTACAATCAACTGAGATAACAATGTATACAGGTTTTCTATTTCACAAGTTCCACATCTTATTTAATTTTCAAATTATGGGTAATTAAAATAGTGGTTTTTAAAAAATATATATTTTCAATTCATAATGTTGCACTGAATATCTGTAGATCTTTCTTTGAAAATATTGTCTTGTTTAGCAGTGTCATTCAGCCACAATGCCTGTACAATATTTTGTTTAGAATGAAATATAACACTTAGAGGCAGACTTCTAATATAAATTACAAAAAAAACATTCTTTATTATATACTCCACTATTTCCTTCTAATTTTCTGTTTCAGTGCATATTTATGCTATCTTAGTTAAACAGATATCAAAATAAAGTAAAGAAAATAAAATAAGCAAGTACCTAACAAAGCATATTGAAAGAAAATCTTTGGAAAAATGTATTAGAGAGTCGTAAGTTCAACGGTGTGTCCTAACTGAATTCTGATATCAAAGAAAGATGAACCTAAAGTTCTTTGGATGTAAATGTGGGACTTGACCAGTTGTTTGACCTGCACAAGTGGGAGCTGCAGCAGTCAGTTGTCAGCTCAGTGAAGAAAAATTCTGCTTCAGAGGAAACCAAATAATTATTTAATCAGAAAATGTCAAAGGAAAAGAGAACTTAACATAATTTTTCTATGCCTTCAGTAGTTTTAACACAAACATTTAGCTATTCCTTGCTATCATTTAATTCGTCAACTTTTTTTTTTGGCTCATTTTTATTTAATTTTTTCTGATATGGAATATACCTGTTGTAGGAAAAGAGAGGCAAAAGCATCTGCCATCAAATACAACAAATGAGATCACAATGTTAATGAAATGCTTAGTCCAATACTTCATAATTTCAGTAGGAAAGCAATATAATTCTCTCTCTTCCAAGGTAACATATCAAAACACTGGACATGTCTAGTCCAATGCCTTCAGTCTAAAAATCCTTACACAGCTGTCATCCATAATAACTGCAGTGAGGCAATACTGAAGCAACAGTCAATATCAAGAGTCAGATAATAGCAGAAAAAGTTGGGACTCCTGAATATAACAGTATGTTGCAGTAAATACTTAAGAACTGCTTGCATTTTTTAAAAAGAGCGTTCATATGAGTGAAAAAAATAATTTAACTCTGGCACATTTGAAAGAGGTTGACGTTTTGTAGAGATGAGCTGCAGGCATGAATGCAAGATATGTTCTGTTCACATACATTTATGACTGAATTTAAATCTCCACTTCCTTGCATCCTGTATAGGTGCTTATTCCATTTCATAGTGAGTGTAAGTATGATTAAATTTGGTAGCATTTAACACCTGTTTTGCATAAAATAAAAGGTTTTCCAGATGGAAGCAATAAAAAATCAATCTGAAAGGCAAAATGATTCATTATTGGAATTAATTTATGGTGCTGTTTGATGTCACAGTTAAGCTAGTGGTTAAGAGCTGCCAGAAGGAGTGATCCTGCTCTTCATTCCTCACCTCTGGCCACTCAATTGTACCCCTCCCTGTGCTCCAACAGCATCAGGCTTCAGAGCCTGCGGTCAAGATAGTAAACCAGGAGAAAGAAAATCATAGCTTTTTTTTTTAAAAAAAATCTTTCTGTAGATTTTTGGATCACACATTTTCTTTCGGTGGCAGCTGGCTGCTAAATTGGTTAGCAAACTGTGTCCTTGGTCTGGATCAGTAATTGTCTATCTGATCATAGCAAAGTGAATAAGGTGTGTTTGGAACAGGTGAAACACTTACACAAAACCATAAAAGCAAGCAAAATGATTGCTCTTATGTAAACATAAATGCAGACTGTAAAGGTTTTGTTCAATACTATGAAACTCTTTCTTTACACCCAGATATGCATGTTACCACTACCACACGCTGCAGAGCTCACACAGCTAAGGTTTGTCCGTGCGAAAAGGTCGCTCTTCCAACTAGACTTTTCAAAATTTGATATCAGAATAAAAGACTTCACTCAGATCCAAAGAAAATGGCTATATAATGAATATTTTCAATTAATTGCTATACTTGGCGTTTGGGTAACTTCAGGCTGTTTATCCTGAAACAAGGCATAAAATTACTTATTGGTAAAAGAAAATTGGTTGAAATTGATCTAGAACAATTTTATAGGAAGGAATAAATATTCCTATCTAAAACTGAGTAGGTACCCCCAACATGCTGCAATATTATGATTATATCAAGAGAAATGTTAATTGGTTCAAAGGTATTACTAGTAATTCACGTGTAAGAAATCAGGAAAGGAAGGAAGGCAGGAGACTGGCATGGCTGAGTCGAGACCTGCTGGTCAAACTGAAGAGCAAGAAGGAGATGCACAGGCAGTGGAAGTAGGGACAGGTATCCTGGGAAGAGTATAGAGATGCTGCCCAGTTATGTAGGAAAGGGGTCAAGAAGGGCAAGGCACAGTTGGAGCTGAACTTGGCAAGGGATGAAAAGAATAATGAGAAGGATTTCTGTGGGTATGTCAGCCAGAAAAGGAAGGTCAAAGAAAGCATAATCTGCCTCGATGAGGAAGACTGGCAAACTGGTAACAATGGACAAGAAGGCGGCCGAGGTACTCAACAATATTTTTGCCTCAGTCTCTGCTGGCAATCTCTCTCCCCACACCTCTAGAGTGGATGGACCTCAAGGCAGGGACTAGGGGAGCAAAGTCCCTCCCACTGTAAGAGAAAATCAGATTTGTGACTACCTGAGGAACCTGAACATGTAGAATTCTATGGGACCTGATGAGATGCATCCCAGAGTCCTGAGAGAACTGACTGATGTAGTTGCCAAGCCAATCTCCATGATATTTGAAAAGTCATGGCAGTCAGGTGAAATCTGCAGTGACTGGAAAATGGGAAATATTGAACCCATTTTTAAAAATGGAGGACCCTGGGAACTATCTCTCTGTCAGCCTCACCTCTGTGCCTGGGAAGATCATGGAACAGATCCTCCTTGAAGCTATGCTAAGGCACGTGGAGGACAGGGAGGTGGTTCAAGACATCCAGCATGGCTTCACCAGGGGAAGTCCTGCCTGACCAACCTAGTGGCCTTCTATGGCCTTCTATGGTGGAGTGACTGCATCAGTGAACAAGGGAAGACCTATGGATGTCGTTTACCTGGATCTCTCTAAGGCCTTTGACTCAGCATCCTGCTCTCTAAATTGGAGAGATATGGATTTGATGGGTGGACTGGCCTGTGGATGAGGAATTGGTTGAATGGTCACATCCAGAGTGTAGTGGTCAATGGCTCAATGTCCAGATGGAGACTGGTGACAAGTGGTGTCCCTCAGGGATCTGTATTGGGACCAGTACTGTTTAATATCTTCATCAATGACATAGACAGTGGGATCAAGTGCACCCTCAGTAAGTTTGCAGATGACACCAAGACTGCAAAAAGATGTTATTTTCTAAATTGTGTTATTGTTTCGACATTAAATTAAAACCAGAAGTTCAACATTTGTTCCTTTAAAAACATTGCTGATTTTTTCCACTATTTACTGTATTTATTTCCCTCTGTACCTTTTTCCAACATAAGTTCTTCTATTTGTTGCTGGTTTTATTTTTTAACCTTTACCATAAAACTAAGCCGTTTTTATGTATTCACCTTAGGTTTTATTTTTAATTTACCTTAGTGTTGTGGTTTCAGCTGAAGCTGAATTTACCAAAACCAGACTGACAGATGGCCCTTCCCGTCCACCCCCCCCCCCCAAAAGAGGAGAGAGGAAGAGAAAGAGATAAGGAGATTTAGAAGTTTAGAATGAACTAAACTACTTTAATGAAGAATTAATATTAAAATAAAAAAAAAGATGAACATAATGAAATAGATACAATATATACAAAACCGTATCAAGCTCCCAGGATGACAGTCACGTCACCGGCAGGCACTGGGGAAGTCCCAGACTGGACTCAGCGACAGATGGGAACTGAATTCCAGCTCTGGAGTCAGGAACACACGGATCGGGATCAAAGGCAGATGAACAGACATAGTCCTCTCTGGACGTCGGCCATCGCAGGAAGGGGGCTGACCCTTTGATCCCTCAGCCTTTATACTGAGCATGGGGCAGATGGGATGGAATGCCCCAGTTGGTCAGGTTTGGGTCACCTGTCCTGTCCACTCCTCCCCACTGATGTGATCCCTCTACGTTTTTTCCATTTCCGACCCTCTAAGGGGGCAAATAACGAAATTGGCTGACCTTGGTTGTTATAGCAATAAGTATAAGCAAGGGCCTCTCTGCATACCATTCCTTGGCATGGAGCACAAACATTGGGCTTATCATTCTGAGAACAAGCAGTTTTCTCCACAATATACTGTTAATTTCAGACAGTTAGAAGAGGCCTAGCTAGGATGTAAAATTACAGAACAGAAAATTGGTTTGGTTGTATTTCAAACCGGGACACTTAGGTGTATTTACTCAACCATTTTCTGTACAATTTTGGTTTGCTGTTGAACTTTCAAGTTTTCGCATAGTGCTTTGTGAAAATCTTTTGCTATCTTCTGCTCATTTATGATTTTTGTTTGCTTGTTTTTAAATAATTGTCAGTTGTGGCTTTAAGATCACACAAATACTTCAAGCAATGATAATATTCATTTTAATGTTAAAAGTATCAAATATGGTTTTGAAACTCATTTTAGTTTTCACACATAGTGAATTTCTCATATTTGTACCGAGTTAAAATACAGAAGGATCAACTTTCAAGGTATAGATTGTCACCATCAGTTGTCACACATTTTTAACTTGTCACACTGTATATATAATAAATCACTGTTCTCCGTTTTCTTTTCCTTTGTTCATAATTCAGGCAAAATATTTGGGATATGGCATTTCAAGCATGGAGACAGTTTAAAAAATGTGCAAAACTAATTCTGATACATACTTTTTATGAACTCACCTGCCACGCCAGGTATGTAAGTATTAAGGGAATAACCATGAGGAAAATTACTGATATGAAAACTGTCTGTATTTTAATATTTTTCTTTTGTTTATCAGTGATCTGTAAAGACTACAATTATGCACAATTAGTTGCAGTAAACACAAGCGCCAATTAATACCAGAGGACTTGAATTTTGGAGTTCCTTTGTTTTTGCACAGGAGAGGTTGCATGTAATAAGCACTAAATTTAGTGACCTTTTAAAGACATGAAATCAAACTTCTTTTCCAATAGATTTATAGTATCAGTATCAATATTACCTGGTATTTTTATACAGAGTGGGAGAACAGACATACAGGCATTGAGAACTGGCTTGTACACATGTGAAAACAGAACAGAAATGAAAAGCAAGGAGTCCTCCCCAGTTGAGTATGAGGCATGAGCCACCTTCTTGGAACACTCAACCCACAAAATATCAAGCACTTTGGGTAGCTGCTTTATGAATTTCACTTTCTTTGAAGGAAGGACTAATTATGATCTTGCACTAACACTGAGATGCCCACTCCCTTTCGTTCTAAATCCATGGATATGCTGTCATTAATTTGTATTAATGTCAAAGAAAGAAAAATCAAGGTTTGGCAACAATCAGATTGAGCTGGTATATAGCATGCTGGAGCAATTCTGGTAACAAACCAGTGATACCGCTGTTACAAGTAAATATAGCTAGCAGTGGTTAGCAGAGTATTGTGTCTGGGTTAGGTCTTGGCTTGGTTGTTTTGGAGCATCTCTCCTGATATTTGGCTCAGATAGGATTTTTATTTTTTTAAACTTTACATAAGAGCATCTTTTCTTATTTTTACTGTTTTTTTTTACCCCCAGACTTTTTTTGCAGTTTGTTTCTATAGGTAACATTACAAAGATCCCATTTGGTTTGGTTCGTCAGGGTAAATATGTTTTAAGTTATTGTCTGCACATTTTTTAGGTTAATGTCATGTTTATTACTTTTTCTTCTAAGATGAGGTGTAGATATAACTTTTGAAGATGGGATTCTCAAGTGGAGAATCTTAATGTGAGTTGGAAGCTGATTTTCTGACGTCCTTTAAATATTTTGCAGAGGATTTCTTTAGGTGATTACATAGGGCAAGAAATATCAGTGTATTTTTCTGGGAAAATTCTGATATTTCCTACCTTAATTTTTTTGGTAATAAATACTTTGCAGCATAGCGAGTACAGTCTACTCTCTGTAGAAATTTAAGATAAAGAAAACTTGTAAATTGGAACAGACAGGTTAAAAAAGTTAACACAAAATTTATTAATTAATATTTCAAACAAGATCCATGTGATGGGGTGACTCAGATCCAGTGCAATCCATATTCACAAAGTTAATTTTACCATATTTGCATTAGTAAAACTTGCTGTTTTATACTAATGAAGGACCTGAGGAACTCATTCTTTTCAGGGGACCAAGTCCCAGACCCTAGTTCAACATTAGCTATATCGGGACATAATTAATAAAATAAATAAAAATAGGATTCCAGTTATGCACTTTACTGAGGTATTGAGAGTAAACTATACTCAGAAATACAAATTCAATTAACCACCACAATGCACAATTTGTTAAGCATAAGAGATTTTACATACCCTCATCAGCAAAAGGTTAACAAGGCTACAGTGATAAGCTTTTATTACAAAAAATCATCATCCCTGTGAAAAACTGCATCCTACAGAATCTTCCTGTGTAACCTGTGGTAATAGAGCACAATGTAATCCAGTTTCTCAGGATGTAGTCTGACTCTTCTGTTATCTGGAAAGGTCTCATAAAACTGTTCCTTATTGGCCATCCAGAGCAGCTGCTAACACAGTGGTCTTTTCCAATAGTGGTACTATCTCCTGCAAGTTGTATGAAGTTCACTGAACCTGTTTGAAGGATTCTTATTTGAAATTTGAAAAAAATATTAGAATATTCATGTTTTGTGCTGCTGCAGAAAAAAATAAGAACACTGACAAATAAGTTGCAAAAAGGTAATGGATATATTGTCTAATCCATTACAGGCAGGTTTTTTTTAAAGGATCTGCTCTGACATTACTAATCATGTACAGTCCTAAAGAATCAGGAAATAGGCAAGGCAAATCTTAACAATAGTGTCCTTTAGTCACACAAAGGATGACTCTCAGTATTTTATTCACATTAGATTAATGTTCCCTGTCTTAGGGAACAATCTAATTGAAGACAAGCAAAATAGCTGTAATGACTTCCAATAAAAGAAGAAAAAATGAGAGCAATAGGGAACACGAGGAATAAATGCTTGTTTCTTCACCTAACTACATGTTTCTTTATCAACATGGATATATCATCTTTAAAGGCAGTAATACATTGAGTCACATATCTCCTTTGTAAGTAAATTAAATTTAAAGAATATTATTCTCCGAAATCAGTGTATCTTATCTTCTTATGCCTTAGACAATTTAGTGAAAATTATTCATGGGCAAAAGGGCTTTGTTTAATGGTTAGAGAATTCTCTTCAGTTTATAATGAACAACCTAGACAATGTATTGGTCGGCTAGTGAGCAATCTTATCAAGTCCGCTGTAACCAAATAAAGTATTTAGACCAGTTAATTAAAATAAGTCATTAAAGGTGTATACTTGTAACAAGTAATTATTGAATAGAAAATAGCCTTAAAATGTAATTAAGTTCAACTATTTCTCTCTGTTTACCAAGATTAATTTGTCTCCTTGACGTATAATGTAACTTAAAGATTTGTAATTTGACATAGTATTTTAAGACACAATTTTCATCTTGAATTTCTAATTATAGCAGAATTCCAATTTTCCATTAAATTTATTATAAGAATAAATGAAATCCCATTTCTTTAGCTATGATTTAATAATTTTTGTTTCACCAGCGGATGCTGTAGACAAGGTGATTTTGTCACTGTTAGAAAGTGAAATCTGAAACTTAGTTTTTCAGTATGAGCAAAACTAATGCCGAATCTGTAAGATACTAACACTGAACATCGGAGGCATTTTAATTTTGAAAATATTGACCTCATGTAATGAATTATGCAAGTTATGCATTTTTCTGCAGTATTTGTAATTTGCTGTTGTTGTATAACTTTGGTGTGATTCTTGATAAAACTCTTAGAAAAGTTTGGAACAGGTTTAGAGGTTACTGCCACTGAGCCCTTAAGATTCTGTTGGTGTGTACAGTGTTAGGGTTATTGGGTGTGAGGGATATTGTTTTTTCATATAATGGCACTGGTTTAGTCCAGAAAACCACCAATGCTCCTCTCTCCTCACTTAACAAAATAGATCAACAAATAAATGAATAAATAAATGAAAACACTTGTGTGACCATGAGAGCAGGGAGTTCAAGATCCTCTAGGGTGGTGAGGAGGGTGCACAGTAAACTTGCTACCCTGGACTTTAGGAGAGCACACTTAGGGCTCTTCAGGGATCTGCTTGGCAGAGTACCATGGGGTTAAGCCCTGGAGGGAAAAGGGCAGAAGAAAGCTGGCTAATATCCAAGGACCACCTTCTCCAAGCTCAGGAGCAATGCATCCTGACAAAGAGGAAGTCAGGCAAAAATGCCAGGAGGCCTGCATGGATGCACAAGGAGCTGCCAGACGACCTCAAACAGAAAAAGGAAGCCTAGAGAGGGTGGAAGCAGGAACAGGTAGCCTGTGAGGAATATTCAGAGACGTTGTCTGAGCAGCCAAGGATCAGGTAGGAAAGTTAAAGCCCTGATAGAGTTAAACGTGACCAGGGACATCAAGGGCAACAAGAAGAGGTTCTATAGGTATATCAGTAATAAAAGAAAGGCTAGGGAAAATGTGGGCCCTCTCCTGAAGGAAATAGGAGACATGGTCACCTGGGGCATGGACCAGGCTGAGGTACTTAATGAATTTTTTGCTTCGGTCTTCACCAACAAGGGCTCTAGACACACCACCGAAGTCGCAGAAGGCAAAACTAGGGACTGAGAGAATGAGAAACCTTCCACTGTAGGAGAAGACCAAGTCTGAGACCAGCTAAGGAACCTGAAGGTGCACAAGTCCACAGGACCTGGTGAGATACATCTGCAGGTCCTGAGGAAACTGGCAGATGAAGTTGCTAAGCCACTATCCATCATATTTGAGAAGCTATTGCAGTCCAGTGAAGTTCCCACCGACTGGAAAAGGGGAAAGATAACCCTCATATTTAAAAAGGGAATAAAGGAAGACTAAGGGAACTACAGGCCAGTCAGTCTTACCTCTGTGCCCAGCAAGCTCATGGAGCAGATATTCCTGGAAAATTTGCTAAGGCATATGGAAAATAAAGAGGTGACTGGTGACAGCCAATGTGGCTTTACCAAGGGAAAATTGTGTCTGACAAATTTAGTGGTGCTCTATGGTGGGGTTACATCATTGGTGGATAAGGGAAGAGTAACTATCACCTACCTGAATTTGTGCAAGGCATTTGACACTGTCTGGCATGACATCCTTGTCTTTGAGTTGGAGACATATGGATTTCACAGATGGACACTAGGTGGATAAGGAATTGACTGGATGGCCACACTCAAAGAGTTGCAGTAAATGGCTCAATATCCAACTGGAAACCAGTGATGAGTGGCATTCCTCACAGGTTGGTACTGGGACCCATACTGTTTAACATCCTTGTCAGTGACTTGGACAGTGGGATTGAGGGCACCCTCAGCAAGTTTACCAATGACACCAAGTTCTGTGGAGCAGTCAACAAGCTGGAGGGAAGGGATGACATCCAGAGGGACAAGGACAGGCTTGAGAAGTGGGCCCATGTGAACCTCATGAAGTTCAACAAGGCCAAGTGCAAGGTCTTGCACCGTGGTCACAGCAATCCCAGGCACAAATACAGGCTGGGCAGAGAATGGATTGAGAGCAGCCCTGAGGAGAAGGACTTGGGAGTGTTCGTGGATGTGAAACTTAACATGAGCTGGCAGTGTGCGCTCACAGCCCAGAAAGCCAACTGTATCCTGGGCTGCATCAAAAGCAATGTGGCCAGCAGGTCAAGGGAGGTGATTCTGCCCCTCTACTCTGCTCTGGTGAGACCCCATCTGGCATATTGTGTCCAGCTTTGGAGTCCTCAACACAGGAAGGACATGGACCTGTTGGAGAGAGTCCAGAGGAAGGGCCACAAAGACGATCAGAGGGCTGGAGCAGCTCTTCTCTGAAGACAGGCTGCAGGAGTTGCAGTTGTTCAGCCTGGAGAAGGGAAGGCTCTGGGGAAACCTCATAGCAGCCTTCCAGTAACTAAAGGGGGCCTACAGGAGACATGGGGAGGGACTCTATCCGTGGGCATAACAATAGGATGAGGGATAACGGTTTAAAACTGAAAGTGGGAAGATTTAGATGAGAAATTAGGATGAAATTTTTTACAGTGGGGGTGGTGAGGCACTGGAACAAGTTGCCCAGAGAAGTTGTGGATGTCCCATCCCTGGCAGTGTTCAAGGCCAGTCTGGATGGGGCTTTGAGCAACCTGGTCTAGTGGGAGGTGTCCCTGCCCATGGCAGGGGGGGTTGGAAATCGATGATCTTTAAGGTCCCTTCCAACCCAAACCATTCTATGATTCAGGTAAGTTGTTCAATACATATTTCATGAGGACCACTAAGAAATTGTCTCAGATGAGTTTTGAAAAGAACAAACTGAAAAAAATCATACGAAATGAAAAATGCAACAAAAAAGTGAAAGGGTGGGGTATGATCTAAAGAATTTGTTGTCTGGGAGGAAAGTACCTAAACACCCTTTTTGCATCTCCTTATCAGCACTGGGAATGTTGTAGGCTGTTCTTATATCTGAAACGTCTTTGCTTGTTTGTAATAGGTTGGAAACCATCAGTGCTCAGGCATAATGAATACCTGAGATTACCCCAGCCATCTTGTTCATTCACACCTTTGAAGTGAAGACTAATGCAGAGCAACACCTTCTGAAACATTGCTGCCACTTAAATGTGAGCCTGCAGTGGCTGAGTGCAAAGGAAGGGTGCGGACATGCTGTGAGTTGGTATTGTGGAATCTTTTCCTGATTTTTCAGTTTTCCAGAGCTTTTTTTTTGAGTATTTTTTTGTTTTGGTGTTTGTTGTTTTTTTTGTTCTATAATCTTAGGCTTAAGTATGAGGAGCTGTAATGCTTTCATTGGCTCAGTACTTCTGTGATTCAGTATTACAAACATACTTAGCTCATGAATAGGCAAACCACTAGTATTCCTTTTGGGGATGGAACTGTAGAAACATCTTTAATATTTGCAGCTTGATTTATTACCTTGTTAAGCACATTTACCGAGGCAATCCTTTAATTTTTGTCAGAATTCAAGAAAAGTTCTATACATTTAAAAAGTTTACCTGATCTGAAAATGGTCTTTTTGAAAATAATTTCTAAAACAAAATATAAACTCTACAGAGTCATTTGGGAAACCTTTTTTTTTCCTTAATGATATTTAGATCATTGTCCTCTGTTCTTTTTGCTTTGGCACTGAACTACTTACACATTTCTAAATACTTAATTATCTCCATAATTATGATAAATACTTTATACTCAAAAACAGCTTTTGTAAACTCCTAACCAGTTTTAATGTGATCACTGGTCTACATATTGCAGTATAAAATATTTTATTGTTTGCATAGCACTGATACTAAGATGTTATTACTAGTTATCTAAATTTACATACAAAATGTTTCTAATTGTACGATTTGAGAGGTTTATGCTATCTTTGAATATCTAAGTATTTGTAATTTTTCCACCATTAAGAAAAAACATGAATTTGCAATTACCAGAATATCTTCCAAAGATAAAATTATCCCTTAAAGTTAAATAAATGGATGTTCTATAATACTGTTAGAATAAGATTTTCTCTGTAACATAACGATTCATAAGGGTGTTTTAAAATAATATATTTTTTACTTGATATATAGGGGAAAACCCCCTGCTTTTACAATATTGTTTATGGTTTTTGGTAACATTTCCCAAATATTATTTGTCTCTGAATTATCCATAGTAATCCTGCTTTTATTTTCCCAAGTACTCTCACTTGAAATAGAACTACTGAATAAAAATAATAGAAAAAATTTGGCCTTTTTATGGTTTTGCAAAAGATAATCTCAGTGGTCTCCCTCCCTTTTGATAAAAGGCTTTTAGGACTACATGCTACTATTTATAAAATTTACCATTTTCATTTAAAGATTGCTTGTCAAATAGTCATAAAAAGCAACATGTTTCATACTTATAGGTGTACTTCAAAACTTGGCACGCAAAATGTTATATGATGTTATAGCGCAATACGGGCTAGAAAGTGTCTTTTATTTCCTTTGTAAACACATTGACATCAAATTGTCTACACTTTAATGCCCAAAGGGAGTTTATTTCCCTTTAAGAGGATGGAAACCTCCCAGGTTAAAAGAAAGTATGTCCCAAAAAGTTACTGCAATAAGCTCAATTATTCCATTTAATTAAACAACCTCCCCAGAAGATAAGACTGTATTTTTTCCTCAGTACCCAT